>NW_017805955.1:526651-543460 GCF_001891065.2 Hippocampus comes | reverse complement strand
CCCGTTGCCCCTGGTGACAAGCGCTCAATGAACACGACTAAAACCGAAAGACAGACAGAAAGGAAGAAAGCAAGGCCATGAACAATGTCCAAAAAAATGTTTGCTTTCTCTGGGCCCGGGAAGCAGAATTTGGCAGTAAAATAACACAAGACGATAAACTTTGACATTGCAGTGCAGGCTGATATATTTTTTAAAATAGCTAGAGTGAGAATAAGGACACAGGGAATCTCATCCCAGATATTTTATTCAATTTCCTTCGACGTAAATCAAGGATACTCTAAATGGTTTCTTGTTGCCCCGAGTCTCTACTTTGTTGCAGTGCTCCTTATTCTCAATGGCTTTCGTCTTGTCTTTTTTATTTCTTTTGCCCTTCAAAGTAAAAGATTCTCCTTTTTATCACTGCCCACAGTCTCCAAAGTGCGACAGCTATTTGTTCTCCTTGTCCTGAGTCTCACCCTGGATTTTCCTTCTTTTTCCTGAAAGGTAAACACAGGTGATTCTCAGTGCTTCGCTGCTTTCACTCCCCTCAATTTCCACTTTTTTGCCATGCTCTGTGTTCTCTGTGCCCTTAGTCTCTCCTTGGATATTTTTTTTTTCCCCGAAAAGTAGAAACAGGGTGGCCCAGTGGTTAGCTCGTCGACCTCACAGTGCAGAGGTGCCGGGTTCGAATCCAGCTCCGGCCTCCCTGTGTGGAGTTTGCATGATCTCCCCGCGTGGGTTTTCTCCGGGTACTCCAGTTTCCTCCCACGTTCCAAAAACATGCCTGGCAAGCTGATTGAACACTCTAAAAATTGTCCCTTGGTGTGAGTCTAAGCTCGGATGGTTGTTTGCCTACGTGTGCCCTGCGATTGGCTGGCAACCGGTTCAGGGTGTCCCCTGCCTACGGCCCGAAGACGGCTGGAATAGGCTCCAGCACCCTCCGCGACCCTTGTGAGGATAAAGCGGATCGGAAGACGGATGGATGGAAGTAGAAACAGGTGCCTATCATTCTCCGTTTTCATTCTGCCCATCGTGCCCACTTTGCTGCGGCAAAAATACTCTCAAATGAGACTAAGGGCACAGAGAATATACGCGCCCTGGTTCTCATGGGTTCCGATGTGAGACGAGTAGACACGGTAGTATTTGATATTGGTTCGAGTTTGTTACAGATGTTTGTAGCGGGTGTCCCGTTCGAACCCGCTCCGTTAATCTCACTCGAGGTTCCGTACGCGATACATTTTGCGGCGCTCCGAAGAGTCAATAAACAGGTCGGCTTGGCGCGACTCTTGGCGGCGGCAGCTGCGTCTCAATCGGCGAGCGACGTGAAAGGAGAAGCGGTGGAGGGTTTTTAATGGGCCATTTGATTGCTGTCCAGACGTGCAGCCTCGCCACGGATGAATGCGGCGGTGACATCATCACAGAGCCGTAGGTCAGCTCCTTGGGCAGCTGACTGCCGCTGGCCCGGCGGGAGAAAGAGTCCTTTCAGCTCCCCGCCCCGAGATCACTGGACCCCGAGTTCATTAGCAGTCAGGCCAACCCCCGTCCTAATACCCCCCCCTTCCACCCCGCAAACATGTATCAGCATGCATGGACACACAGGACATCGCATAACAAGGCGGCTTTTTCTTTCAGGAAGCCAGTCAATCAAGCTTTGTTCTTTCAATGCCTGGGATTTTTTTTCTCCCGCCTTCCCCCTGCTCTGGCAAATGAGGGTTTCATCTATAAACGATAAAAGTTGGAGGCCAAAACATTCTCTCTCTCTCTTTTTTTGGGGGGGGGGAGGGGCTTTTCTTTACCGCTAATCATCGCTATACAGGCCGCGCTTTTCCTGCCATTAGGCGACGGTGGAGGCCAAAAGCCGCAAAGAACATGATAGTCGTGGAACCCAACACACCCCGCGACTCCCCTTCTCCACCTTGGAATGCATTTCTGCAGCGATGCACTTTTCCACATCCATCCATCCCGGAATGGACCCCACCCACTCGCTTTTGAAACCCCAACCCACCGTTCCACTGCCAATACATTTAATCCAGCTGGAAAGCTTGTTTATTTCCCTTTTCAATGATGCCCAGATTGGCAATTGTGCAATGTAGCATGTGGACTTTAAGCAGACACATCCAGCCAAGCTGGTCGCCCGCTCCTGCGGGATGGCAAGAATCATCAAGGGAGAAGAAATAAACGACAAAAACACAAATTTCCAAACTCATGATTACGCCTGACATCGGGACAGCCGGGCCCTGCCAATTCGCACTGTTGCGCCACGGCAAAATGCATTGGCGAGAAGCATTCGTTACGATGGAAAAAACGATTTTTCGTGTTTACAACAGGTCATCAAAAGATTTTTTTTTTTAAATTCCAATAAAATCTCCAACTCGTGCTAGTCACACACACCGCTGTGGGATGGCAAATTGTACAGGCAAGAGACATCGTTCTGATCGTGAAATATATTTTTGTGGACATTATAAGCGAAGTTGAAAGAAAAAAATGAAGCTGAAAAAATTGACTCTGCAGGTCATACCGGTAACACACCGCTGTGGGACGGCAACATGCATTGGCGAAAAAAACAGTGATGATGCCCTGCGTTTGCAAACTTTTTGTTTTGTGTTGACATCAAAACAAGTCATCCCGAACAGCATTTTCAAATTTCGACACCTGAGAAAACAATCTTGCTCGTCACACATTGCTGTGGGACGGCAAAATGAATTGGCGTAAATTATTTTGGGATGGTTCCTCGAAAAATTGTATTTGGGATGATCATCACATCCAGCAAGCATGTCCAACATCAGGCCATCAAAAGCAATATTTTCTCTCTCATTTTTTCCCCCCCCCCCCAAAAAAAAAACTCCATCACACGGTGGGCACGCACTGTTGTGGGATGGTTATTCCACAGACTTTTAAGATTAGGACCAAACACTCCTGAACGTTTTTGTTGGCATCAGCATGTCTGGCATCGGGTCACACTGCCACCTCCAACTGGTCCCACGCTGTTGTGGGACGGCAGGAAAAGCTGCCCAAGCAAGCGCATGCATCCTGTGTTCAATAAGTGTGTGGATGGCTGGGCCCAAAAGGGAAAAAAAGTGAGGCAGGGATGGCTGAGTCAAGAAAAACAAGTGAAAGCAAGATGAGAGAGGAAAAGTGGAGGGGGGAGTGGGGGGGAGGGAGATAACTAGAGTGTGACCTGCATCCTGACAGCGCCCCCCCTTTCACGAAACCTCACCCCCCTTTCCTGCTCTTGTGGTCACTCTTCTAGCACCCCCTGGTGGTGGCCTCCCAACGCCTCAATCAAGCAGTTTATTTGCTCGCTCGGCCTGTGATGACTCACGGTGCCATTCAGCAGCGTGAGAGTCTCCACACCCCGCTTGTGTAAAGAAGCAGGTTAGGACCTGAATCAGCCTGGAATGATTATACGGCAAGGAGGAGTGCCTTGCATAACAGCAGGCATCTTCATTTGGCATGGAGACAAAACCAGACCGTCATCCTTTTCCATCCAACAATTTTCTCTCGCGCTTGTCCTCATTAGGGTCACGAGGGACCTGGCACCAGCTGACTCAGGACGGGGTCACAAAAGTGGCAGTAAAAAAACGTCTTTTTCGCGTGGTGGGACACAGATCTGACAGTTACCCGCATAGCAGTGAAAGGAAATACCGTGCTTTCCTCAGATGGAAGCCAGAGGCGGCAAATACAATGAAAACAGCAAGGGCCACACAATTGAACCCTGTGGAACACCATACGACAGTGGAGCAGAGTGGGACTCAGAGCAACTCATGCTAGCACAAAAGGTCCTGTCTGCCAAATAGGATCAAAACCATTCTAGTGCACGACCACTACTGCCCACCTTGTGCTGCAAACAGAATGCTGTGGTCCACTGGGTCAAATTTAGTAAGTACTCGATGGTTGACAAGTACTTTTTGGGCTGCACTGCAGAATCTGTACAGTTTTACACACAGTACAAACTCATGATGCTTCTATCACATCGTCAGCAGATAAAAATTCCCCCACGACCTTCGTTCGGAAGCACTTGGCCTCCTGTTTGGGATGAAAGACCCTCAGCGGCGTGCCGTATCTGTTTATCCTCACCAACGGCAGGCGGGACTTTGATAGGACACCACAAGCATTTGATGGGACTTTTTTTTCGGAGCAGATGTGAAACGCTGAAGGCTATTGAGGTGAAAGCTTGTTTGAACAGATAAGGAAGCAAGCGAGGAGGGCGGGAGTTTACACCTGTCGCTACACACCACATTGTGCTTTTTTTTTTTTTTTCATTTGCATGTGTGCACTTGGCAGCTTGCTTTCTTTTAGGCCTCAAGTCCACAAACAGGATGATGGAGGTCAATAACTGAGCATGTTGCTAATTTAGCGTAATTGATTGTGCCAGTTGTTCAGGGCAATTAGCCACACCTAGATTGAAGAGAACAACAAAAACAATTGAAACCTGACTTAATTGCACGTTAATCGACAACACACACATGCTCAACCGGTGCGTTCGCTCAAGTTTTAGGGAGAGCGTCATGACAAAAGAAGTGCTTCAAGAACTCTGCGGTGCTGTTATGGTGTGCTAAAATTAGCGCATTTATGCGTGTGTGTGTGTGTGTGTGTGTGTGTGTGTGTGTGTGTGTGTGTGTGTGTGTGTCATTTATGCGTGTGTGTGTGTGTGTGTGTGTGTGTGTGTGTGTGTGTGTGTGTGTGTGTGTGTGTGTGTGTGTGCGTGTGTCTGTGTGTGTGTGTGTTTTAAAGCACCGTGGGGTCTTTTCCCAGCCGCTGCTGGAGCAAGTTAAGTGCTCTGGCTACAGTCAGGGAGGAGCAACATAATGGTCTCATTTACTCGATCACACGCTGCGACCTGCCGGTGTTACAGTCGGGGGTGGAGGGCTTGGAGGGTGAGGTTGAGGGGGCGTCTTTAAAAACATTACTGGGCCACGTGAGGTGGTACCGAAACATCCTCACAAGTGCACAGTTTCACTGATAAACAGATTTTCTCCACAAGCAGATGGCCGCAGTACGGTTTTAGCCATACAACTATCGCGTGCCTACAAGTTGACCTTCACACAAGTAAACCACCGTCATCCTCACAAGTGTGTACCTTCATAAGGATACAAGCTCAAGAAGGATGCATACTCCCAAGTACGCACTCTCCCGAGGACACAACCAAATGAGGATGCCACCTTGTAAGTATACAACCTTGTAAGTAAACTTAATGAGTAAGCGTCCTTCCAAGACACGGCCTCACAGTGACGCGTCCTCACAAGTACACATTCTTAAAAATCACTACCTTCCACTCAGAAGTACGCAACCTCGAAAATAACCAACCAAGCTAGTCAAGAACTTCAGAAGTTGAGCTCCAACTTGCAAGGACACAACCTGACAAGGACACATTGCCTTCCATACACAAACAACCTCACAAGGATTCACCCTCCCAAGTGTGGACGCTCACAAGTACTCAATTTCACGAGTACACAACCTCATGCGTAAATAATCATCATGATCCTCACCAGTAAACACGTTTTATGGTGACAACCTCACAAATAGTCCTCACTAATTTGCACATCCTGTTTGGAGCCCAAAACATCCGGGCCACACAGTTGCAACAGTTCCCGTTGCTTGCGGTCCTAAATATCCAAGCAAAACATTGCAACTACGCAACTCAATTTGACCATGAAGTAGTACGATACGTTACCAAATACCAGGTGCCATTTTAAGAGCAGATCCATTTCTTACAGAAGCTCTCATTCGTCCCACGTGAGCGTGCCACACACATATTCACGCGCGTAGCGAGTCGCCACTCTCCCAAGTTATGAGGGGTCCAGATGGAGTGCCAGGCGGGGGTCGCGTGGGATGATCAGATGGCCGACATTCTTGCGCGAACTTAAACCTGCTCAGGCATTTGATCAGACTTGGGTGGTCCGCTGACCCAAGCGAAAGGACAAGCTGCAGAGGGCAGAACCCACCACCTGTCAGCAAGGGCACATCAAAAGGCGGACGACTCACGTTCCAGTCTGGCTCAGTCTGTCACCCCGATCCCGGCACATGTCGGGGCAGCCCTCTTGTCCCCCGGACCGCCAAGATCACAGCCGCACTGTAAACGAGACGCCTGCCGTGGTCCTCGAGAAGCGATGCCAGGACACTCGCATTCCTGGCATCTCGGATCACCAAGGAGGTCACGCCATAAACACTGCCGTAGAGGGGGGGGGGGGCTTTTAGCGGCATTTGAGAGTGTATGGACCCTGACCCCTCTGACCTTGTGAATTACACAACACCAGTTTGACCCCTTCCTTCAATACTAGGCACATAGACCTTTACGACAGAGACAGACCTCTCCACTCAAGACGTTGACCTCGGTAGCTAGGACATAGACCTCTTCTTTCAGGACATGAGCACCTACAATTAGCGTAACAGTCATGTGTCAACCGTCGACAGTCAAGGCATAAACTTCTCCAGTCAGGATAACTGATGCTAACAGATCAGGACTGAGACCTCAACTTTTAGCGCATAGGCCTCGGCAGCCAGATCTCTACAGACCACAAGACCTCAAGTCACAGACCACTCCAACCAGAACATGGACTTCTACAGCCAGGACGTTGGCCTCTCAAGGCAGAACTGTACAGTCAAAATGTAGACTTCAACAGCCAGAACAGAAACCTCTATTTTTAGGTCAGATGCCTCTTGCGGCTTGACCTCTACCGTCAAGTCACAGACCACTCCAACCAGGACATAGATTTCTACTGTCAGGACATGGGCCTCTACTGCCAGGACTGTACGGTCAAAATCTAGACCTCAACAGCTCGGACATGAACATCTTTTTTTAGGTCATACGCCTCTGCAGTCAAGTCGTAGACCGCCACAACCAGGACATTGACCTTGACAGCTAGGCCATAGACATCTACTTTCAGGACAAAGGATATCTCCCCCCCCCCTCCAAGGATAAACATGTCTACATTCAAGACATAGGCCTCTACAGTCAGGACATAGAGCTCGACAGGGGCATCGGCCTGTCCAGTTTGAACACACTCTACCGTCGGTCTCTACAACTTGGACAATGACCACCACAGGTACAGAAAGCCCGTAGTCTGCCATTGTCTGGATCTGGCAGCGTGTGACCTGGACCAAGTTGTTTTTCTATTCCAAGAATGAGGTCAGCGACAACTCACAACGAGGAAGCTGGAGCCTGCATTTCCAGTTTTCCTCTGTCACTCATTGACAAGATGCAACAGTGAACACTGAGGAAGGTTAAAAGGTTCAAGGCGTGTTTGTGATTGTTTGCCGACACCAATCAATCAGTCAATCATCCGGCGGCGACACAAAAGCCAAAGCCAGAAAGGTCCGGGGTAGATTTCGCCATTGTCGCATCACGACGGCAGTGAACTCTCACGGCCGTCTGGCCACCGACTCTCAGCCAATCGGCGATGACGTGTCACCGTGATGGATGGCCATCCAATACGCGGCTGACGCTTTTGTTTACTAAAGAAGAGAAAAAGGATGGTGCCACTTTTTATGTGACTGTAAATGTGGAGTTGAACCATCTTAAAATAACCTAAGCACACCTGTTGAACTTTAAATGGGTTCGGAAAAAAAAAAAAAAAACCCGCAGGAATTTAGCCATTGTTTTATGCTGGAAAAAACAAACTCCCATTTGCCAGTAGTAGTCGATTTGAATTCGATCAACTGTTGAAGACGACGTTGGGTAAGGCAAGAGCAGTTGAGCGTCACGACACAGTCGGACTCTTATCTTGTTTGCCGAGCGCACCAAAGGTGACAGCTGCCCTCAGTGTCAACAAGCAGTTGACGTCGACAGTTGCCGATCGAAAAGCGCCTATTTGCATCCCATGACAACACCGCATGCGCCGCGGGGGGTCGGGGAAGGGGGGGAGGCGCACTGACGGACGGCGTCGTGGTCGCAAAAAATGACAAGAGTAAGGTGGCAAAAGTTGGGATACGACGTGTCGAAAGAAATATCTAAGAAAATAGGAAGTTCCTTTGCAAATTTGACGTTCACGCGATGGAATTCCGAATTTACTCTGGGGAAAAAGACAACTTTCTCGAGTTATTATGACTTTTTTTTTCTTTAATATTAAGATTTTTTTTTTCTTAAATTGACAACATTTTGTGTTTTCTCAGCTCCTGTTCCGATTTTATTCTCACCTTCTTCCAAACAACTAACAACAACTATTTTGTGTTGCTATGACAAGATTTGTCACATTATGACGTTTTTCGAATGCCAACGTTCGTGTCAGATTATGACTTGATTCCTATTTGGACAAAGTTGAACACTTTTAGCATGACAACTTTTTGTATAATTTTGCAAGCTAGTCGTACAAAAACGTGCTTGACTTTTTTTCCTCCTTTGTAAGGTCACCACTTTTTCTGACAGTACATTGCAACTTTTTCCCGCACAATAGACACTTTATTTGCCTCTTGATAGTACGACTTCATTCTAAAAATAATCCGTTTCTATTCTTGCAACATAACAGAGAGGCGCGGGACCGTTTGGCCCGCCAACTTCGAGAGCTCCCACTGCTACCGCCATTTGCCTTTTGCTGATGTATGACATGATACGCGACGTGATATGCTGAGAGGCCGGATGGATCATCAGAGGGATTATTTACAGGGCAAACAACATTTTGAATATGCAAAACTTGCCGAAAACCGTTGCACTTGAGCGCGCCGCGCGGCGGCCGAGGCGCTTGACTAACTGACAAGGTAGTCGGAGCGGTAGCTCGCAGTCTGTTAGCATGCTAACGTTCTACCTACCGCTGCATTTGATTTTAGAAAAGAATGAACTGAAATGTGACAGACAAGTCTAATAATAGCAATGAAATACAAAAAGAATGTTAAGTAAAAAAATGACGTTGAAAATCAATCCGTCTGTCCAACCAAATCCAATTCAAAATGGGTTCCCGTCGCACCCCGGAAATATACACATAAATAGAAATATATACGTTGCGTAGATATAATACACATTCGTAGATAGTTGGCCGTGAGCTTTTTGGTGCAATGCGACACGTAGCAGGGCCGCAGGCAGGACATTGGACAGTCTCTCTAGTCAGTCTACATTTTGCAGTCGACTCTCTACCTAATCCAAGCGCTAGCGGCAAGTGGAAACCTGACACAACAACGAACGAAGGGGGATGGGGCGGAGAGAATCCTCTGTTGAAACTTGAGTTTAGGTTGCAAACGCCCATATTTGGAGTGGCAGGGTTGGAGGGGGGGCCCAGGGGCCAGCGCCGATGAAAGGGGTGTGCCGCCCAGGACCCGTTCATGAACTACGTTACACGTACAGACACTTTTTTTTAGGTATACTTACAATGTAAAGAGAGTTGAGAAATGCTGTGTTAGCATAGCAACTGTGCGCACGTTAGCATTTGATCCATTCACATTGGAAGCGTAAAAGGGAGCCCACAACTCTTGGAACGGATGTCGTTTACGTTGCGGGTGTCCCCAGTGAGGGCGGCCTGGTGGTCCAGTGGTTAGGTTTGGTTTGGTTTGGTTTAGTTTCCAGCACCCTTGTGAGGAGAAGCAGATCGGAAAACGGATGGATGGATTCATGGTGTACCCAATGAAGTGTCCGGGGAGACTACGCGTCACCTGTCGCTGAGTGAAGCGGGATAAACAAGGAGAGGTCGCCATCACGTGGATATATGCGTGTATGACATGCTTTTTAAAATATTTTAAATTTAAATATTTTATTTTTAACCTTTTGACTTTTTAAAAATGTTTTTGTTCAAATCTACATTTTGCTGAGTACTTTCAAATAATATACCAATTCGCGATGTACTTTCTAATGTTTTTGTACGCCAATTTTTTGCCATTCATTATTTTTACAAAACCAAAGAACCTTAATTTACTTTGCATGTTCCCCCCGTGCCTGCGTGGGTCTTCTCCGGGTACTTTGAAACTTGTGATTGCATTTCTTACATAACTTTTTTTCTTTAAAGATACTTTTCATTTGTTTTCAATTACTTGTGACACGAGTCATTGATTTTACTTGCTTTTATTTATTTTTTTTTCACTTTTGATGGTTTTTCACTTTTTTTTTTCCATTTGGGACAATTTTTAGCAGCGAACCAGCCAAGTCGGCAAGGCGCTTAGTCCCACTTGAACAAGCCACTGACCCCGCCAGCCCGCAGCCTCTTCTCACCCCGGCGAGCGGCCCTGATGGCCCCGGCCACGGGGTCGGACCAGCCGTCGTCGGAGCCGTCGTGGTAGCGCAGGCGCAGGGTATTCTGGACGACAAGGCGCTCCACCAGATAGGCGGCGAAGAACCAGGGCAAGGCGTACTCAGCCGTCACTAGGCCCATGAAGTTATAGCGGAACTTGGAGTAGTCCCAGGGGCAGGCTTTGAAGCGACGCAGGAGCAGGCCCATGCTCAGCTCCCATGCGTACGTCCACAGCGTGTAGACGATGCAGCGCAGCACCACGTTGATGCGGTCGCGCAGCCGCAGGTACATGCGCTCGATGGCCAGGATGCAGGTGCCGTAGAGGAACATCGCCCACAAGCTGGTGACGCCCGGGAGCTTCCAGTTACGGTGCAGGGCGAAGTCCCAGCACCCCGTGAACAGCACCTCGCACACGTAGCCGTGGATGGCGTACAGGTACCAGCGGCACAGGGCCGGCAGTGGCGACGGCGGCTGCAGGATGGACATGGTTGCCATGGCCACGCGGCTCGTCGACTCGGGGCCCAGGTCTGGAAGGGGGCGGGGAACAGGTGTCGTAAAGTGCCATTAAGCTTTGAGGGTGTGTGTGTGTGTGTGTGTGTGTGTGATTAAGTTTGGAGATTTTTGTGTACTTACGTCGATGTTCATGCGTGTACGGGTCAGGTGTGTGCATTTTTCAGTTTATGTGTGGCTGAGTGTTTGTGGGTGTGCATGCACGTGACAGTGTGACTCTCTCTGTGAGCGTGTGCACATCTGCATGGGTGGTGTGTGAGATTGTGTGTTACCGTTGCTAATTTCATAGGACAGGTAATAAGGGATTAACTTTTACTAACTTTTCAGGCATACCTCAAAATATGCTTGGTATCTGAAACGGTAACTTAATGATAACTGGTGTTTGCTAAATGCCAAATGGAGTTTTGTTTTTCTTTGGCTTTTTGAAAATATTGGGTAAAAAATTGTGAGCTCCCAAAAGGTCTTTGCTTTTAGCAAGTGTCGCCAAGTCATAGACATAGGTGCAAACAGACGATTGGATAACCTCAGGAGCAGTCGATGGCAAACTTAACAAGCACAGTTTTCCAATTTAAGAATAGACTTGCCTTCTTGGGAAGAAGATTCTCGCGTGCGTACTTAGGAAAACCGTACTTGGCGAGTTCACGAGACTTTACCCGTGTGTTCTGCATACTTACTGACAAATGACCACTTACTGGTATGAAAATGATAAATGGAGCTTTCTTTTGACAACTTTAGTGATGAAAGGCTAAAACAAGTTAGCGTTCGTGTTAACTTTTGAACATGGTCAACATTCCTTGTTGGCCAAAGTTACTTCCACACTGTAATGACCACTAACCAAAATGACATTTTTTTGTTACATGCAAATAATAAAACTGCATAAAAATGTTTACGTCTCTTACGTTTTCTTTTTAAAACAATTCATCCCAATGCATAGATATAGTTGTATTTGTTTGAGAATTTTTTTTTTTTGGTTTGTTTTTGTTTTTCTCACCCACCAAAAACTCCACCGGACTGCATCATCGAAAGTGTTGAATGAATAGATAAATATTTGGCACCTGAACGCACCACGGGCGGAGTCTGCGTTGCTTTGTACGCAAACGCGTCAAACGATGATGCGCCGTGTAGACCCACGCGCGCGTGCGCGCATGGCGAGACTCCTCTGCGGCGCACTGACGAGCCCTTGAACATCACGCACGCAAAACACAACCACGACGCTTAGAAATGCTGTTGATACAAACCGCTAAAAGGCCATGACGCCATTGCAACGGCGTCGCATAATACTGACGTTGGAAACGTGTGACGAAATGACATGACGCAATGAGGAATGAAGTCAACCGACCCGCGGACACCTCTGCGGCACCGCACGAGCAGCGACTCTCCGCCAAGCCACAAGCCCGGTGAAGGCGCTCGACGGGCGGCTGCACGTCTGCAGCTTGTGGGTCCTGCCACCCGATGAAAGTTTTATTTATTTTTTATTTTTTTTAATATGTGGGGGGCCTTTAACGCATTATCATTTTCATCGTCACCATAAGCAGCATCACGTATGCACAAACACCTACACTTACATAGGTACAAAAACACATTGATAAAACACCCAGTCTCACAAAAACATCATTAGACACACAAAAAAAACAAACTCTTTTCCACACACACACACACACACACACACACACACACACACACACACACACACACACACACACACACACACACGCTCTAAAATGCCATTTGGCCCATGAAATGTCCCTTCAGTTCACAGCATGTCTCTTGGCTGCGCCGCTTGCGGCACGTGTATGCGGATGTTAAGAGATTTTTATTTTTCTTTTGAATTGAATCAGATTCCAACCTCTTTATGTTACCATGACAACCTAATCTTCCAGGGCCTTCACAATCAGTAGAGCAGGTAACCATGTAACTTCAGCTATATTTGCAATGAGAAGTTCGATGCCATGTAAATTTCTAATTCAACCTCATGGGGTCAGAAAAAATGAAAAGGAAAAAAAAAAGCACAGAATGCTTGAAGGGCAAATCAATGTTTTTGTTTTTTTAATGACATTATCGAAGCATAGATGCAATACTTGTGAAAAAGGTAGAAAAAACAGCGAGTCCTTCTCAATAAGTTAAACCTCTCTTGGCCCAAAGAGCCCTCAGGCCCGGCAAGCGAAACACAAGATTCCCGTAAAGCGTTTTCTTTTTTTAATCTTTTCTTTTTTTTTCAAATTCCAAATGACAAACGTAACAAACAAACAAAAAAAAGACAGAGTTAACGCATGTCATGAAATAAAAAGTGCATCTCCTCATGGGGGGGTTTGGAATAATAACTCGTTAAAAAAATAACAACATACAAGTTGCAAGTGGCTTATGTTACAGTCCTTCTGCAGTTTTTTTTTTAAAACTTCACAAGCATTCCTCATGAAACATTTGTCCACTAAAGAAGAACAAGAAACTGAATAGCATTCAGTAAAAAAAAGAAAACAAAAAAAAAAACACATTTTGACATTGTAATAATAACAACAAGAGACGAAAGTAATTAACAGTCCTGTACAAAGAGGTGGACCGTCAGACGACTGAAGAAAAAATAAAATAAAATAAAAAATAAACAAGCAGTCGACTCCTTCCAGCTGAACTCGGCAACCAAACCTTTTAAAGTAAGATAAGAAAACCTTTATTAGTCTCACAATGGAGAAATTCCCAATTATAGTGGTGAAATCTGGCGCCCCCTGCAGGGAAAGTACACAACAACAAACTTTTCACAACAATCTGATCTTTGATCTTTACTGATCTGAACTTTAATAAAACATTCCCCCCCACCGTCACTTAAAAAGCAAATGACAATGACATGACTCACAGTAAGTCTCGTTTTTTTTTTAATCCTTTTGAGAATTTTCTTCATTTGTCCAGATTTTTTTGAACAGCAGCTTTTGAAAGAAGTGCTTCCGCTTGAAAAAGATATTGTCAACATTTGTCCACGGATTAGAAAATGGATGAATGGCAGGGAGGGGGTCGTCTGCTATTGGAAACATTTTGCAATTTGCAGCAGGTCACTTCATTTTTGGAGTGTCTTTTTTTTTTCAATGAGTGGGACTTACTTGGCAGGTGCGAATGGCGTAGAGGTCGGGACGTCAGTCCAGTTGGTGCACCTCGTCCTGCATGACAGCCGAGGGCCGGCCCACTTCGCTCAGGCGTTTGGCCATGATGTCCCACTGGGGGGCCAAGGCTTTGGATTTAGTGCCTGTGATGCAGCGGGAAATACACATCTATTGTCATATTTGAACCTAAGTTTTTGGGGCATGGGGGTAATAATCCTCACTCATGTGTAGATCTAAATGCCGCTGGATTTTAAAATGTGCCTATTTTTGAGGGAGTATAAAATAAAATACAAAGAAACTAAAATAAAAAGTTGTACAAATCCAATTAAAAAAAATTTAAAATTGTAAAGTGACAACAAATTATTCCAACACATGAATCATTTTTTGTTTTATGATGGCGAGAAGCCCAAATCAAAATCACAATGACATTTCCATGAACTGCCCGATCCGAGCGAAGACGGCGGTTTGAGAATCGCTGGTATCGAGAGCAAATATACTGCGAGCTCAAACCTCGAGGAGGCTCGACGAGCAGCCTCCTCCACTTCCCCTGCGCCGTTACCATGACGACATGGACGGTCGCCTCCAGCTAAAGCAAGCGAGGCCAAAGCCGTCCTCTCCTCTCTTGATCTGTCAGTCTGTCTCTTCTCTCTCCCCCCTCCTTCAAATCCACCGGGGAGGGGGGGGACGGTCAAAAATAGGACACAAGCACCACTAACCAACACTCTATTTTCAAACTTTTAACACTTCACTGCTCCAACCAGACATCTTGGGAATTCCCAGCACTGTTTAAACGAAGAGTGATTAAAATTAAAAAAAAAAAACACACACACAAAGTCCCTGGTGGAGGCAATCAAAAGTGCCTCGAGAGTCCAATTAGCACACGTGCGTGCACACACACGCACATGCGCCTGTCATTTTGGTGGGACTCACCATCCAATCCGTTGTGCTGTTCATAGCTGCGCTTTCCCAGGATGGTGGGGGAGCCGTTGTTCAGGATGGGGGAGGACTTGATGGGCGTCAGGCTGCCCGTGGAGATGGACGGCCCCCGGGCGGGTGCCTCCACTTTGGCTGGACGGGGATGTGCTTCTGTCAGCAGCAAAACAATTCCAAGCGTTCATTTTCATGTCAGCAGAGACGACTGGACGGTGCTTTGCTTTCTCTGCGCCTCACTTGAAAAGTGAATATGAGTCCCTCTGTTGAAAGTCTAACCCAACTTCGGGGTGGTTGGGAAATAAGCTGGCTGGTGGGAAAAAAAAAAATCGCCTACCTAGGTATCGAACCACGGACTCGAGAGGTTTGCGTTCTGTTGGTTTGAGCGGCGAAGGCTTGCCCGGGTCTTTCTCCGGCAACCGCAGTGCACCTGTGGACATGTGACAGATTACACATAAAACACTTTGGTGCTCCACAGAGTTCCCCTCCCCTGCTATACTTGCCGCCCACTTACACTGCAGATTTTTCGGTGTATTTATACTGGGTTTTTTTTAGGGTGTATTTACTGTAATGTCCTCGCATGTGGGAAAGGCGAGCCAGTCACCATTGCACTTTTCAGTCATTTACTGAATGCAAGGAGAAAAGTGTAACATAAACGATGAAGAAGAGCTGCTGTCAGCCCCTGCTTACGCACAGACACTCACACGGCCATCTGCCGATGTCCCGCGCCACCCTACCAGCCCCCCCCCCTGCTTCCATTTTCATTTGGGCTGAAACGTGTTGACAGTGTTTACCAATGTGAACCGATTTGCAAATTTACTTTTTGATATGATTCAGTGGTCTATATTTTTTTTTCCCCTGCTGAACGCAGTAGCGGCAGCGTAGAGCTTCTACTTGTGCGGAGCATACACTTGCTTGAACTGAGGCAATGTCAGTTTTACTTTGCACTTTGGTTCGTTTGTTGCAAATGAATGCTAAATTAAGAGACGGTCGTTTGTGTTTTATTTTGGACTTCAATTCCCAATTGCAGAGTGACTTTTCTGCCTTTTGTCAGAACTAAACGAAAGCTCTTTTAAAATTCTCTGTCATTGGTGTAGAACAGATATGTTATGTAACACACGTATGATTGGTATCGGTAACTTGGTATCGGTGAGTACTCACGTGTTGATTATTTGGGCTGGTATCAGTGTGGAAAGAAAAATGGCATTGAACATCCCTAAAAAAAATACTGCTTACGCGCCATGCGGTGGCATCTTTGTGCCAATCTTGAACTGAATAGAGGAGCTTCCTTTAAGCAGTCCGTTACCCTGTCTAATAGGAAAAAAAAAACGTGCTTTCCCGCCGTCTTGTGGCACTGAGAGGCAATTACAAACCTTGAGCGGGCTTCGGGCGAAAAAAAAAACCCAAACCAAATAAAATATATTCAATGACGGAAAAACAGCACTGGCTAGCATCGCTCCTTATAAAAACTCAAGAGCATGAACGTATCAACCGTTGACGTCCCCCAAGAGAGCAGATTTTCACCGATATCGAGTCGAGCATGTGTCTTACATTCAGCCTTGATGGCAGCCGTGTTGACTGGGAGGTAGGGGTGGCGGCCCAAGTAGCGGGGCTTGATGATGTCCTGGCAGAGGCGGCGCGCCACCCGCGTCAGGGCGCTGGTCTGCAGGTAGAAGGCCTGTCGCGTCTTGACGGCGAACTTGGGGCTGCCGCTGTGCCGCACAGGCATGCCGTGAGGGCTCTAAGTGCGACGCGGAGGAAGTCAGGCCTGCTGCGCCGCGGCATTGACTGCATTACGGGCTCGTACCATGCTGCTGCGGTTGGGGCCGGGTCGCTCGCCGTCCAGCCTGGTGGGCATCTTCAGCCCGCCGTACTTCTTCCAGTAAGTCCAGCAGGAGGCGCAGAGGCGACACTGCATGTTGGGAGGCCCCCACGAGTACCACTGGTAGGAACTGTTGGCTGCAAAGACATGCGGCGACAATTTGTTAACCGCCTTTATTGGGGGGGGGGGAGAATCATCCGGACGCAAGAGGCGCAGGACTTACTGTAGCAGCTTTCACAGGCCCGCGCGAGTGGCGGCGGGTTCAGGCCTTGACCCGGCAGTCCCGGCGGTCCGGGTGCGGCGGGTCCGGCCGCCCCCCGACCCGGCC
>NW_017805955.1:510616-526629 GCF_001891065.2 Hippocampus comes | reverse complement strand
CGGCTCCGGCCGCTCCGTTGACCAGGGCCACCGGCTTTGGGTTGTTGCTGCTCAGTTGGTTGGGGTTTGGCTTGTTGCTGCAAGAAGGCGTTGTCGACAGGGTCGGCGGCGTGAGCGCGCAAAAGGCTTGGAACGCTACTTTCAAACAATCACTTGGCCGTGAGGCCCGAATACGAATCCCTAACCTTGTCTTGAAACCGTAAATCACATTTGAGACCTTAATTGAGATCATTACAATCAACTCCAATTGTTTTTTTTCAAACCCCAAATTGCAATACAAAGCCGACATCCATCATGTGAAACCATAAGTGAGGCTTAGAGTAAAACCTCACATAAAACCGTAAATGCCTCTTGAAACCATACTTTGAAATCAAAAACATTCTTCAATACCTTCACATAGGCTTGAAACCTAAACCCCGTCATCGAACCCTGGTTTGAAACAGTAACTCAGTCTTCAAGGCCTCATTTGAAACCCGAACACTGCAGTGAAGCCATCATTTCACAGCCGAACCGTGTCTTGAAACCGTAACACAGGCTTGAAACCCGATTTTGAAAGTGCAATCCTCTCTGGAAAACGTACTCTGAAATCCCAGCCTTTCTTGGAAACCCGAACACAAGCTTGAAACCCTAACTCGATATTGAAACGGTAACCCGGGCCTGAAAACCTCATTTGATACCCTGATCTTGCCTTGAAAGTCCAACCCTTTAAAAATAATAATAAATAAATACAAATTTAATCCTGTCTTGAAATTTTACTGCGAATCCACAGCCCTTCATTTCAACCTTAACACTGACTTGAAGCCCTACTTTGAGACCCTAACGTGGAGATTTAACCCAGGCTTGGAACCCTATGTTGAAAATGCAATCCAGGCTAAAAAAAAAAACAAAAACCCTACTTTAAGAGCCTAACTCTCTCTCTTGAAACCATAAACTCGGTTCAAAAACTTAATTTGAAACCCGAACCTCGTCTTGAAACCCCTCTGTGAAATCCGATCCTTTTGACACCCAAACTCTGTCTTGAAACCCTACTTCGAACCCCTCACCAAGCCTCAAAACTTACTCTGCTTTCATATCCCATCATGAAACTTTAACCCAAACTTGAAACCTTAACACAGGCTCGAAACAAAAAAAAATGCAGAGCTTATGAGATTAATGGGGATTTTTTTTTTTTTCCCCCTGTGGCGTTCACAAGGTAGTATACTCACTAGTTGGGGATGTAGACCTGCTTTAACTTGCTTTCGGCCTCGGCTGCCTTTAATCGTTTCTGGAAGTCAGAAAGAGAGCAAAGCCGTTAAGTATTCATGAATAAGGCTTGTTTACCAGTACATCTTATTTTCAACTCAACCAAAAACGCGGAGGGGGCAAAGTGAGGCGAGAATGACTACACGGCTTCCAGCGAGTTGCATCTGAAAATAGCTACGTCCAATGCACACCGTAAATACAATCCAACTGTTCACGATCAATGTCGAAAGGGCCTTTTTGCTGCGTTTTTTTTTTTTTCTTTTCGTTTTACCTGCTGCACATATCTGTCAGTGGTCTTCCACATGTAGTAATACTCGATGATGCTTGTCAGGGACTTCCAGGGTAACTGGGAGGGACAAAGAGGACAAAAAGTCAAACGTCTAAAGTATGACGGAGTCAAACACAAGGTGGAGGCCCCACACCCACAATGCAAGTCGTGTTTATTTTGACGGAAGGCCAAGTCGTGAACGGGGGTGAGTGGCACCAACGGCAAGTGGCCACCAGGTGGCAGAGTGATGCACACAGATCACAACAGGGGAGGGGCTTTTTTTTTTTTTTTGGCTGGCACGCACCCAATTTGTTTTCAAAAATTCAAATAAAAATAATCCCGGGCACATTAAAAAAAAATGTAAAAATAAATGTCACATATAAGAAACAATATTCACCATCATTGATTTTGTATATGAATTAAAAAGTAAGAAAATAATATGCACGGGAAATACATCTTAACGTCGCATATTACATCGAAAAAGAATCAAATATGAACGGATACATTGTTATTTTTTTTATTTTATGATGTGTATTTTACCGTACACCAAGAATAAATATTTTATTTGGGAAAGTAAAAATGCTGATTTTTTTTCTTTCATTTCAATATTTTGCGACCATATTTTTATTTATTGGGTTTCTTTTTTGTGTCCGCCCGTACCCTTTTCCGTGGAAAGGTCATATTGGAGGGGTATCAAGAGTTTTTCAAGATTTTTTTTTTTTTTTTGGGGGGGGGACATAGTGGACATCATTCATATATGGATTTACACTATCCTCATGATGAGTGGGGATCCACTGTATTATAAATACAGCAACTCAAATCAATCATCAAATCTAGTATGCATTTGCAATTTGGAGTTTGAATTTCCCTGCAGCGACTGATTAAGGAACAAGAACAAGAGATTCATGAATTTGTACATGAAAAAAAAATAGGTTGGAAACATTTGAGCGAGCCTGTTTTTGTGAGAAATTGATAGCTGCAGAAGAGGGTGCGCCAACCACAACAGTGAGTTGCGTACAGATTTATTTCTGCCTGTTATAGTGCTTAGTCAGCTCATCGTCTTATGTATTGCATCACTCATGGCTCGAAGACCTCTGCCATATTCTTGCATTTTAGTCAATGACAGCATAATACATTCGACTAAAAATGTTTGGAAGCCAATTAGTGATTGGACATGATTTTGAGGTTCAATTCCAACTTGAAACGACGCCACATTTGGCAACTCAAATAAGATTTCCTGAAAAGGAGTGATTTGGGAGATGTGTGGATTCTTCCCAAATAGCGCCAATGTTTGGAGCTCTGTATCAATGTGACGGACCATAGCTGGCGTCGAACAACTCGTCCATCCTGCGCACTCCAAATTAGGACTATTTGGCCTGAGTGGAGGTCCGTCGTCTTACCGCGTGCCAATCTAGTTGCCGATTTCCATTTCATCGTAACTCGAGAAAGCGGCACACCGTCCACTCACGAAATCCTGCTGGATGTCCGTGAAGTCCTTGCCGTATTTCTCCAGCGCCTCCTCAAACAGGTTGGCCTCGGAGGCGCTCCACTCCTCCATCTCGTCGCGGCACAGAACGGGGCCTCCCTGGGGCACCAGCGCCGCGATGGCCCGTGTCACATCGTAGCCCGTGCCGTGTAGAGTGTCCATGGCGTGAAACTACAGAGCAAGAAAGACCAGCAAGTGAGTTCGTGAGATGAGGTTATATGTTCACGCTGCGCCCGTATGCAACATTTGTGCTGATAGCGGCAATTCAGCCATGCAGACGGTTAATTGATTACACGTGGCAATGACCTCATCTTTCGTAGACGTGTCCATGAAATAAGGGGATGGAGGAACGTTACCTCATACCTCCAAAATATTTCTACCTCCTCCCTCGACACTACTCTGGCAATATGAGATGATAAAATGAGCCCCCATACACGCGGGACCATACTTTCTTCCGTAAATACCGTGCCACATGACGTGTACGTGTGCGCAAGCATGCACGTCTCTGGCTGTCAATGTTTTATATATGAGGGAGGAAAGGATCTGGAACACAAGTAGGCCTTCAAGGTGGAAGCTTCTTTACTCGACATTAGCAGGGAATTAACAGCCTCAAATGACTTAAAAAAAATATCCCACAATGACGCTGACATGATTAACCCACAGTAGCACTTGTGTTACACATGCCGTACATTCCCCCAAGACCTGTCTTGGAGTGCGCTCACCAAGGTGATGTCTCTAGAGGCTGCGGCAGCACTCATGTGAAGGCTAGGCTGGCGCACGGAGCTGCTGCAGTCCAAGGCTCGGGCGAACGTACCCACCGACCTACAGGAGCAAGATTGAAAAGAGGAAGAAGGAAAAAAAAGAAGATCCGTTGATTTGTGGATCATTTTTAGAGATTTTTAGAGGGGGGGAAGAGGGGTGCGTGGCTGTGAGAATAGAAAGGATTAGTGCCACGCGTGTGTGCTTTAGCTCTTTTAATTTTGGGCGGGGGGAGGCAATGCAAAAAAGGGAAACAGTGATGGCAAAGTCATAACCACAGAGCCAGAAATGACTAACTATGATGCAATTAATGAAAACATGAGTCAGTGAGTGAGTGAATGAATTCGTTTTTCAGCTTTTTTTCTCCATTATTGTGGGGCGGGGCGGCGGGTGACATCACCACCGAAGCATACCGGCGATGGCAATGAGGCTAAGTGTCATGGTAAGTACGGAGCTTCTTCAAAGGGTGGGTAGTCTTATTTGACAGTGTGAAGAACCCCCCTCTCCCCCCCAGGCCCCCATTACGCTTGCATCTATTGCTGAAAACATTCCCCAGTTAGTTCATCAACCTTACCGAGCTACCACCAAAAACTGGTCGATCTGCTTCTCCGTCAGCGAGCTGCTGGGCTCCCAGATCTTCTCCTCCAGTTTCTCCAAGTCCCTGGCATCCTCCTCACCTGCACACGCAGAAAAAGAACCACATGATGCTAAATTATCCAGCGTCAGGTTGTTTATCTCCTGATGTGTCGTGTCGTGAAACTCAGAAGAGAAAACCTGTCCAAGCATAAAACTCCAAAAACAAAACGTCATTAAAGTGGCTTTAATTAGCCAGCTCGGCGTTCCCCACCCGTGGTGCGCTAATTGCAATCCCACCTGCTATGAATTCAATTTCGGCTCCATGCCCGACTGAACTTGAGAATAAACGCTCGCGGTAAAAAAAAAAAAAAAAAATTTAAAGTAGAATACATATTCATTAAATTGTTCTTGAGGTTCTATTTTTGTCCTGCATGTCATTCCAAATCGGCAACAAAATATGAGGCCTTCTCATGTTGTAGTATCGGGCGCGCCGCGATGGCCCGTGTCACATCGTAGCCCGTGCCGTGTAGAGTGTCCATGGCGTGAAACTACAGAGCAAGAAAGACCAGCAAGTGAGTTCGTGAGATGAGGTTATATGTTCACGCTGCGCCCGTATGCAACATTTGTGCTGATAGCGGCAATTCAGCCATGCAGACGGTTAATTGATTACACGTGGCAATGACCTCATCTTTCGTAGACGTGTCCATGAAATAAGGGGATGGAGGAACGTTACCTCATACCTCCAAAATATTTCTACCTCCTCCCTCGACACTACTCTGGCAATATGAGATGATAAAATGAGCCCCCATACACGCGGGACCATACTTTCTTCCGTAAATACCGTGCCACATGACGTGTACGTGTGCGCAAGCATGCACGTCTCTGGCTGTCAATGTTTTATATATGAGGGAGGAAAGGATCTGGAACACAAGTAGGCCTTCAAGGTGGAAGCTTCTTTACTCGACATTAGCAGGGAATTAACAGCCTCAAATGACTTAAAAAAAATATCCCACAATGACGCTGACATGATTAACCCACAGTAGCACTTGTGTTACACATGCCGTACATTCCCCCAAGACCTGTCTTGGAGTGCGCTCACCAAGGTGATGTCTCTAGAGGCTGCGGCAGCACTCATGTGAAGGCTAGGCTGGCGCACGGAGCTGCTGCAGTCCAAGGCTCGGGCGAACGTACCCACCGACCTACAGGAGCAAGATTGAAAAGAGGAAGAAGGAAAAAAAAGAAGATCCGTTGATTTGTGGATCATTTTTAGAGATTTTTAGAGGGGGGGAAGAGGGGTGCGTGGCTGTGAGAATAGAAAGGATTAGTGCCACGCGTGTGTGCTTTAGCTCTTTTAATTTTGGGCGGGGGGAGGCAATGCAAAAAAGGGAAACAGTGATGGCAAAGTCATAACCACAGAGCCAGAAATGACTAACTATGATGCAATTAATGAAAACATGAGTCAGTGAGTGAGTGAATGAATTCGTTTTTCAGCTTTTTTTCTCCATTATTGTGGGGCGGGGCGGCGGGTGACATCACCACCGAAGCATACCGGCGATGGCAATGAGGCTAAGTGTCATGGTAAGTACGGAGCTTCTTCAAAGGGTGGGTAGTCTTATTTGACAGTGTGAAGAACCCCCCTCTCCCCCCCAGGCCCCCATTACGCTTGCATCTATTGCTGAAAACATTCCCCAGTTAGTTCATCAACCTTACCGAGCTACCACCAAAAACTGGTCGATCTGCTTCTCCGTCAGCGAGCTGCTGGGCTCCCAGATCTTCTCCTCCAGTTTCTCCAAGTCCCTGGCATCCTCCTCACCTGCACACACAGAAAAAGAACCACATGATGCTAAATTATCCAGCGTCAGGTTGTTTATCTCCTGATGTGTCGTGTCGTGAAACTCAGAAGAGAAAACCTGTCCAAGCATAAAACTCCAAAAACAAAACGTCATTAAAGTGGCTTTAATTAGCCAGCTCGGCGTTCCCCACCCGTGGTGCGCTAATTGCAATCCCACCTGCTATGAATTCAATTTCGGCTCCATGCCCGACTGAACTTGAGAATAAACGCTCGCGGTAAAAAAAAAAAAAAAAATTTAAAGTAGAATACATATTCATTAAAATAAACATTCTTTTAAATCAATAATCAAGTCGATGAATGCGTTCAATGTAATTAAATTAAATTAGGAAGAAAACAAGAACGCAAGTTTGAATGGTAGGAAGGAAACAAAGATGGTAAGAAATGGCAGGGAGGAAAAAAAAAAAACAGAGGGCAGAATCGATGAGTGGAAAGAAGCGCGAAATGGATGGACGGAAAGAAGGCAGAGTTGTCCACAGCTGCCAGGCTGAAAAAAAAAGTTTCCTCCTGCGGAGGCAGATTGGGCAGGCACGTCAACATGGTCGCAAACAACAATTTGGAGCGGCCACGCGACGAGGCAAGTGCGATGTCCCCCACCTTCGTTCAGCAGGTCGGTGATGTCGGCCTGATACTTGTTGCCCACCCGGATCTCGCCCTTGTCGGCCAGCAGAGTCTTCTGCTGGGGGTCGTACACCAGCGAGTAGAAGAAGGCATCCTGGGAACCCGCACGAAAGGGTGGCCACTTGTACTTTAGATTCGGCTTACTACACGGGAGCAGTCAACTTGATGAACGCACGCACCTCTCTGTCCAGGTAGGACTTGAGTGCTTCGGTCTCGTTCAGCAGCGTCACGCAGCATTTTCCCCTGGAGGGGAATGACATGAGGTGAGCAGCTGGGTTACTTTATTGAGGTGCCCGTACAGAACTGGAAGTAAAGAGGACAATGTTGTATTCTTCCTAAATCCAAACATTTGCATTAAGTCTCCCTCTTTTTTTTTTTTTTTTTTTTTTATGATTATTACCTGTATTAATTCTATAACAAAATGAAGAAACATCAATCATAACAGTTTGAATATTTCACTTCAATTTTTGCAAAATGTTACAAGACGGTCCCGTGCACGCAGCAGATGAGCCACTCGTTTGTTTGTGTGTGTTTTCAGCTCGGAAATTTCGGCCTACCTGATGTGCGTGGCGGGGAGGGACTCGAGCTGGCGGGACAAAAAGAGCTCCCTGTGTCTGAGCTGATGCTTCTGGTTCTCGGGGAGGTCGGTCATCTCGGGATTCTCCATCTCCTCCTCCAGCTCCCCTAAGGAAAGGGAAGAACGGGGAAGGGCACAGTTCAGAGACACAATGCGTACGCAAAGAATTCACAGCATGCCATTTTTTTTCCCCAATTCACATTTAAATAAAATAAAATAAAAATACAAAACTAAACTACTGGACAATGGAGGTATAAAGATTGAGGCATCATATTCCAAAACGACTTCAAGCAGTTACTTGCTAGCAAAGGTGCATCAAACAGAGAGCATTTAGCAAAGGCTGTAAATCAGGGGTGTCCAATTGAGCTTTGTTGCGGGCCACTTTGGATTTCCGTCTTCCCTCGGAGTGCCGTTATGACGGTGGAACCACAAAAATGTTTCATCGTCTCATCGCAGTATTGGACACAACAAATGAATGGGCTACTAGTTTTGAAAGCACTCAGTTAGAAGAGTTTGTGTTCCATTAGCCTGCCGTGCATGTTTTGGGAATGTGGGAGGAAACCGGAGTACCCGGAGAAAACCCACGCAGGCGCGGGGAGAACATGCAAACTCCACACAGGAAGGCCGGAGTTGGAATCAAAGCTGCACTGTGAGGCGGATGTGCTAAACAGTCAACCGCCGTGCCGCCGCTGAGCGTAAACAGGGTAACAAAATTATTGCAGAATCTTAACGTTATTTATTCCACGTGACAATTTAGTGCAGATTTTAGCAAGTATCGTGCAAGTTGACACACACCATTTGCTTTGCGGGCCACAGAAAATGACATGGCGGGCCGAATCTGGCCCCCAGGCCTTGAGTTTGACACAGGTGCTGTAATTACTTCAAGGGCCTCTTTAATTGGCTGAACGTTGGCACTTAAAAATAACGCTGGGGCTAAAAACCAAACAACCTCAGTAAAATATTTTCATCTTATTTCCCGGTGGGTTTTAGCAGCTTAAAAAAAAAAAACGCCCATTTTTCACTTCAGAAAATCCAGAACCTGATGATTAACGCTTGGGAATTTTTTTGGGGAAGTCTGTTTGGCAAAGTCCGTGACATTTAATTTTCCGTGTGTGTGTGTGTGTGTGTGTGTGTGTGTGTGTGTGTGTGTATGTGGTGGGGGGTGGGGTGAAATTTGGAATAAAAATCAGATATATGGCAAAATCTGAGATGTTATTATAAAGTCATTTCGTTCAAATCCCACGTTTAAGATTTTATCCCTGGCGACACGGATGAAGTGGGGTGAAAGAGGGAAGGAAGAATGCGGCGATAGAGACAGAAAGAGTTGAAGTAAGCGTTGCGGGCAATGGCGGCGGAACACTGGACGGGGAGAGAGATGTGTCAAGGCGGCGGAACGGCGAGGGGGAGGAGGAGTAATAAAGAAATCTGGCGGGAGAAGGAGAGCAAAAGCGCCGGAGAGCAAAAAAAGGAGAATGTGAGAGAGACTATGAATGCAAGTGAGAGAGAGGGGGGACGTGGGGAGAGAATACGTGATCCAATTCATTTGGACTTTCATTAGAAGGCCAGACAGAGCCAGCGAGTCACAAGGCCGAACAAAAGCAATCAAGGGATTTTTCAGAAGCGGGGATGTGTGGCCAAAATCAATACACAGACACACAGACACACCCACACGTAGGGATGCACAGGCGCACACACAGTCGCGCACTCCATTCGAGCGCTCATTGAGCAGCTAATTATTAACTGAGCTTATTGAATAAAGTTCATCGGAAGAAATGAATCAAAGAGGACGTGAGATTATGTGAGCGCGAGCGAGACAAGTGGGGGAGGCAGAGCGGACTCCGGCACAATCTTGCACACACCCTCCTGCACAAATTGCCGCTCCGTCTCACCTGTCCGGCCCACTTATCAATTATTGACGAATGGGGTCGCCTTACAAGGCTCCGGGTCCCGCCTTAACAAAGTGACTCCACCTTTATAACGACATGGCAAGAAAAGACTTTTTGCATCAGCTACGGCGAGCAACGCTTAGCCAACTAGCAGAAATATTATATCTATCTATCTATCTATATATATATATATATCAGCGTAAATTGCTCACAAATGTTCGCTATTTGCATTTGATTTGTCGTCACGTATTCAATAATCCGATTGCGGAATGCCGTGTCGCTGTGTGAACCCGACACCCCAAGTTAGACAGTTGCAGTTCTAAAGTTCGTCATGTATGATCGAAAGAGGGCCAAATTCGGGTCTTCCACATGCGTCTCGGGAATCTGCGCTGAGATTTTCCACTGTGGTTTTTAAAGTCAACTTGCTGCCGTTCTTTTTCATGTCGGTGCTTAAAAGGGAGCTTGATCTCTGCCGATGTATGAAAAAACGAAATTTGACTCCTCATTCGCACCACTGTGATGACAAAAAGCCTTGATTTTCAGGGCCCCCTGTTTTTACCGAACTGTTTATTTTTTTTCGGACAGTTGGTGCTTTACTTCAGTCATGAAGCGTCTTACTATTATTCATCCTGTTGAATTAAAAGTCACTTTTTTACAAAATTGTTTCATATGCGTTGTCCTTTTTTTTTTTTCCTTCACGTGGTGCCAGCGGGTACTAGTTAGCCCCCAAGGACAACATGAGTAGCCCACTGGTCTGTTCACCTGTGAGGAGAACAATTAAAGCAGAAGAAGAAGGACATTTATTTATTGGAACAGCATGGTACGGGTTTCTGTATTTTTAGAGCTGTCATTTTAACACGGCAATACCAGGATCCTTTTGCTCATCGACATCATTTCGTCAGAATCCAATACTGGTCCATGCTTACAAATGATCATTTGAGGACAGCATCAAATTAACAATTTTATTATTACCTTGAATTTTTTTGCATGATGGGTGGCGCTCTCGGAAATTTGCCACTCCTTGTCAGTACATTTTGCATAGCCCTTCTCCTACAAGAACCGCCCCCCCCAACCCCCCAAATATCAGAGTACTCAAGTGCCGGAAAAATTTCCCGAAGAGTCGACTTATGAGGGGTAAAAGTTGTTGGGCATACTGAGTACGCTCCAACTATGGGAGGGGGCGGATGTGTGTGTCTTGGGGGTGAGGCGGGGGAGGTGATTGTGAGTGTGTGTGTGTGTGTGTGTGTGTGTGTGTGTGGGGGGGGTCATGTCACTATGCCTGCAGTGTCAACTCCGCTCAATAAAAGGTTGGGCAACACTGTCCTAGACAGAGTGGCGACAATAAATTGCTCAGATTACTTTTATTTTTTTATTTTTTATTTTTTTGCCTGCACCATCACATGTGACGGAGCACAGTGTCAAAGCCAAATCGTGGCCTATTACAGCTTCGCTGGTTATGAGGTCAGTTGCTTGGTATGGTCTTGGGCTGACCTAGATTGTGACACATTAAGTGACGAAACTCAACATTTCCCGACAATAAAATAAAACGTCCATGTGCCATGTATGAGCAGTGGAATGAGGTGGGGTGGGGGGGTGGGCTAACTAAAATCAAGTCATACTAAAACAACAAAACGCGAGGCTAATAGTGCTAGCTTGAGGCAAAAGCAGGCCGGTTTTCAACAGCTCGAATGCCGTTTGGCGAGGCACTTCCAGAAAGAAATCCATGGCTGCATGGGTGTGGGCTACATCCTGTGTGCGTCTCGGCAGCCAAGTGTGTGTGTGAGGGTGCCTGTGTGTGTGTGTGTGTGTGTGTGTGTGTGTGTGTGTGTGTGTGTGTGTGTGTGTGTGTGTGTGTGCGTGCGTGTGCGCATGCGTGCGTTACACACGTTTCTTACATATGCGTGATCGACCAGTTACAGAGATAGCTTGTGGGTAGGTTTAATTCGGTGTCGCTGTGGATCAGTGGAGGATGGCGGCCAACTGCGCGTGTGTCTTGCATGAGTGTGTGTACGTGTGTTAGTGTGCGTGTGCTGTGAGTCATTGATCAAGTATTTTTGCTTGCGGAGATTCAGAACGCTCCCTCGACGGGGCCTCAAGAAGCCCCACCCCCCACGAAAGCAGCCTACTCATTGGTCGGACAGCTTTGTATTTGCACCCCCTGACTCCTCCCATTCGGCATTTAATTTCGCCATGACTCAAACTTTTTTTTTTTTTTTTTTTTGCACCTTAGTTCCCCACAAGCTAACTTTCCTCCACTGTTTCAGTAACATAGAGACAGCACGCATTCGACGGTAATTTCCGACATTTCCGGGCATCATTCGAACGCGAACTCCCCATACATAAAAATATGAACAGATTTTTACCAAATGTGAACGGTGTTGACGAGACAGATGGCGACCATTGAATTCCAAAGAACGATAGGGTTGCCGTCAGCTGGCAACCCTTATCGAGCTTTGAGGGCCAAAATTTGCTGCGTTCCTCAAAGTCGATGCACCAAAATTCTCCACCTAATTGCGAATTTCTCCATTGTGAGACAAATCAAAGTTTTCTTATCTTATCTTAAATCGCGCCAACAGATTGGTGAGAAGAGCAGCGTGGGCAGTAAAGCAGGCCAAGTACTTCACTCATCCATTGTTTCTTCTTGGATTAATTTCTTATGGAGGATTTGAGAAGCATTTCAAGATAGTGCTCGTTGTAATTTTTTTTTTTTTTTTTTTTTGAGAGTGGGAATTCCACAAAAACGGCCGCCGCTTGTCATCTTGTTTTTATGAGTAGTGCCACAAAAAAGTCTGTGTCATACCCGAGCAGTCAGCCTCGATTTGAAGTAGAGATGTCAAAATTAATCGACAACTAATCGATGATCACGTTTATGGACGACTACTTTAAGAATCGACTAATCGTTCAGAGCCATTGTTCAAATTGTCCAAATCCTCAGCTACCCAATTTGAAGGGTGCATCCAAGACAGATTGGTGACGTTAAATTATGAAGGGATTTTAGCATGTTTGAAGACTTGCCACTGACACAAATACAATAATAATAAATAACGCCGCTCCAAATGCAGTAACACAATTTTGTAGTAGGAGACAACTCCTCAACCCAGCAAGGTCCACCGGCACAGTCATAACATGCGCTTCGCGTTTAGACGCCCGATCTTATCGTGCCGTCTAAGATCAACCCTGCGTGTTATTTTATTGAACGCAGGCCCGGAAAGCTGGAAGCGCTCGCAAGAAGGAGCCCGAGCTCGTCTCGTCTCAAGCTGCGCTTGTTTTTTTTGTCCCGCATCAGCATTGTCGGTAACTTGAGACACCGCAACGAGGGCTGCAGCAGATCCAAAACATCGCGCGAGACAAGGTGGCCATAACAATGAGGAACCCCAACACAGAAGACACCGAGCGTATTATTAGAAGCGGATTCTGCTGTTGTACAACATTTATGGCACATATTAACACTCTGAAGTGGCCCGCAACAAAAAATGAGTTTGACACCCTTGGTTTAAAACATTGAAGAAATGGCATTTTTTTTTTTTTTTTCGGGAGGGGGGGGTGGTACTCATTTCAAGCATAGTGAACCCTCGCCAATTTGTGAATCGCCATTTACAAACTCGCCACGCTGTGAATTATTCATAGTCTTGCATTTTCTGCGACAGGCTGTTTATGTTTAAGGAAAGGCGGAAGTAACTGAGAAGGGCATGCGGACGTTAAAGGGGGGCGGGTGGGCGTGAAAGTGGACGCTGAAGGCACGCCTACCAGTCGGCTGATAGAATGCTGGTACGTGCGATGGACAAAACAACTTCGGACGCCGGAAAATGATACGCCTACAAAGCACAGTTCAAGCTTCAAGCGATCAGTGAGGAAAATGATAATCAAGCAGAGTATTTAAAATAAGCGAAGCGATGGTTTGCAATTGGAGGAAGCGGGAGAACGAGCTTCGTCAAGTAAAGAAGACGAAGCTGAGTTTCCGCTTCAACAAGGCGAGCTAACCCGAGTTGGAAGACCAACTCGAGCGATGGATTCACGGACAAAGAACAGGCCGGGAGAAGCGTCTCTACGGTCACCATTCGACCGAGGGCAAAAACGTTTGCAGACGAAATGAAAATCGAACATTTTCAAGGAGGTCAGTCATGGTGCTTTCGTTTTAGGAAACGGCGCCAACTATTCTTCCAGGCCAGGACCACCGCGGCGCAGCAACTTCGGGCGGACGAGAAGGAAAACACGGCCACCTTCCGCTCCTGCGGATTTGTGGCTGAAGATCGATCCAAAAATAATGTGAGTACGTTGTTAAACGCTTAAATAAAGTACCGCCGAACTCAGTTTTGCTCCCGATGCTTTTTTAAAAAACATACGCTAGCGTGCATGCATGCTCCCGTATTTTTTTTTTTTTTTAAGATAACATACATTTTATCATGCAGTGCGTCTTGGGTATGTATGAAATACAGAAATGGCAGCCATAACGGACACGGCGCCTTTCAATACGGTGCGCCATCTGGTCGTGAAAATACGGTAACTAAAACTTGTGGTTTTTTTTCGGCGCTTCACGCAGCGGCTCGGTCCTTCATTGTGTACAGCATCACAAACAATTGGATGGGAAGCGGAGCACAGTGAGGCTTATTGGCAGCCGATTGAATGCCTTTTTGGGAGTATTTCTCATTAGCGCTTTGTTTCCATACACTATTTTTTTGAAGTTCTCCATCATTGCCAACCTCCTCGTGAAGCAGCCAGGAAGCCATTCAAAAAACTGCCAGCACTTCGGCGTACCGCGCTAGCTCCAAGAATCACTTTCCAAGTACGGAATGAAAGGCAAATATGCACACACGGAGGTGTCCTCATATTGCGACTGGAGTGGAGAGGGGCTGCAATCTGGTTTTATATCAAGTATATAGTGTGCAAAGAAGCCCCGGGATAAATAAGAGTCGTACAAAGTTACGCTCGGTCACTCACTGGCGTGCTTGTCTGCGAGGGCGATGAGCGTGCTGGAGATGTCCCTCCGTCGGTAAAAGCACACCACTTTGGCCTCAACGTTCCCATTGGCGGTCTGCGGAGGAGAGACAATCGGTGTTACCATGGCAACAGGTGTTGCCGTCTCACACGCAGCGTGCAGACACACACGTCGACGATAGATGAAAACGCATTAAAAAAAAAAAAAAAAAAAAAAAGAAGGACACGGTAAGTTTCAGCGCGGTGTCAGCTATCGCCACGGAGTCATAACGTGATTTCTCAGATCATTTTCGAGACCCAATGAAGTGATCCTCTGCTACCTTACAAATGCTTAAGATGGCAGCAATGTATTGATTATGGTGGGCGGCGAAATAATTAAGTGTAAAAAAGCAATCATGGTCATCTCGATATTGATCTGTGGCCCTCAGTATGTGTCAAGTGCACCGCTAATCAAATGTGATGACCAGGACATGGAGTAAATGCACGTGAACCATTTGTTTTGTTGATGATATTGAGAGAAAAAAAAAAAAAAGATTGAGAGATGGATCGATCGATAGATGGAAGGCCGGACAGACAGATTACTTTATTCAACCCATGAAGTATTGTTTTCACTCCAAATTCGTGACATGCAGGGTGTGCCACTCCAGACCTGTAGAGGGCAGCACTCGACGTGAACTATCATATAGCAAATTCTTTTTTTTTAAATCACCACCTGTTGGTTCGAGTCGGTTACTGCACAATTAGGCCCAATGCAAGTTTTGCAAGCGCAACCAGTCCGTACTGTTTTGTCAAGTGTGTTTTTAGTCCTTGCAGGCGGTCCGCCGTGTACGACAAAGTACCGCGGTTACAGACACCGACTTTGTACATACGTCGGAACGCACTGCCGTCTGTCACTAATTGAAATCATTATTGCGGTATTTATTTGCACGAAAAACATTCCTGGGCCATGAATCTCAAGACAAAAAAACGACAAGTACGGCGGTAACAAAACAAGACTTCCTGTTTCGTGTGGCCGAGTGCTTTTGTTCAAGTCGTTCATAATCTCAAAACCGTGCATGTCGGCACGTCGTAAACCGAGGACCACGCGCATCTCAAGTCGCGGCGGGCAAATAGGCGGCTGTTAAACAGCTGTCCCAACGTTTGCTTCTTCACAGACGACCAGCCCCGAAAACGGCTTCGTTGTCGTTAAAACCGCTGGACTGCTTTGGACGGACGGAAGGAGTCGTCGGGAACGACTGCGCCGGCGTGCCGGCCGACTTCGACTGCTGGTTAATTATTTAAAAAGTTGCGTTCTGGAAGGCGGGGGGATGTAAAACACCACCGTATGGATAAATAAAACACACACACACTCACCTTATTCAACTCCTCTATCCTCCTGATCAGCAGCGGGTTACTGGACGAGTTCTCAAAATAAACATAATCTGCAGGGAGGAGGAGGAGGAAGAGGAGGAGGGGTGTAAAATTGGGAAAGGGGATCAAGAAAAAAAAAAAAAAAGAAAAAAGAGAGGCATCAGTCATCTTGAATAAGTTCGCCTTTTGAAACAAAAAGCGACCATTTTAATGTGACCTCATGTCCACAGCCATGCATCTCAGGACCCGCACATACAATGTTATTGTTCCCCGCGTGTGCGGATTTGTGCGGGTGCTGGCCAGCACGGGACCGGCGCCACGGGAGGCTGAGCGCTCACCGGGATGTCCCCGCAGGCCCTCCGGGCTTGGTGTGGCGCCCGGTCTTAGCCCGGCATGAGTCTTGGCCGAGCACAGTCAGCTGATACGGCGCACACTTGGTCGGCCGCCCGGAGCTACCGCCCCCC
>NW_017805955.1:491504-509904 GCF_001891065.2 Hippocampus comes | reverse complement strand
GCGTAAGCTACTAGCTAGTCAGAAACATAACAATTGATGCCACACGTGGTCTGGAAAAAATGTTTTTTTTTTTTGCTGTTGTTAAATAACTTATGGTGAGATGAAGTTGAAGATTCACACTATTACAATATTAATGAACCCTTTCAAGAACAGCCGCAACTTATCATGTTATCAGGTTACAGGGAGCATAAAAGGGTTAAAATAACGATGATGATGATGATGATGATAATGAGGAGGAGTGACGAACTGGCCGAAGTTCCCAAAATAGTGATGGTGAACTGTAGTTTAGCCATGACGGAACTGTGGTTAAACCTTTGAGGGACAGCAGTTACTAGAGTGGACAGCTTATCATGTGATCAAATGACAGGGTGCATGGAAGGGTTAAAATTGAGAAAGTCTTTTGTGGGAAATGATGACTTCATTCTGACACCCGCCCCCGCCTTTTTTTTTTTTTTTTTTTAAATGTTAGCTTTAACCCGAGACACTCACTTCTCGCGTGATGTTGGTTTGTAAGCAATTGTCACTATTTATAGGACGGCGACGGGATGGGGCACCCGACGCCCCCCCCCATGAAAAAACAAAATTGTCTAAAAATACTGGGGGGAAAATTAGGGGGGAAAAAAATCCGATTGTATATGATGAGAACCTTATCGTTAAGAATCTAATTACCGATAAAAACGATTGTGTTTGCTGTAATGTCTATATTTTGCATATCCAGATCAATGACATCATTGATCGATCGGCAAATGATGACATTCCAACCGATTTAGCATCAAATGCAAAATAGCCGCTGATCCCGTCCGGCCGATCGGATCTGTGAAATGTCTACGAAATGTATAAATTTTCAAAATAAAAGAAAAAAGGAACAACAATAAAAGTACCTCTTTCTGACAAAATGAGTCGCGAGTTCTCTGTTCTTCTCTCGCTGTGCGAACGTCAAAGCGGAAACCAGCTGCTGGCTCTGATGGGAAATTTTGAGCAATTTTGAAACATTTCTGAGATTTGCGATTTTGTGGTGGACGTCACCCACTGGCCACCAGGCATGATCATAACAGGATTTTGATCTTTTTGTTTTTCTCGCGTGCGAACGAGCATTGTTTTGACCAACTCTGAACTTCCATGTCTTTACGAGTGTCTACATCCAAGATTTGGGTGACTCCGGTCCAAAGCAAAGCAACATCTGTGCCGCCGGGACGATGAGTTGGACAGTTAAAACCGGTGCTTTGTTGGCAACATTTTCTTACGCCAAGCGGCGGGAAGCGGGTGCAGGAAGTACGGATGGCGGCCCGCACCGAGGGATTGAGGGGCGGGGCGGGTGTTAGGGGGGGGGTGGCACAAAGACATCAAGGCCTGCCAAAGCAGCCTTTGTCCCAGCTTCATTCACTCGGGGAAGTCGTCGCTTTTTGCCGAGATGGCCCCGCATTGTCTTGCAAAATGGTCACCGTCCTTCAAAGGGCACCAAAAAGTTGGACTGAAACATTCAATCAAAAGATTTCCTCTTGGCTGGATTCTAAGTGCAAAGGAGAACGCGCAAGCAGTGTTGTTTCTTATGCAAAACGATTATGATGACTAAGCGGCGGATTTGCTCGCGCTGCGTCCGGGCTAATTGCGACATTCAAATGCATCTCGGCTCGCGTGCTACAATCCGAGGAGTTAAAACGAGAACGGGTCGGGCAAATCCCATTAATTAGCCGTTGATACTCCACACGAAGCAAATCACTTCCCATCGGACGCCTCCTCAAATTGAACCGCTTGCATTTCAACAGAAAATGGTCGTGGAACCGACGAGACTTCTTGACCGGGACCGTTAGAGTCTCGACTTTTCCACGCCGCTCTGGAGGACGTCATCCTCAGGTAGCCCTGTGCGCTTTTAATTTATTTTTTTCCGACTGGCGGAGAAATGACAACAAACGACATCGTACCCATCTGGATTAAATCTGTCATGGATGACAACGATTGAGTCAAGGTTTTGGGAGATTGTTGATTTGTGTCAGTTTTGCCTCCGATTCCCCCACTGATTTGTGACATATCGAGACAAGGACAGGGAAGGGTCGGGCGCCGGCTCTGGTTCTACCTCAAGTCCAGCTCAATGGGAAACCTAAATCATAGGAATGATGACTTGAACGAGACAACTTTTGGAGTTTTTCAAGAAAGTACAAGGGGCGTATGTGTACATAAACTAGGAACCATCTTATTTCTTTCAGCTCCTGGAAGGGTTGAACAATTAATCAAATTAAAATAGACATTGCTGCAATTTGGAGGGGTTAGACATTATTTCAGTTGGCTGGTAGGGTTTTTTTTTTTTTTTTTTTTTTACATGTATACATATTTTATATATTGATTTATATAATGTCGACATGAAGTTCAGGGCTTTCAGAAGAGCAAATGCGCTGTCCAGTGTCTTTTGACATTAATTGATAGTTCATTTACCTTTATTTCATCATAAACCTGACCTATAACACCAAAATATTCCATGGAATATACATCTGAGAGTTTATTGTAAAACAGATTAATTTATATATATATATATATAAATCTTTCCGTGTCTGATGTGAGTGTCCCGGCAATTTTCGGCTTTCTGAGGAGTAATATCGCTTATGCGTCAGTGAATACCGGCATGACAGGACAAGGGTGTGATGTTAACACCAGATGCTTCATTTCTTGATTCCAAAGCAATTGTTGCTTGCAGACAAGTATTTTATATGTCGTGTCTGCAATCTTCACCTGAGGACGTTCTATCCGAGACAAAAGAAAACACCTTTGTCAAGTGGAATCCCGGAATGACGGGACAGGGGTCTGACGTTTATGCGACACGCAACTGCTTGCGTCAAAAGCAATTGTCATGAAGCGACAACCATTTGATATGTCACGCCGGCATTTTTGTGTGTGCGATTTGGGAGGAAAGACGTTGGCCGTGCAATATTCCGTCTTCAAGGGTCCAATCAGAATTGCAACGACGGGAATTCTGAAAATGTTGGGACAGGGGTGTGATGTTTTAACACCAGACACCCAACTTGTTGCAACAACTTATTTTATGTTGCCCCGGAGATTTCGCCTTCGGAAATCCAATATGAGATGAACAACGCCTGTGCGTGAGGGAACTCTGGAATGACAGGACAGGGGTTGGAAAAATTTAACACATGACACCCAACTTTTCGCATGGAAAGCAACTGTCGCTGTCCGAAGATGTGTCGCTGGATGCCCACCCTCACATTCCCCTATTTGCAGGTGTCCCTAATGTTTTGTCTTGTGTGCTTGACATTCATTTTGTCACGAAAACATTTTTTTTCAGGAGATTTCAGCATCGCACCAACTCCACAGTAGAGTTCCATGCCTTCACTTTGTATGTAAAGGGGTACTTGGGGGGTTCTAACGAATATAACCATAAGACGAAAGAAGTTTATAATAACTTTTAACTGTGTGGTAGCTGGCGGTCATTGTAAGTTTGACAAAAAAAAAAAAAACGACTCCACATCGCCATCCGCGAGCCTTCATCGTGAGGAAGGCTCTCATATATCCTCCAGGGAGTAAAACAAGACGACGAGGAGGAGGAAGAGGAGGAGAAGGAGGACGAAGAGGAGGAGGAGGAAAAAGACAATTGCATCAATGGAGAATTTACCACGGTGGCTCCAACCGGGACTGACTGACTCAGTGAGTGAGTGAGACAAACCTCCCTGCTGCCAGCGTCGCCCGCCCCCCCACCTCCCCTTCACTTTGTCTTACCTCCGACCCGGTACATGTTGGCCGCCATGGCTGCCCTGCCGGTGCCGAGGGAAAGGAAGCTTCCTCTCTCCGGGTCGTGAGGGTGGGTCGGCTCGCTGTCTTCCCGATCGCCTGCTTCCCTGGCTGTCGGTGGGCCGTGTTGCTAGCTGCGCTGCCGCCGCTGTGTGTTGGAAAATGGTGGCCGGATCAATACGAAACAGACCAGCCTTGGAGACCTTAAAGAGACAGTACACCCGAGCGCAGCTCCGGCGGGCGGGCGGCGACCCAAGCTCGACGATTTTTTTTTTAACAAATAAATAAAAATGCTTATCTCCTTATCGTACTTTTATTTTTTTTATGAAGGGAGTGGGGGGCGGGGGGGGGTCGTGCCCTTAGCCAGCTTGTTTTGAAAATGGATAGCCAAGTGTCACGTGACCGACTTTTTAATTTCCTTTTGTCTTTTGTTTTGAATTCACTTTGTTTTAATTAGTTTTTAGAGCACATTTTATTCTTTTGAAAATGCATCGTTTTAGGTTAATCGTTATTTTTTTTTATTTTTTTTTTATTTTTATATGGAGTATTTTTCCAGTGCAAGATAGAAAAAAGTGTCACTAAGTATTGTTGATTAAAGTAAAGAAACTGCAGTTCTCAAATTACTGTCCTTCTATCCTTCTTCTGTACAGCCAAACACGAACCCCAAAATAAAGAAACAAATAAAGGAGAAGTCAATACAAAAATATTCTTTACAAGACAGCATTGTATCCTAATAAAGTCCCTAACGTCGCAGTGTAATTTTTGTTATCCTTGATCCAACTCTTCCAATGCATGGAGATGTTCGATCTGCAGTGAAGTTCTGTCGCCCTCCTAGTCTGGAAATCTGCATTACAACAACAGAGTCGTCGCTTTGCTGTGATGTAAACCAGGTGTCAAACCCAAGAAGTAGCTCTCTGGTTGGTGACCCCTGACATAGGGTATGCCTTGTCTCATTTGCGCCATGTCGTGATTCTAGTATGTTTTTCTTTTTTTTTTCTGCTTTGAAAGACAGCCGAAGGGAAAAGAAGATGGGTTGTTCAGAAGGGATCATTGTTGGTTATTTTCTGCAATAAAAATGAAAAATGATATGTCTAGTTAGCTTCTTACAAACGGGAGAGAAGGGACCATTGCTTGGTCAAATGTGTCATTTCTTATACATCTTTTTAGGTGTGCCAGTGTGAGAATGTCGCCGCTCAACATGAAATCTTACAGAAAAAGGAGCTGCATGGCGTATTCAGCACCAAGTCATCTCCTTGAGTACTGGCTTGGTTAAGAATGACTTTTTCTTTATTGGATGGGAAAAAAAGTTTCACACTGCAGCTTTAATGTCCATTTACCAGGCACTCAATGATGATTCTAAATTCCTGCGCCCAATGAGAGTACACGATCACGGTATAAAGGCTTCATCGTTGTAATTTGATTGTGCATAAGAAGGCGTGTTTATTCTCAAGTGTGGAGCTGCAACATGGCATCTTTAAGGAGCATTTTAGCGACGTTTGCTAGCGTGTATAAAAGCATACGTCCTCTCATTGCTGCAGGAATGCTGTGGTCAGAACTCTGTCTGATCTATACCATGTGTAAGCCTCAATTACAGGAGCCCGACACATGGGACTTGGGCCTTGTGGTCACGTGACCACCGAAGAGCCAATGGCGAACACCCCCTCCGGTCAAGTGTGCAGTCTCAATGTTGGCTCGGTGCCTGCAGCGCTGAGTGAGGGGATGCTGTATGGTCCCTTTTGTGAAAATAAACACGGAAAGAAAGGCAGATTGCACATTTTCCGTTTATGTGGGAGACCTGTGCCAAGATACCATGTATGGGTTAACTTCTTTTACACAAAGACACTGCAAAAGAACAGCTTCAGAAATGGAACAGAAGAGCTGGCGTATGTACCGTTTTTAGAAAAAAAGGCCTAACCCTTTTTTCCGAAGGCGTTTTTTTTTTCTTAAACCACAGAACCAGAACCTTTGGAACATATCCAGTGTTTTTATTCAACATTTTTTCCCTCAAACATTCACATCTTTTTTCTCAAACATGCATCTTTGTGACTTTGTTCAGTATTTTGTCAAAAAACATTTCTAGAAAATATGTGACTGCCGTCCTCAAAAAATAAAAATAAAAAATCAGAAAATATTAGTTATTCTCAAATACATGCATATTTTCAAATATTTAGCTTTTTTTTAAGTATGATTGGGTTTTTGAAAGTAAAATATTTTTTTCCTCCCAAAAAAAATCAAAATAAAACAAATAACAAAGAATAAATAAAATGAAAGACTTAAAAAAAGGAAAAATCTACGATACATCTAATAGAAAAAAAATCCTAAAAAAATTCCCTTTTCTAGAAAATAGAATTTTCATTTTTGGAAAAAATTGCCTCTTTCTTAAAAATGATATTTTGTGGGGAAATGTATGACTTTTGTTCTCAACTATTCCCCTTTTTTTTCAAATATGTGATTTGGTTTTTCAGGAATTTGCACTTCCAGAAAAATGTATACATTATGTTAACTGTAATAGTGTTCGTTGACCCATCACATATACAAATGGTCAGAAATTCCGATATTCTCCTTGACATTTTTCCCTACATATTTTCATTATTATTATTATTATTATTATTATTATTATTATTATTACTTTTCACTTCATCCAATCAGGCAAGGCCGTGTCTCAATACTTAGTCCATTTCTTGTGTGATGGGATGGGGGCTCTCAAGTGAACGCTATGGCTGTGATGACCTTTCAAAGACACTAGAGAGAGCCGTCGGCCTACTTTTTCTTCAAAGAGCGTTTTCCCCATTGTTGGTTGTTGAAGTTGTGGTAGTGGTCTCAATCTACCAGCAGGGGGCCTCCTTTACACAGGCAGGCACTCTGAAAGGAAAAGTGCGTATTATTCTCCCACAATTTAAAACATCTCCTGGGTGTCTTCACCCGTCTGTGGTATGCTTCCGTTCGGAACGACCCCACGGATCAATATCTGTCGACATATTTTGGGGGCAGTATAAAACCAAAGACATAGGGCCCACCAGACGCAGATTCCATGATCAAACACAAAAGAGGACCATCACAACCATCCATCCATCCATCCATCCATCCATCCATCCATCCATCCATCCATCCATCCATCCATCCGCTTATCCTGAAGAGGCTCGCGGGGAGTTAATGGAGCCTATCCCAGCTGACTTTGACCGTAAGGCAGACTACACCCTGGACTGGTCGCCAGCCAACTGGCTGGCGATCCCATGATGCCCGCACACAAGTCAGGGGAGTGTACAATTACACCATCAGCGACCCGTCACAATTAAACTGCAGTAAAACTGTTTTTCCACGGAGGATAAAGAATATATGCCCGTGAGTATTGTTGACAACTGGTGCGACTGTACCTCCCACCTCTATGTAGCCGAACATTATTGTAACAGTATCACAAGATAATGCAGGGAATGCTGTTAGCTATTGGCAATCTGTGCTAACACCGCAGCCTAGCATGTTAATTAGCCCCACTGTGGTGTCACAATCTGACACATTCTCTGAAAAAAGAAGCTAAGATTTGATTTATTGTTTGATTTCACATTTGGTGGGTGGGCAGCCAGTCCAGAGACACAAGTATTTGTATACAAACATTAATAAGTCAAATTTTCCAGACTATGTCTCCTTTCAAGTCCTATAATGGACTATTTATTTGCTCACCCGCCCCACCTTGCTTGGGAATCCCATAGCACGGACTGTCACATTCCACCAGATGACAGCAGCACAGCCGGTGAACTTCTGCACACGTGGTCTCGATTTGAAAGTGGTGGCAGTTGGTGTCTCCGATTTGTCCGCTTTGGGTGGGGGAACGACACGCCAAAAACAGGAATTGCCGGAATGGTGAGAAAATTAATGGACATTCCTTTGACTTTCGGACGTGTCGGCAAGGGACTTGCACTTGTTTGAATGGAGCTGGAACTTTATGCTGATTGAGTTCTTTCCAAAATAAAGTCATGTAAAATGAATTAATTCCTGCCAGGTCACCTTCTCGTAACATTTTATGTCAGGCTTTAACATTCCTAATTGTTGTAGAGTCACGCGTAGGTAACACTATCAAAGCAACAATTGTGTTATTTAGCTGGGATTGCGAAATGTTCATCCTGCCTTTGACAGACAGCGTGAAAGGGGCTCCCGATAATGATTTGATTGCATTCCCGCTGAACTGGGGACTCAGAGGTATATCACGGTAGAGCCAAATTTTATTGGCCTTTCCAATTCAGACAGAATTCGCCGAAGCGGCAAATTGTCACGTAACGGGTTGGATGTGTGTGTTCCGGCAGCCGTTGCAGCTTGCCACTTTAAGATGATTAAATGCATGACGACATCAGGATCGGAGGCATAAAACAGTCGAGGCGCAATTTATTAGCTTGACCGTTTCAGAGAGAAATTGCCAACGCAGGTCAAAAAAATGTGCGTTCACACAGCCGCTGCGGCTTGCCTATTGAGATAATAAGATGCTGAATTTTATTAGAGTGTCGCTGTCAGACAGAACTTGAGGGACCTTGCCGTGTGTGATTCTTGAAAATGAAATGCTGAGCAGGAAATGAGCAGAACATGACAACAAAGGCCTCTTCCGCGCAATTCAATGTCAAAATTCCCAAAAGTCAACAAAACTTTCACTGAATTTTAAAAAATATGCATGAATGTCTTGACAAAGCTTTTAACCCAAATATATGAGATGAGCTCGCCGGCTTCTTCTCCACCACACACTTCCTCCACTGTGGCATCACCATAGATGCCACACTCTCATTTTTGAGCACTCCTCTGACGACTAAAGAGCTGGCATACCAGAGAAAGTTCCAAGCAAAAGCCAACAGTTACAAGAAAAAGACATTAGGCACCCACAAGCCTAAAAATGGACCCCAGTGGAATCTCAAGTTCTCCCACTGGGGATAAACCCTCGCAACCGGCTATCGCCAAAGAAAATGTCACTCGCCCTTCTGCCCTCCGGAAAAATGCTCCGCCATCGGAGCTCCGAACAAGCGCTTTGTTGTGTCTCCGCAGGGCTAATCCAAGCCCACTGCAGACATGATATCGCAGGTCGCTGAGTCCACGACGGCGATACGAACTAGACTAAGCATAATGAATTTGAACCCTAACTCCTGACTCGAGCATGAACAGCGTGAAAACTGACATCCAAAACTCAAGCCTCAGAAGATTTACAATCTGTAATGTTGCCATCACCCCTCAAGGTCATTCAGCCAGAACGGGTCGCGCGGCAGCGCAGAAAGACGGCGGCGTCCCGGTCGCCATCGTGACCGACTTTGGAAGTGCTGACAGAAGTGAAAGCCGAGACTTTTGCCACTGTTTTAGCGTAGAAAGGGTTCTGTCAGTCGTCACTGTTTTAGATGGGAAGTAGACCACACCTCGACAGGATGTCCAAATTTTATTGGCCTTTCCAATTCAGACAGAATTCGCCGAAGCGGCAAATTGTCACGTAACGGGTTGGATGTGTGTGTTCCGGCAGCCGTTGCAGCTTGCCACTTTAAGATGATTAAATGCATGACGACATCAGGATCGGAGGCATAAAACAGTCGAGGCGCAATTTATTAGCTTGACCGTTTCAGAGAGAAATTGCCAACGCAGGTCAAAAAAATGTGCGTTCACACAGCCGCTGCGGCTTGCCTATTGAGATAATAAGATGCTGAATTTTATTAGAGTGTCGCTGTCAGACAGAACTTGAGGGACCTTGCCGTGTGTGATTCTTGAAAATGAAATGCTGAGCAGGAAATGAGCAGAACATGACAACAAAGGCCTCTTCCGCGCAATTCAATGTCAAAATTCCCAAAAGTCAACAAAACTTTCACTGAATTTTAAAAAATATGCATGAATGTCTTGACAAAGCTTTTAACCCAAATATATGAGATGAGCTCGCCGGCTTCTTCTCCACCACACACTTCCTCCACTGTGGCATCACCATAGATGCCACACTCTCATTTTTGAGCACTCCTCTGACGACTAAAGAGCTGGCATACCAGAGAAAGTTCCAAGCAAAAGCCAACAGTTACAAGAAAAAGACATTAGGCACCCACAAGCCTAAAAATGGACCCCAGTGGAATCTCAAGTTCTCCCACTGGGGATAAACCCTCGCAACCGGCTATCGCCAAAGAAAATGTCACTCGCCCTTCTGCCCTCCGGAAAAATGCTCCGCCATCGGAGCTCCGAACAAGCGCTTTGTTGTGTCTCCGCAGGGCTAATCCAAGCCCACTGCAGACATGATATCGCAGGTCGCTGAGTCCACGACGGCGATACGAACTAGACTAAGCATAATGAATTTGAACCCTAACTCCTGACTCGAGCATGAACAGCGTGAAAACTGACATCCAAAACTCAAGCCTCAGAAGATTTACAATCTGTAATGTTGCCATCACCCCTCAAGGTCATTCAGCCAGAACGGGTCGCGCGGCAGCGCAGAAAGACGGCGGCGTCCCGGTCGCCATCGTGACCGACTTTGGAAGTGCTGACAGAAGTGAAAGCCGAGACTTTTGCCACTGTTTTAGCGTAGAAAGGGTTCTGTCAGTCGTCACTGTTTTAGATGGGAAGTAGACCACACCTCGACAGGATGTTTTTTTCGACAACAAGACTGCTTCGAGGTATATTTCAGGATCAACCCTCCTGGATTTCAAGATAAACATTTGTATCATCTCAAGACCCCACAGGGGACAGAAGATTTCTTTTCCTTATCCCCTCTACAGTAGCTTGGAAGAGCCAGCAAGTAACTGAGTCCAAATCGTCATCTTTTTTTCTTCCATCTGTGTCCGAGACGCAGAAATAGTTACGCTGCCACCCGTTCGCTGCATCCATCACGCAACGAGAGCCAAAAAGAGGGGTGGGAGACGAAGCAGAGCTCTTAAGTCTTATCCACAAGATAATGTATCTGTCCGTTCAAATCCCACTGAACACTCAAGTCTGTCCGCCGGCATTTTATCATCGTGCTGCCGTCGCCTCCCAAACGCGGCGTCTGTTTCTAAAATAATCCAGCAGCCGGTGAGCTGGGCGTTGTGGGAAAGCTTCAATTATTAACGCGGACTCGCTCGGTCTGTGCATGTGATTTGCAAGGAACCCGTGACAACAGAGATCCTAATCCCAACGCCACTTAAACATAACTACCATGCGTACATAAAGTGAAAATGTGGCAATATTTGTTTTTGAAGAACAATGATCTTATTAAGTTTGGAATTATTCTCAACAAGACAAAAAAAAAAATCTGACCACCAGTGTACAGATATGTGGGGTTTTTTTTATTGGTTTTGTTTATACCCCAGATAAAAAGGAAACAAAATCTAAAAATGAGATCATCAGCAAACGCAAAGGGAAAAAAAAAACTCACTGAGGGCTAGAAATGAATGTTCCGAGTGAATATGAGGACATACACTAGGCTACAGTATGACATAGTGCTGATGCAAGCTTTCACGCGAGTGTCCATTGGAGCAAAGCAAGAGAACATTGCAGTGTCCTTGCCCTTGAGTCGATGTGACTTTGCTTTGGTTGCGAGAGGAAACATCGACATCTCTTCTCTTGACATTTTTCGTCCAAACAGTATTCTTTCCGCCAGTTTCAATGTTATTGAATATGAACCAAGCATGACTTTAAACAATCGAGACAGCAAAATAGAGACTGCACTGCTCGTTGAAAACGATGCCGTGACATCACCATGGCATTGCTGTCGCAAAGTGTACTGATGCGGTTGCTGTGCCACAAGAAGGCTGACAAAAAGTGCTACGATATCACTTTCCGATTCTTTTGAGAATCCGCGTTTCATCACAAGAGTCGCAGGCGTGCTGGAGCCTCTCCCAGCTGTCTTCGGCAGTAGGCGGGGTACACTCTGGACCGGTTGCCAGGGCACACATAGCCAAACAACCATTCGCAATCACAATTGAGAATGTTTCATAAAGCTGTCATGCATGTTTGTGGAATGCTTGAGGAAAGCGGAGTACCCGGAGAAAACCCACGCAGGCACGAGGAGGACATGCAAACTCCACACAAGAAGGCCGACGGCAGAATCGAACCCTGGACCTCTGCACTGTGAGGCCAGCGTGGTAACCAGATGACCACCAGAGTGCCCCTCTTTTGACAATACAAAAAAAAAAAAAAAAGAAAATACCAGCCATACCAAAGTGAACTGAATGGTGCTGATTGGTGGAAAGGGTGCTCTTGCTTTATCCGTATCGTACCATACCTTGCCATAATACTCAATTCAACTGTATTTTGCGAGCACTTTAAAACAACTGCCGCTGTACACAACGTGCTGTACATGGAGCAAAAGTAATTCATACAATAAGAAACAACACACAATAAATTAATCACGAAAACAGTCGAAAGCATGAAAACGGTCAAACTAAAAATCAAGTCTCATGCTGAGTCAAAAGTCAAAGAATAAAAATGAGTTTCAAAGCTGGGCAGCGAGCAGCATTTTGGAGCAACTGGAGACACTTAATGGAGGCTTGGGTGACTTCAAAGTAAAGTGCATGACAGTAATCCAGGCGAGATGTGATAAAGGCATGAATTACTGATTCAAAGTATTCTTGAGAAAGGGGAGGATTGACTTTCGCCGGATTTTTCAAATTGTTGGCGTTACCATCAAACTGCCACAACCGTATGGAAATCTGCGACCTATCCTGCCACTACCATACCGTATCACCAACAAAAGGGTGCTAGGAATAGGTTTAATCTCAATCGGTTATTTAACTCTTTCCAGTTTTTACAATGAAACCTCATGCCACACTAAACTGAGCTGAATCGTGCTGATATGTGGAAATGATAGTTTAATCTCCATGCCTCCACTACTGTCCCGAAATCTGCTCTTCCGCCGCCGGCGTCTGCTTTTCGTCAGCCGGGTAGACAACACCTACAGTACGTGTGAAAGCATATGACCTCAGTCGCACTGCCTGAGAACGTGATAATGAAACGTTTGACTCAGTCGTCCTCGCTGTATGCGACACATGACGTTATTTTTATTGGAACCGGAGGAGGAACGGGATCCACCCAAGGCGCTCTTCCATTGCCTAACGCATTCCTACGAGGCAGTGGCTCTCAAAGGGAGCATTGTGATTCTGTGAAACTGGGCCCACTTCTGCTTCTGCTGCTGCTGTTGTTGTGCGAAGAGGAAAAGTGCGTCAGTAAAGCTTAAAAGCAGCAAAGATTGAGGGTAGACCTGGGCAAATTAAGGCCTGGGAGCCCCACATCTGGCCCGCCCACAGTCTCTGACCAGCCCTCACAGTGACTATGAAGTCAAAGTAAAATGTCAAATATGCGTAGAGAAAGAGTTCCCAACATTTTTGCTATATTTAGCAACTTTTCTGGACCCTCTTGCAACTACACCCGAAAAAAAAAATAAAACAAAAGACTAGCAAAAATGAGAACAGTGGCCCTCATGCCAGCAGCATTCTTATTTCTTGCATGGCGGAGGGAAGCAGGCCAACTTACTTTTAGTTACTTGTAGTATAGTAATTTCACTGTAATTATTTTTGCATTGTGAATCAAATTGTTTCCAATCATACTAATTCGATTGCAATTGGAGTTATGAACAGATGTTGATTTTTTTTTTAAATTGTATTAATTTCAATAAACATTGGACACGTACTTTGAATATTGTGTAATAAACTACATCAGTGGGTTTCTTTCCTTCTTTCTTTCTTTGTAAATATCGCAAACTCAAAAGTAAACGGCTGCTTCTTCATTTTGTTCTCTTCAACTATTTAGATATCTTTCTCATTTTTAATAACGTGTCACAACATTGGGAATACAGTACTGGATAGTATTTTTCCTTTTCCCTGATGCTCCTGAAGGCACCACGATTGTCGGAGGCGCGCCTATGCAAATGAGCAGCGGTTGTCTGAATAGCCTATGGTGCTGGAGTAGCAGTCACGACACTCGTGTTGTGGACTGACAAGAAAACGCACATTGCTCCCATTCATCCACAGAACATCACTTTTCTCTCCAAACATGGCTTCAAAATGCCCCAAGTGTGACAAGACGGTCTACTTCGGTGAGTAATTTCACCCTTCTGTAATTCTGCTTTCCGGCTCTGGGAATTGACTCAATTTTAGTCACACTAGCCAAAATATCGATTCATGAATTGACTTTATTTTTTTTTCCTGTTAGCTTTCCACGTTAGCTTAGCTTAATAACAAGAATATTTCCTGATTTTTCTAATTAAAGGTGTATATTAGACGCACACCAGCTCGTATTAACGTTCACCCAATTTAAGGTTAACGTTTTACATTTCTGTTAAGGGAAAGAGAGTCACTGGGAAAATGTCAATGATTGACAGAGGCGAAATTTAGGAGGGAAAAAGCAAATATCGCGAGAAATTTGGTTGTTTGAAGCTATAAAATATTTACATACCGTATACTGGATTTCTATCGCTGTCCAAACTGCTAATGGTGCACTTGTGCTCATCATTCATTTCCCTCCTATAAGAAGACAACCTACTGATTTTCAACTTCCCTGAAAAGAAAGTATTTAAGATGTTAGTTTTTGCTCAGTGTTGCACTTGTCCATGTCTTTCATTTCCTAAAAAGAAAACAAAAAGGGTAGATGTTGCACTATGTACTGAAAAGAAAAAAAATGTTTTATATAAATACATATATATATATAAGAGAGAGAGGGAGAGAGAGAGAGAGAGAGAGAGAGAGAGAGAGAGAGAGAGAGAGAGAGAGAGAGAGAGAGAGAAATTTGTTACCATTGCATTGTCCGCAAACTACTTATGGGTCACTTGCTCAAAAAGAAAAAAAAATGTTGTCCTATGTCGAATTTGAAACTGTTACACTTGCCTGCATTGTTCACTTGGTGTTGTCACGGTACCGACATTCTGACTTGGATGCGATACCTGCATAAAGTACCGGGATACCGGAAGGATACCGCGACAAAAACCTCAAAGATCAGTCAAAGCAGTAGACTCATCGATGACAAAACGAAATAAACATCCTCTCAGTTAATATTTCATTACTCATGGATTACCGCCATTTTAATTTGTTGTTGTGGTCCACACGGCTGCTTGGCAGGGCATGAGGGTGACACTTGCCAAGTGTGCAAAAAAACACCATATGCCCAGATCAAGCAGCGTGGGAAGAAGACATGTCAACAAGGATTTCGATGCTAATGAAAAAAAAAAGAAATGTATGATGGATGCTGCTATGGTGTTGATTCAATCATGCAGATTACAACAACAAAACCAGACTGCCTTTTAATTTGATTCCTCTAAATAAATTACGTAAGCATCGTGACACAGCTGCTGCTCATCCCGCCAAAAAAATAAATAAATAAAAAAAAGACCTAAAGATCCGGTCCCAGGGAATCATAAGCAAGGCGTGTGAAGTGAGCGTTTGTTGGCGCAGCCGGTGTTTTATTTTATGTAACAGCAGAGTTATTTCTGCTCGCGGTGTGTCCCCGCCCGTGCAGTGTTGACGTAAAAACGATGGGGGAAAACAAGTGCATCCACATGGCTTGGAGACGAGGGGAGGCGTTTGCTACGTTGAGTTCCAGTCACAGCGCGGGAGGTTCAGAAAAAAAAACAACTACCAAATGATAAGGCACATGCAAGAAGGCAGTTAACGTGGTGACGTTTTGAGGTTTTTCGGATGCTTGCAGATTCTGCGGAATCAGCGCATTTCCTCCTCCTGTGTCCCATGGTTTAGCCCGGAATCACGCGGGAATGATTCGACCAAGAAGTTCACAACCCTTTTTTTTTTTTTTTTGGTCAGTCAATCCCAGGTACTGTGTTAAGGGAAATCATCAAATTTCACTCAATTGGTCATCAATTTTGTTTTTAAAATCCATTGATGCCGGTGACAAGCAATTGAATGCTCTTGAACTTGATGTCAGAAGGCCCACCAAGCGGAACTCCGGCAGCTGAAAACACCCGTACCAAGGGGATCAAAGTTGCGTCAATGCGAAGGTACTCAGCTGCTAACTTTGCCAAGAAGTTCGGGAACCTCATTCAATTTACTATGACGTTGACGTGAATGCAGTCTTTTGACAATCATTTCAGAAGCTGAAAACACTCTTTCAAGGACATCATAGTTGCATCGACGCCGAGGCGCTCATGTGACCAAGAGTGAAAGTCAATTGCAGGTTTCCACGTTGCTACGATGTTCTCGTATTTACTGATGCAGCTCGCGATGTTCCACCTACACAGACTGTGGTTAAATTCCAGATTTGGTGAGTTTAGTGTTCCAAAGAGGCCACCACACCGTGGCGAAGTAAAGCAAACTTGGTGGCAACGTGGGATTCCAGGGGGGGGGGGGGGGGGGGGGGGGGGGGGGTTATTTCCTGTCCCATTGTAATTACTTTGGCGGTTGGTGGTGAGCTAGCTACTCTTGTAGACTTCCAGCTGTTGTTGCCGTCTATCGTTTTGTAGCGAGCGACAAGTCAAAACACTTGACTCCCCTCTTCTAAAAAAAAAATTGCAATGCCGCAGTCTGGTATGGAAATGTTTGTGGAACTTTCCATTGGTTCCTTTCAAAGCGCGCCGCTTTCCCTGAAGTACAAAGTTGAGATGGATGGTCAAATAAACGCAGATGATCTCCTCGCATTAGGACGGCCACCGTGCCAGGCGTTGTGATGATGTAGCGCCTCTGCTCCGCTGTGGGTTGACGTTTAAAAGCCCACGAAAACGGCATAAAATGGCTCGCCTGAAGGAACCTCACTCGATTCACTCTTTGCGCTTACGTCTTTTACCAGAATAACAACGTTAAAGAACTCCAAACAATCAGGGCAACCTCGCTCCATGTCACTTTTAATGACAGTCACCACTGTCGCGGAAATCATCCCACTCTCAGCATTTCCGATTTGAAAAAGATGCAGTTATTGTGGGCGCTAATTTCTCCGAATGAGGGAGCCATTGCGATCTGTTTTTGTCAAAGCAGTCAGTCCGTAGCTGGAAACCGCCTCTCCTGACAAAACCAATTTCCCCGACCGACTGCTATGTGAGCCTGCTGCGTGACAAACGTCAGCAGGCAGCAACAATCAATGATGAAAGTCCTCCGGATTTTCCCGGAATTCCGGATTTTCATGAAAATTCCTCCGGAACGAATAAAAGATGGCATGGACAAGACAGTTGTTGTCGTAAAAAAAATAGATATTTAGACAAAAAGCGAAACACACAGATGAGCGGAAAAAAACGTGTTCGTCCGACTTTGAGCGTCGTGTCGTCTCGGCTAGCTTAGCTTAGTTGTTGTCGTAGCTCAAAGCTTCTTTGATCTGTGACGTCGGTTGCGTTGGCGCTGATTGGTTGAAACCAAAAGACGCACGCGTGCGAACACGTTCGCGCTGACGCACGCACAGCAGAGAGCAGCGGACTCGATTTTTTTTTTTTTCCCCCAGAATTTTGAGGAAAGTCCACTTTCATCTCTGAGCAATTAAGTGCGTCGAAACCAGGCGTAAATGGATCTGCTTCTTCTTTTGTGTCTTCGTCTCTTTCGTCCCTCGCTCCCACGACACGGTGGACTCAAATGGCTGGCCTGTATTTAAGCAAGAGTGTCCCAAAGTGCCTCATGTATTATAATTTGGGACATTTCCATTCACACCACGTTTTGTTTTTTGTTTTTTGTTTTTTTTTGCCCTGATGGAGTAGCTCCGTCCCCTCTGCCGGACCGTGTTCTTTTTCTTTCTTTTTTTTTTTTCCTTCTTCTTTTTTGCACACCTCAATGCAGCTTTGACCACACAATATCCTTTTTATCCTCCCGTCAGCGTATCCGGAGCGCCCAGTTTTCCGCCTGGCTGCACGAATGCTCCTCGTTGGTTACGTAACGTCCATTTTCTTGAGTCGTTGCTTCTCGCGCGGCGTCGTTGCGTAACCGCCGCTCGCCACTCCATGCCGTTCGGTCCTCTGCCTTTTCGGGGGGGCGCAAATACGATCCCGTAACGGGGACGGCGTCATGCCGTGGGAGACGCAGGTGAAAAGTACTTGCGTGTCACGTTTCATGTGACAGCAGAGGCTAGACATGTCGTCCTGTGAAAGCAGCTGATGTAATTTGCTACAGTCATTGCTGCACTAACGTTGCCGAGCAGAGGAACCGCACTCCATTCATTATGTCACCTGATGTCAAAGCAACAATAGACACTCCGGGCGTATCAAAGTAGACATGCGGAGGTAATTGAGGTGATAACTTACTTCCCTAAGCTAGGGAATCTCACTCCATTCTCTTTCTTTCCGAACTATCTTGTGAGAGTCAATTCAGGAGTTTAAAGCTCCAGTTTTTCACTTGTCGCCAAAGCCACATTGGAGCAATCATTTTAGTGGCTTAAAGAACTTTACCCTTGTCATGTTTTTTTTTTTTCCCCCAAAATGTTGACGCATAGGTGTTCATTCTCTTTCTTTCCGAACTATCTTGTGAGAGTCAGTTCAGGAGTTTAAAGCTCCAGTTTTTCACTTGTCGTTCATTTTAGTCGCTGAAAGAATCTCGCTCCAAGCTTTGGAACTTCACTCTTGTCGTTTCCCCCCCCCCAAAATGTTGACACATAGGTGTCGCCCCGCGAACTTTTCCAAGCCGGGGAACATCATTCCTGAAAACTCCCATCGCCGAGCATACCAAAGGTGATGCGCTAATTGTGTCAAGTTGGGGACTCCAGTCACTTCAAATCAAAGTAGCCTCGAAGGAATCATTTCAGTAGCTGGAATAGCCTGCACCCATCTTGCCAAAGT
>NW_017805955.1:462879-491439 GCF_001891065.2 Hippocampus comes | reverse complement strand
GGTGTCCCCTGCCTACTGCCCGAAGACAGCTGGGATAGGCTCCAGTACCCCCCGCGACCCTTGTGAGGATAAGCAGATCTGAAAATGAATGAATGAATTTGAGATTTCAGTCCAGATTTAAGCAAGGATCATGAAAGTTGACACCGATGATTTGCTTTCGCGGGCCAGATAAAATGACGTGGCGGGCCAGATCTGGCCCCCGGGCCTTGACTTTGACACCATGTGGTCTACAGGCACCGCAAGCTGGGTTTCAAAGTTGAAAAAAAAAATGCAGCGGTAAATGCCACGCTGACTCAGCTGGGCAACCTCATTCTATTCACGACGTGGCTTGCTGCAATGTGGCCTTGACTTTGACACAATGTGGTCTACAGGCAAAATGCAGCGGTAAATGCCGCGCTGACTCAGCTGGGCAACCTCATTCTATTCACTACGTGGCTTGCTGCAATTTTTGGGGTCGCAGACTCGAAAAATAAAAGTTCTTCTCAACATGTCGTTGTGTTCCTTAGAAACCGAAGCGTGCGTGCGTGCGTGCGTGCAACTGGGAGAAAGGAGTCACCGAGGCAGGGCTGCTGTTTTGCCCGGCGGCTTTCTTTGACCAACACAGACAGGATGCGAGTTAACGACAGCCCATTTACGTCAGACGGAAGAATTCATGAGGTCGGCCTCTTTTTATCCGCAGAGGGATGGCGACTTTGATGGGAGGGGCGGTTCGCTTGCCCGGGGAACCTCGCGCTTTCACCGAGGCGACAAGCGACCTCCAGAGCGGAGTTTTGCCACGAGGTTGCATCAGCTGCAGAGCGAGCGAGAGAAAGTGGGAGAGAGGCCTTTTTTTTTTTTTTTTTTCCAAAAAGCATGCCATGGCTTGGGCCCACTGTACGCTCACAGTGACCCAGAAGAAATTGATTTAGCTGTTCCACGCTGCGCTGCTGTTTTTTTTTTTTTTTTTTTTACGCTAAACTGAAACCACAAAATGCTTACTCGTTCTCCTTTTTTGTCAAAGTTTAGTCAATGAAAATATCCTTCCCTCTGGATCTGATTGAACCTGAAATAAATTCATGCAGGCACCGTGCTAATTCGCGGGAGGCAAATGTATTAATTATTAATTATAACTTTGCCTGTCACTTTTTGCCTAAGCGGTAAATCGATTGTCAGCATCGTAGCCGAGAAGACAATCTTCCTTTGTACCAAAAATTCCAGGGGCGCTGCGGCACTTTTCCTCCTCATGTTTGGACCTGCCCGATCGTGAAAAGAACCTCACGCAGGGACGCAGCTGCCCCTTTTTGGCATGAGGAAAACGTGACTGAGCAGATGGGTCGCCAGCACCAGAGGGGAAATCGAGTCCACTCAGCCGCCATGCGATGCGACCGATCATGAAGAGGACAAAATATTATGATTCCGACTGTAGCTCAGCATGGACTTCCTGCCTCTGTCAAACCCATTAACATCCCACCCCCTCCGCGCCCGAATCGCCGCGGTCAATTTATAGATTGTTGGGACATTCCTGCCACGCTGCATTCTGGGATATCCGCTGTGTGTAAAAGGAAAAAAATGGCACCCCGGGGTGTTGTGACTTTCGAGAGGACGGACAACCCCTTTTGTCGGACTCGGGTTGATTCTCGGTTCACTCCCAAGAAAATCAAGTGCAATTAAGTCGTTGGAGGAGGGGGCTATTCCACTCACGCCCCGTTTTCGTACTCAATGCTCTATCCGATTCGTGGGTGTCGCAGTTTTCCTCGTCTGCTGCTTGACGCAGGAACAAATGATATCACACAGACGGTTCTTCTGATCTCCGAGAAGGTTCCCGGCGGTTGGAGCAAACGCCTTCGGCCATCTGGGCCATTAAAACGAACACACTTGGCCAAATGAAATCCCTGATATGATTGTGACGTACCGTCACAATCATCCATGGAGCCTTACATGATTATGAATGAGCCCCGATGAAAGTGGAGCTGCACCAAAACTGAATGACTGTTCTTTGGCCCATTCCCTACCCCTCTACAAAGTTCGAAGGAAATCACTTCTGTTGTTGTCATTTTATCCAAGGGTCCTTGTTTTATGATGCCGTTTGCCAAAGATCACTAACCCGGTTGTCATACCTGAAGTAAAAATGTATATATTCCCTTTGAAGGCCAGAAATACAAAACATTCCAATGTTATACAGGAAGTCTGGCAACTAATCCGGTAACCAAGGACACCCCCCCCCCCCGCTCCCCCAGTATTGAAGATCCCGTTGATGTGTTGTTGCGGTAACCGTCCAGATGAATCCTTGACATCTCGTTCGCGCGGATAATGAGGATTGCAATCCGGCTTCATTGGGGGTGGGTAGGTTAGAAACATCATCTAGGCCACACACGCTGATCCACCTCCCCCCACTCGCAACCTTACTCACAATAACAACAACACTGAGCTGTTAAAGTGACATGTTTTTTGTTTGTTTGTTTGTTTTAACGATGCACTTTTCATTCTCTGAAGTGCACATCGGTGCATGCTGGCCCGGGGGCGGGTGGATCTATTTTTAAACCGGAGAGCGAGGTGTCTGGATGGTGAAAGGTGTCCTCAGATTTGTGCGGGGGATTAATCAAAATGCTGGTTTAAAACCTCGGGAGTGTTCGTTGATCGTTTTCTTCATGACGCCAAAAACGGTAAAAGTCACGCGAAGGCGATTGGGGTGGGGGGGGGGGGGCCTCCTCCTCCAAGAGACTCCAGACTCGAAGAAGATTCAAACCCCGAACCGTAGAACTGTAAAGAAGACGGGCTAACCAATGTGCTGCGCGTAAAAAGAAATCATAGAAATCAGTGACGTAAAGATGAGTATCTGTTAGATGAATATTTGTGCGTTGCTGACTGGAGTTTGTTCACTGCCTGTGTTCAAGTCTGTGACTCAGCTGTGTCGCTGGTTGAGTCTGGCATAAGCGGCTCACGACAACAAGTGAAGGTGCGAGGAAAAACAAAACCCAACAAAACAGCTAGCCCATCGCAAGACTAGCTAATCACGTTAGCAGTCAACCCACACTGCCTGGACTTCAGCGTTTGACTTTCCCATGTTTGCTTTGGTTACTTGCACGGAAACGTTTTCATCGCAGGAATTTGATGGGATATTTGTCGGTAGGGAGAGGAGGAGGGGGGTTTTTGGTCGGAAGCCCACTCCAGTATCCGGTTATTTGTGTCCCACCGTGATAAGAGAAGGCTTTTCCTCTGTGGCCCCGGCACGGTTCCTTGGGGCACCATTGTGTGCGAACAGACTTTATTGGAATGTGTATTATTAGGTCCCTTGGTTGAGGGGGGTGGTCACTCAGGAAGTGCAAAAACAAAACGAGGGGCAGGAATGAGGAGTCGCTGAAAAAGATTGACTTTCAAAATTTTTGGGGGGGGGGGATCATCAATTGAGGATTACCAAATTTAAGAAAAATGATCTGCCAGTAGAACAGGAAAATTTGCTTTGGTCAGATTTCCTGAAACCAGCAAGCCTCAAAAATCTACAGCTGTTTTCTTTAAGATAGTTTATAGCAAATATAAGTTCTTCCTTTTTTTTGGGGAGGGGGGGGTTCTTCATAATAATACAAACAAATCAAAGCAATCAAGATACTCTCAATAACGCTCTTGAATATGGGCAAGGCGAGCCACACTCACCAATGCACTCCCAGCCGTTTCTTCGGGGGGCATAAAAAAAACAAAACTTGAACCCTTGCAAGAAACTGTTGTATGTTTTTAATAGAGCATGACGCCATTATTATTTTTTTTATTTAATTGAAAATGTGGCGGCGAGATATATTGCCATTTCAATTCATTTCACAGGGCAAAATTGATTGGAACGTGCGTACATCAAGCACATCACCATCGAGCAGGATGGGTGAACTGTAAACAGGGTGGGGGGGGGTCACAGCGGGGGTGCGGGGGGTTACACAAAGGATCTGGGTTAGACTTGGGGGGTGTTGCCCTTTTTCCAGCTGGAATGGGACCACGTAGCTGTGTGTCTGTCCCGCGATGACATCATCGTAGCATCCTGTCTCGTTCACAGGCATTCCCAGTCATCGCCGGCTTGGCCCGACGACAACTTCGTCATTCTCGTCCCCGAGAACAAAGAAAGCCCCTTGTTGACTCTTTTGCGCTTGCGTTGGTGCCACTCACGCTTTGTGTCCTTGTTTGTGTGTCCCCCCCCCGCGCAGCCGAGAAGGTGTCGTCGCTGGGCAAGGATTGGCACAAGTTGTGCCTCAAGTGCGACCGATGCAACAAGCTGCTCAATGCCGGCGGACACGCTGAGGTCAGTTTGGTGACGTTTGAGGGGCAACGCAACACAACCGGGATAGTAAACAATCGAGGTGTGGGGAGGGGGGGGGTCTGTGTGCGTGTTTATTCATGTTATATTTTTATGCGTTAGTGTAGACTGCACCATAAGCATCCTATCAGTTTCACTTTCGCAAAAAAAAGTATTAAAACAAATCAAATACACAAAAGCAGGTCACCTTTAACCGACGCTGGCGCATGACCTCCTTCACCAGACGTTATTCGCGTTCATAGCTGTTGCGAGATCCTTTTTTTGGCTGTGGGGCCGATGTGTTCGATACTGCGCGGTTTCCGCAGTTTTCCGCCGTCGACCGCATCAGAATGTGTCACGTGGGTGTGAACGGAACCTTCTCCCACCGTGCTGCGGAGTGTGTAGCGAGCGAGGACGTGCACTCAGCGCCGAAAGCCATTTCCCTGACAGACCTCAAAAGGATGCTGTCTGTTTAATCTCTGCATGATTACAGTACCCACCCACTCCCCCCTCCCCCTTCGCTTTTATTCTCCAAATTTCTGTCCGTGAAAGTACCCATGAAGTAGTTTGAGAACGGAGATAGAGGAAACCCTCACCATATTTCTTTTTATTATTATTATTATTGTTATTATTGTTATTATTATTATTATTTTGTCAGGAGAACTAAACAAAAAACTGAAAAAACGCAGCTGTTTGCGCCTTTCGGTGTATTTCTGTCTCCACGGTTTAGGGAATATTTCACGAGCCACATGTGACAAGTGGTTGCCCCCTTTGTGAAATTTTCCAAATAAACACAGATTGAGCACTTGTGGCAAGTTTCAGGCAATCGGAGACGGGGCTCCTCCTTTCGCAGGCAGGAGAAGATGTGACTTCAGGAATTCAAACTGCTATACTCCAACTTGAAGACGTTATTCAACCAAATTTCCTGGAGGCAAAAAAAAAAAAAGAAGAATCTAAAAATATTCGCTCGCTGCATGGTTGTTATGGTAACAAAATCCGGACTCGTCCTTGGCCTGAATGGTCACCAGCCAAGCGATGTTTGTGAGTGGTTCCCTGCGTCATGTTTTTCTCTGGACGCCAAACTCGCTGAGAGGGAAGCCGACGACACATTTGACTCCATTTTGCTTCTCTTCTCGCCTCAAGAGCGATGAAATCGATTCCGCGCAGTCGCCAGAAGTCCTTCCCGATCAGTCAAGCCATGATTACGCTACGCCTGTCATAAGTTCTCACTGGACCGTCCATGTTACAAGCAGTCCGCTCCTTGCTTCTCTTTGATGTGATCAGTGAAGGTCTGGATTTTTACTACCCTACTGATGACTTTCTCAGGACATCACGCGCGCGCGCGCGCACACACACACGGCTTCATTTTTGGCGCGGGTCTGCCGCTGGTTCTTGCTATATCCATCACCAGCGCAGCCCACTCGCTTCCCAGCCGTCAACTTCCCACACTGACATTGAAATCTTTTCCACCAGCTACTCTTCTTTCTCAAAGTCGGCGTCGCTTTTGATCAGAAATACAGGGAGAGTTTGGGAGGGAATATACCCAAAAGTTGCATGAGGTCATGTGGCCCGAGCAGAGAGCATCATGGGTAGTACGGCCCGGAAGCTTGACACCGCCGCCACTTTCTCCTCATCTATGGTCATTAAGCTCCGGACCACTGCTCCCCTCGCTCCCCCCCCCCGGCCACCTTCGGAGGGGCCCTTGGTCACATTCTCCTGTGAGTGACCGCCGCATTCCCGGCATGCAACAGGCCGTTCAGGCTTCAAGTGGAAACAGTCACTTGACATGTTATGTGTTGGCCGGACGGGTGGCGATGACTTCATCGGGCAAACGGAAAAGGGTGGCCCTTTTTGGAAAGAGGCACACATACATTTGATTTTTAATCAAGTCCTACAAAGTAACTTGCGATGCATTCATTCGGGAGACTGGCTCCCTGCTATATCGCACAAATCTGCAATTCACCTTATAATTACTTTTTTTTTTGTGTGTTCTAAGGTATAAGATGTAATTAAAAATGTGTTTTTATACGGCAAAGTTTCACCTAATATGGGTGCGGGACGTTTTCCCCAGAATAACGGGAGTTCACTGTCATGTCTCCCATACGTCTTCTTCTTTCTCCTTTCAGCATGACGGAAGGCCCTACTGCCACAAGCCGTGCTACGCCGCCCTCTTCGGGCCCAAAGGTGCAGTACATGATGTGATTTGAGTTTCTTTTTTTTTTTTTTTCCATCCGAAATGAAGCTTTGCAGTTCAGCATCATTTTTAACGATTTGCAGGCGTGAACATCGGCGGCGCCGGTTCCTATGTGTACGACGCGCCAACCGGCAGCAACGCGCCGCCCGCCGTCGGGGACGACGCCCCCGGTCAGGCCGAGGAGAAGAAGACATTCGCCGCCAAGGCGCCCTCCAAAGGTAATTCAAATTCAGACGGCACAGTTACGCTTCCGTGCGACCGGCTCGCTGACTCAGTGTTGAGAGGCGGCAAAAGTGTCTTTGTGTCATGCCAGTAGACGAGCGTTTCAAGGCAAGCGCAACGAATTTGCAACCGTGCTCGTTTTATCTCAAGTGCTTTGCACACATGAATGAAGAGCGTGTTGTCTCATGGTTCTGTGGCACCCCCTGCAGGTCGAAGGGCAGCACTAAGCAGAGAAATATGATCTTGGATAGGGTGCGCAAACTTGGGGAGTCAACATCCACATTCGATTTTTAAATAGGGCAACTGGGCGATGTCAGATGAAAAAGTTGACGCGGACATGCGGATGTAACGTGAAAAAAAATGATTTCATTGTCACTTTTTAAAAATGTCATAGAATGAATATAACTGTTGTTACGATTTCTCCGGGTACTCCGGTTTCCTCCCACATTCCAAAAACATGCATGGCGGTTTATAATGGAACACTCCAAATTGTCCCTAGCTGTGAGTGTGAGTTGTTCGTCTCCGTGTGCCCTGCGGTTGGCTGGCAACCGGTTCAGGGTGTCCCCCGCCTACTGCCCGAAGACGGCGCGTGAGGAGAAAAGCGGATGGGAAAATGAATGAATAACTGTAGTTAATCAACCAGTTATTTCATGAAATCTTTTTTTAACATAAACTTGCTTATTTTACTCTTTCTTTGTTTTCGTGGACAAATGGAACACTTATTGCGCGAGGTAATGCGTAATGTACATCATCTGTAAAATAGATTCATTTCACTCTGATTTTTATTTCGTATCAGACCCATTAACGTAAAAATGTTTTGGAAAACGACAAAAATTAAACATACTTTCCACAAATGTGTGCCTGTGTGTGCCCCTAGCTTGTAATACCGAGAATATTTCTGCCTTTGTTGTTGCCATGGTGACCCGAGGACACCCAGCTGAGTGGTTTAAAGTCCTGCCGAGCCAAGTCAAACACTGACACTTACCTTAGTGCGAACATTTCTTTTTAACAAGTGTGTGTGTGCGTGCGTGCGTGCGTGCGTGCGTGCATGTGCGTGTACACAGCTGGAGGCGTCACCACTTTTTCCGGCGAGGCCAACATGTGTCCCAGATGTAACAAGAAGGTGTATTTTGGTGAGTAGGCTCCTCACGGGGTTTATGCAGACTGTCATTGAGGCGGCAATGGACAACAAACAAACTGTAAACAAAGACTGCAAGATTGAGAATGTGACTGGACAGTGTTGCCTTGACTGAAAAGTTGTACCGACTTGGTCAAAATTGAGTGTGATGTGACTGGACAGTGTTGCCTTGACTGAAAAGTTGAATTCAAAAGTTGAATTCAAGATACCGACTTGGTCAAAATTGAGTGGGAGACTTCAACATTCATTGTTGTGTGTTGTTGTTGTTGTGGTGTGTAGCCGAAAAGGTGACGTCACTGGGCAAAGACTGGCATCGCCCCTGCCTGCGCTGTGAAAGGTGCAGCAAGACTTTATCTGCTGGCAGCCACGCCGAGGTAACCGCTGGCAAGATGATTCAGTCCCTTCACGGATTGTTCTGAGTAGCTGGGAGAAGAGACGCGCATCCCGCTTTCGTTACTATGCTACCGCTACAACATAGCCACTATTGTTGCTATGCTACCACTGTGATTTAGCCACTTTTGTTGCTATGTTATTCCTACAACTTAGCTCACAATGCTACTGCCACGATAACTTAGCTTCGTTCATCGCGATGGTACAACCGCAATTAAACCAGTTTGTTGCTATGCTAGTGCTAGGACTTGGCTGCTTCTGTTGCTCTCCTACCGCCATAACTTAGCAACATTTGATGCAGGACCACTGAGACTTTGGTACTTTCATGGCTAAGCTACCCAAACAACTTGACTACTTTTGTCGATTTTTCTACTGCAAGAAATTAGCCACTTTTGTTGCTATACTACTCGTACAACTTTGCAATATTCCCTGCAGCTCTGCTGCTACAACTGAGCCACTTTTGTCACTATGCTACGGTCAGGACGACCATTACAATTCACCTGCTTTCGGAGTCATGCTACAGTTATGATTAAGCTGCTTTGGTTGCTGTCACCCCTAATACCACATGCTGCTTCACCAAGTGTAAATATATTGTGAGTTTGTTTTTTGTTTTTTTAATCATTTTCCAGCACGATGGCCAGCCTTACTGCCACAAGCCATGCTACGCCGTCCTCTTCGGGCCCAAAGGTAACCGCTAGGAGATGCCGTTGATCCGCCAAATATCATCAGCTACACGGCGCCCTGAATGTCTTGCGCACAAATCCGTGCGCGCACACGCACACACACACATTACACGAGGGGTGGGCAAACTTTTGTACTCAAGGACCACATTTGATTTTTAAAACTGAAGAGTGAGCCAGCTCATTCATGGATGTGGTAAACACGTTTTTGAATATGTCAAATATGGACAATAGTTCATTTTAATTAGAACATGTATTTTTACGAGTGTGTGCGTGTGTGTGAGAGCACCACCACTATATATGCCCCCCGCTCCTCCAATCCCTTCCTTTGTGCCATACTTTCCCTACCCGTGCACTCCAGCGCCCGTAATGCAAGTGAGCCTCCCCCAACTCGTGGCCCTTTTGTGCTTCTTCCTTCTCCAGGCGTCAACACGGGCGGCGTAGGAAGCTACATCTACGATCCCACCCAGTGATTCGGCTTTCCTTTATCCCGCCGGGACCCCCGCTGCTCCCTCGTCCCCTCCTCCTGACAACATGTTCCTCGTCTTCTCCTTTTCAAGAAATTCCGAGCTGTTCCGAGCAGCTGTTTTTGCAAAAAAAAAAAAAAAAAAGTTCAGTTTCTCATGACCAAGTGGTTTTACATGGTCATTACTTCGAAAGAAAAAAAATTCGTGAGCACAGTGAATTCCAGTGGTTTGAGGGACGGAAAAGACGGGAGATTGTTACATTGCCATTTGAAGCTATTGTTTTTTGGTTTTTTTTTCTTCAATGCCATATTTAATAGTTTTGACAGCCTGACGACATGATAAACTTGACTGTTACTGCGCCGTGGTTATCTTATGTTAGGTGAGCTTCATTCGGAGTCTCCAAAAGCGTCCTGAAATGTGTACGCTTGATGCTCCATCTCCGCCCTGCGATTGGCCGGTGGCCAGTTCTCGGTGTTCGTTTCCGAGGTTAGCCAGTAGGGGGCAATAAATTGTATTCCTGTCATTTCAACACGTTCAGAATCGGGCTGTTAGACGACAAAGTGTTTGGTTTGCATAGACACTGCCTTGTGTTGCTGTTGTTAGTTTAGCATTGCATTCATTTGGCACTCGCCGTAAGGCGGAAACATGTTTTATTATTGTTAATGTTTTCATGGTAGGCTCCAGCTGTTTCTGTTCTTGACAAAATGTGGTGTCTGTTGTTTATAAGATGAAATAAAGCCACACTACATGCACAGTCTCAAGTGTATTTCTTTCATTCAAAGCTAATGTGTGACAATCATTTTAGCTATATGTATTTACAATCTAATAAATAGAGAGAGAGTGTGTGTGTGTGTAACTAAATGGTATTTCTGTCAGATTTAGCATGTTTGAGATGTTTGTCATTTGAGCTAATCTTATGTCATTTAATTGCAATTGGCGTTTATACTTCTGTTATTTAACATTCAATTATTTTTCTGTAAAAAAAGATTCACATCAAACCAGGCAGGCCCATTCAGTGAAATTATATGATTTCATTTATTTACGACCATAAATAGATTTTAGGTATTTTTTATAGCTTTTTATAAAATACTAAGATTTCTTTTTTTTAATACAATAATTAATTGAAGTGTAATTTGCCAACATCGCCATTAGGTGGAGCAACTGCTCTGAGTCACAACGGACCTGGGCGGGACACAACCGTTCGTTATAACGGCAGCTCCTTGTAAACATTTCCAATAAAATGGCTGCCAACGATGGTGTTCAATGCAATGCTTCAATTCACGACTCCCAACCATTTGCAGACTCTTTTTTACCCTAACTCTTTAAAAGAAATGAAAAAAATATATAAATAAGTACCTGGGATTGAATGTGCAGAGTCAGGAGAGTCATATAAAAGTGACTTTGGGAGTGAATGAGTTAAAATACATATCTTTATTGCAATATTTTTCCATGCATTTTTTTTTGGGGGGGGTGGGGGAATTCATGTTACATATTTGATTCTATGTCGTCTGAGGCGTGTCCTCCGTCGCTCCTTTTTGGGCCATAATGCGAGAATGTGACAGGTTAACATTTTTGGATGGCAGGCCGCGCCTTGACTGCATGACTTCGATCCAATGTCAGCGTTGAAAACGGTTTGGCCACCGGTTGTTAATTTTGAGTTTTAAAAAAGTTGAAATTCATTCCAACAGTCTGCAACATTTTTTTCCAAGCTAGGTTGCTTGGATACAAAACAGTGGATTCTATGGTAGCACCAAACCATCAATTATGGGCAAAATTTGACTTCAAATTGATTTTTTTAAAAAGCTGGGTTTTTTTGTTGTTGTTTTTTTTTTTTTAAGTGTGTCAAACTGTTGCCCATTTGCACATTTCTGTTGAAGGATTTGATGCCACTTGCTGCCTGTGACATCACTTCCTGGGTGTATCAGCAGGACATTTTTCCACTTCCTGGTCGCCACCGTGGAGGCCATCTTGTCTGTCAGGTGAGTCTTTGGTGTGGAAAAGCTTCTTTGGTGCCAAAGTGCAAGAGTGGGCTAACTCCATTCTACTGTCGTCATCTTCACCTTTGCCGCTTTATCATTCAATAACGGTGAATCGTTCCACATGCTTCCATTCTGTTCAAAATCATTCCATCATTTCATATCACTCAATAACATTGGATATCATTTCAGATTTTTCATCTTGCTGAACAATTTGTCGGGGCAAATCCTCCATTAAGTGACTCCAGTTGGTCCAGAATGCTATCTTTGGAATGACCTTCCTCTTAATGTTCGACAAGCCCCCCTCGCTGTCCATCTTTAAAACTCGTCTTAAAACTTATTTGTATTCTTTGTCTGTTGACTCAGGATGAGACTTGATTTTTAATTTGACTGTTTTGTGTGCTTTCTACTGTCTTTGTTTTCATTGTTTGATTCATTTGTTGTTGTATGATTTTTTTTTTTTTTTTATTTAGTTATTTTTGCTCCATGTGTAACTGTGCTTTCTACTGTCTTTGTTTTCATTGTTTGATTTATTTGTTGTTGTATGATTTTTTTATTTAGTTATTTTTGCTCCATGTATAAAACTTTGTCTACAGCGGCGGTTGTTTTAAAGTGCACTGGAAATACAGTTGAGTTGAGAGACGAGAGACCATTGTCAAAGTGGCTAACACACTGTCGCGTCCACGTAGCGTTTAGCCGTGGAATGTTTTTGTGAAACTCGAAACAAGGAAGCGTCTTGAGCAACATCTTTGGTGACACACGCGGGCAGTCAACGAAGACACACTTCCTCTCGCTAATTACTACTTGTCAGCGTTGAGCTGAGCAGGTGCTGTCACTTGTCCTCTTTCGCATTCTTGCCGAGAGAAAAATACGAGCAGCTACGAACGGCATGTGGCGTGTTGTTGTGTGTTTGAATTCAAGGTGCTTTGAGATGAGTGACTCCAGCGTTCAGCTGCGCCCGTGACGTCATCACGCCGCCGTCGCGTTTCCCCTTTGGCTTAGGTCAAGTACGTACGAATATGTGGAATGCCACAACAATTTTTATGGCGTCTGTAGTGGTCGACAATACGATGGGGATGAAATTCCATGTAATCGTTGTCGGAAGCGGACAAAAGTGTGGGAAAAAAGAGTGCTGTGGATATGTTGAGGAGCTGCTTCCCGCCATGTGTTGCTCTCGAAGCCGTTTGACGATGCCCACATGTTGGCACACGCTCACTTTGGAACACACGAGAAGGAAGGAAGGAAAGTCGGCACTCGGGCCAGGCTGATGAAAGGCTGGGCCAAATTCTGCTGCGGGTTTATCTTGAGATGAGCTCATCAGTGCTGATTTGCAGCGACCCAGAACAGATGCTCATCCCTTTGTGTCCGCATCCCACGTCCTAAATCCGAGGTTCATCACCGTTTGTCGGCCTTACACGTTTGACTTCAAAAACGCCTTTTTTTCTGGGAAAGGTTCACATCATCGAATTTTTTTGCCAATAAATGACAGATTTTTGGATGAACTCTGTGCTTAGTTTTAGGAAGCATGAAGGTCAACTACTTTAGGCTGTGAAGTCTCCATCTGCTTGGTACGTCCACAATTAAAAACAATTAACAATTCAAATAATTTCCTTACTGCATGACCGTGGCGCCCTTTTATTACATCTGCGTTTTAAAGTGGAAAATTAGTTATTTTCTCTACTGTAAAAAAATAAAAATAAATCCTTTTGATTGGATCCAAAGCGATTTTTATAATTGGTGATATAATGATAATGACTTTCAGGACAAAGCCTTGTAGAATCCAAATGCGTGGAAGACTTTACTGGATGGATAGCGCACCAGCTAGCATGCTAGGCTAATGCTAAGGCTAGCAGTTTCTGTCCCAAATCCGTTTGCTTTTTTTGTGCGACGGGAACGGCCTCACCAAGCGATTAAGAAAGAAAAAGGGCAGGAAGTGATGTCACCTGTTTGAAGAAGCTCAAGTCGACTTTTTTGTTTGTTGTTTTTTTTAAAGAGGTAAAAATCTCGTGAGAGTGTTCAAAAATACCCCCCTCTCACCCCCCACACACTTGAAGTCAGGTTGTGGGACGGCAGTTTGACCCAGGAACAGATCATTTGTCTTTCCATTACTGCCCGTGGGAAAAAATGTAAGCGATTGTTTGTTTTTCATCTATCCGGTACAGTGGTTGCTAAAAATGTGCTCTTTGGTGACATCATCGTCATCATCTCATGTGAATTCATCCCCTGCCCTGCTCCTTGGCTTCCTGTTGTTGAGAAACTCCCCGTCGCCAGGGCAACCATCTTAACAAATAGGTCGGTGTTGCCGGAGCAACCGATGTAGCAGGAAGAGCACGCCCCGTGCAACATTTTGGGGAGTATTAGGAGCATTTTTTTTTTCCCCCGAAATTGAATTGCAATGTTCTCCCAGCAGCAGATTTTCGGAACTGATTTCAAGACAGGTGTTCATTACAAACCCACAACCTGACCCTTTCAGCCCAAAAAACTTTCGAACCAAGCTTAACTTTGACCTTGAGCCCTAATTGCTTGGTAACATCATTAGCCGCCAAAAAGGCGTGCTTGTTTATATGACACAAACACACCTTGCTCACCGTTTATCTCAAATATTTACCCACGTGTATACATCCACTTCATGAATTGATATGACAGACTCCTTGATGTCTTTTCTTTTTTTTTTTAACGACAGGTTGGACCTGTTGCCGGGCGGGTTAGAGCTGCCAAAGATGGTGATGTCACTAATGGGCTGTCTTAGGTCAAGTACTATCAAAAGTACATAGTAGGTGAGTCCTTATCAGCACGCAGACTTTGCTCTTATGGGATAAAGCAACTACCCCGTTACTGTCGCTATGGAAACCACCCTCTGTGATGGAATACGCTGAATTTTGTTTTTAATTGGGACAGTTCCAGAAAATGACGACATTGATGTTTTGATAGTGTGACGTAAAGCAATGCCATACCTCCGTGTGGCGACTGGCCCGACAAGAAATAAATCTAATACTGTAAACCCTAACCAGTTAAAAGTGCTGACGTGATTGGTTGCTTGATCGATTGATTGATAAATCTGACCTCACCAATACAGGCAACAGCATTAAGTACGAATTGGATTTTGTGGTATTTTACAACCCTTCGAGGGTACGTGAACACAAATGGTGCAGCAACAGATGCCGACAGATGTGCGAAAGAAGAATACGTGTAGGCGTATATTCTTTATCCCCGGCAAAAAAAAAAATACAAAAATGCAACGTAGTCATCTAGTTGTAAAACTCTTTTTCTTTAGGATGTACGATTCTATTATACTGCCCCCTGATGGTCAAGGAACACACACACACACAAGGTCAGTGAGCATCAAGTCATGCATGATGCTCAAACTGTTTCATTCTTCCTCGTCTTTTAATGATGTCATTACTGCGGGTTTAAATACCACATTTTATGGAATACAATACTGTAGTCTTATTTTCCTGATTTAAAAAAAAACGCATTCCAAAAATGTTGTTTTTGTTTTGAGGGGGGCTTCCATATTTCAAGGCGGAATTTGAGATTGAGCCGTGTTGTGTTCTGCGAAGGAATTAAAAGTCGAAGGTGCATTGTTGGGAGGGGTGTATCTCTTTAACAGCGTGACCAGAAGACTCTCCCACCCACACACACACACACACACACACAAAGTAGGATGCGGAGAGTTATAAAGGCGGCGGGGCAAGTGTGCGCACATCCAGCCCGGCGGTCTTTGAGGTGGTTTCGCTCGCACTGCAATCAATCATCTTCACAAAAAAGGATCCAAACATGCCAAAGTGTCCCAGTTGCAACAAGGAGGTCTACTTTGGTAAGAACCGCATTCTTTTGCTTTGGCTTTCACTCTGCGTGTTGCTTCTGTCGCTGCATCTCGATGAGGAAACAGGAAATGGTTTCGAGTCTTTGACGTGCGCGTCAAATCGCCTTTATCCCCACCCCCACCTCCCCTCCTTTTTGCTTCCTGCAGCTCGACGAAAATACGTGAAAAGATTTTTGATTGATGTCGTGTTCAAGTTTGAGTTTCTTGAATGAATTAATAAATACATTTTTCAGAATTCAACTCGTGTAACTGGATTGAGTTTGGACACTGAATTGGGGGAAAATTGATTTATTTATTCACTTTTTTTTTTCTGATATTGTTTTCAGGTAAGAAGAAAAATGGGGAAAAATAAACGATGTTTTTTTTTTTTACTACACATGAAGAAGCACTTTTACTTGTTTTCAATATATGTGTATATATTAAAAAAATATATATATACAATGATTTTTTATGCACAAAGTAAATTATGATATATATTTTTATGCAATTTAAAAACGTTTTTCCCTGTATAAATGTATTCTTTTGGTTTACAAAAATCGATATAATGTGTGACTAAACTTTTCTCTGAGACAAGAGAGGTGAAGGTGAACATTTTTATTCCTTGAAAACGACATTGTGCACACTGAAAAGCTTGCGTCTCTAATGTTTGCGGTTTATCTTATTTCTTCATGCCCCCCAAAAATCGATATTTTATTTTTTCCATGTTTAAATGTATTCACTTGTTTTTAATGGACTCCTGTGACATTTTTGAGAGGCAATTTTGAATTGGGTAATAAAATAAAATGTAACCTTTTTTTTTTAGTTTATAAAAAAAAAAAATCATCATAAAAAAAAAAAAAAATAAAAAAAACCCTCACAAACTTTGGGACTACGACAGTGACCAAGAGGAATTTAGGATTTTAGAATTTATTTTTTGATATCCAATAAGATGCTCAATTTTGTATGTTACATTTTTTTTTAAAACTTAAAACCAAAAATAACACTCAGAAATATTTCTAAAGGTGCCACTTTTGACCCACAACATAACCGTGAATTTAATCTACACTCAATTAGTTGTAAGAAAAAAACAACAAAAAAAAAAAAACATCTGCGATTGTTGTCAAGTACGATTGTTATTGGTCTAAAAATATCACTTACCACAGTGAGCAAGTATTGGAAAAAGCGTCCAAATTATCATCAGAGTGCTTTCACGTGACCTGTGAAGTTTTCATTCATTATGCAGCACTTCTTTGTGCTCGCTCCACTTGGATGATCATCTCGTGAGGTCACTTGATCCAGCAAGCGAGGACAATATGAGGTTGGAAAAGTCGACTGGGGTTACCGACTATGAGCGGCGAGTGGCGCGAGGAAGGACACAACCTCGCTTGATCAAAGCGACTCGTGCAACAACGTTATGTAATGGCGATAACGAGCCGAGCAGAGCGGCGAAAAGCCAAAACATTCCGCGTCTAATCTGATGGATTTGGTCTTGGGTGGACCGCATGATTGCGCAACATTTACCATGGAAAAAGGCAGACATGGAAAATACATGGGGGAACTTTTCAGGTCAAACGATCCTTTGCGGGATGCTCCTGTTTTAATCCAATTCAGGAAAAAAAAAAGACTTTGGAAAAGATGAAGGGAATAACTGTAAACATAATTGCCAACCACCGACATCATGGCTAACTGCCAATGTTAATGCTAACCGCAAACATTCTCATACGCTCAAGCGTCAAAACGAGATGAATGCTAACTCCTAATGCTATTATTAGCCACTGACATTATTGCCAAGTGTCGTTGCTCACCGCTACCGTTATTATTGACGGGTCGCGGCAAGCATAAAAAAAAGTCGCTAACAGCTCATTTAATTGTAAACCCGTTCATTGACAGTCGCGCGTAAAAACACGTTAGCCACTCATCTTATTGTGACGTTATTGCTAAATGCTTCCATCTAATTTTTCTAACCACGAATGTTATGACTAATCACGAATGGTTTTTGACAAGCGTCCAAAGAAGTTTGACGCTAATGTTTTTGCAATCAACGTTATCGTTGTTTGCTAATGTTATTGAGTTTTAATCGCGAAAAAAAGAAGTTACTGTTTTGGTTCCTGCTGACATTTACTGCTCTGTAAGTGTGTGTGTGTGTGTGTGTGTGCACACGCGCACACGCACGTTTAATTAAATTGTAACTGACATTTAAAGGCGCATTACGTAATTGTTGATCCACCTGTGCCAGTGCAGTCTCCTTGCTGCTTTATTGGGTGTAAAGTACACTCATTATTTCAGGTCACTGCCCCCCTGTATGACAGTATAAAGGTTAAGAGGAACAAATGTTTTGATTTGTTTCTTTTGTTTTTTTGTTTTTTTTTTATTCCTCCTCTCCCACCACATTTTTGCAGTGGGAGAGAGCATCGGTCACAGGAAAAAATGGCCTTTGTTCGACATAAGAGAATCTTTGAGTGCACTTCTCTTTTTTTTTTTTTTTTTTTTTTTAAATTCCAGAGCAACACCCAAGCAGCTTTGCACTCCACACGTCTGCTTACGCATCCGACACGTGGAACTGATATACTTTTGTATTTAGTCATGTAGTCTGATCACGGTGCGACTCTACACTTTTTTTTTCACTTAAGTAGCAATTGAAAAAAAATTTATGGCATTATTTTATTTTTATTTCTTTAGCATTTTTCAATCATGGGGAATTTTTATGCTCATATGATGTCTGTTGCCATGAAACGCGCAATTCATCCTTTTTCGATAAAACAATGAATCCAAAATTTGAAATGAAGCGAATGAATAAATAAATAGTAACACATTTTAATTGAATAAAATAAATAAACATGTACTGCACATGTAAGTAAAGAAATCCCTCTGAAGAAATAAACACAATGAAACAAAATAAATAGCAGTATTTCCAATTCCAGCTTACAGGGGCAGTGCCAAATGAGCCCCGGGAATTCTACCTAGCAACAAGAGTGTCATGCGATCTGAATCAAGAATCTGATCTGAATTCTCTCGGTTTCGACGTGACTTTGCTTTCAAGCTCTGTTTTGTTTGTGCGATGGCTTACGTTTTGAACAATGATCATAAAACCCAAGTAACCGCTGCGTCATTTGCCGCCTGTGTTTTTGTGTTTTTCGTTTTGTGCAGCGGAGAAGGTGTCCTCTTTAGGCAAAGACTGGCACAGACCCTGCCTCAGGTGCGAGAAGTGCCGTAAGACGCTGTCGTCGGGATCTCACGCTGAGGTATCGATCAGTCCATGAAACTGTATGGCTAAAGCCCACGAGAACAGCTGAACTTTATTTGGCATGAAACAGAGGCACTCTAAATGGCCGCAGGTGTGTTCGGGCTCTCGTTTAGCACGGGTTTGAATGTCGAATTGTTGTTAACTAGATTGTCGTACAATCTGAAAACGCGGCAAAAGAAGTTAGCCGCTAGCGTTATCCTTAGCCGCTAACGTTAGCTGAGATCTGAGTACATGTTGTTGTGTTTCAGCATGATGGCAAGCCCTACTGCCACAACCCCTGCTACAGTGCACTCTTTGGACCCAGAGGTAATAAACTATCATTTTACACGGTAAAGCCAATACTCTGTGTGTTCCAATCATTTGTTCTGAGAAAGTCTCTGTAAGATTGTCAGTTGTTGTTGTTGTTTTATTTAATAAATAATTTGGATTGTTTTTGTTTTCTTGCAGGATTTGGATACGGTGGAGCGGAGAGTCACAAATACTAAAATTGCAATCGAGAGTACATAAAAAAAACATGTAAACACACACACACAAACACACACACACACACACACTCCATGTTCGATTGGTGATGGTTTGTCCTCCAAATTTGACTGGTTTTTACAGTGGACATTTTGACCAATAAAGGCTTGTCAATGTGCCACATAAATGAGCGTGTTTTATTCTTTACTCTCCAGTCACGACTGAACACAATTGTAAGCATGAAAGTTATTTGAAGAGAGAGACGACAGTTATTCCATGAAATTGAATCTGTCTAGTCTAGTGCATCATCACTTGTACATACATGGAATGAAAAAAAAAATAGAATACATGTAAAGTGCATATTTAATTTGAACGTCAATCGAGATAACCATCTAACAACCCACACAGCATCTGCTTTGTGTTTTGTTTTTTTGCCCGCTGCCGACTGGTCGCAGCGTTCCTGGGTCACTGCGGGCTGATGGACGGTCGCCACGGCAACGGACCCAAACAAGTCAGCAAACAGAAACAACCATGCAAGGCAGCTGCTCCCTGCTTAGATCATCACTCGCGCAGAACCCTTTCTTGTTTTAAGCTGGAGACTGTGTGGGATGAAAATTTAAGTGATTTTTTTTTCGGGGGGGTTGGGGCGGGGTGGTATGAAACCGAAGACTTCCCTGGTGTACCTTTGAAACTAGCACACTGTGATTAGCTGTTGGAGAGGGCCGTGGTTTCCTCCCACATGGATGATGATCTCATATACTCAACCAACCTTGACTTTTCATTGCGCTCACTCCTTCATGCTTCCGTGTTTCTTGTCATCAGTGTTCCATCTGTATGCTTTCATCTCGGACTGGAGCCCAGAGAGGCCTCTTGGATGGGAAAGATCACGAGGTGGCCAAGCCTCCGTGAGCTGGATGTCCTCCACCTCACATTGAAAAATAACAAATGTGCCACCGATTCAGGCAACGGCAGCGCATGCTCCGTGTATGCTCTGTGCGCTGTGGACAGGCATCACTAGTCAAACAAGCAAATACGATTTGCTCATATCATTACAAATGTTAAAATAACTTGAGTTAACGCTAAAATAGTTGATGTGTCAATCAAAATGCTCGATGTGATCAAACTATTCACAAGACATCCTAAAATCGTTCATATTTACTCAAAACAAGCGTTGTATCGTGATGACACGTCTTGAATTCTCATGGCTGTTGGGTGATTTTGAGTCATTTTTGCGCATCCTCTTAACCAGGAGTGTCAAAACTCATTTTTGTCGCGGGCCACGTTATAATTAACATTTCCCTTGGAAGGCCATTATGACTCAAACTGTATAAAGAAGTCAAGAATAACGTTTTATTAAATTATTGTTTATGTAACTCTAACGAGGGGTTTGGTCACAAGAAAATGCTTACAATACGTCACTGATTTATGACATATGAAAATTTGAACCTTTGGTACAGATTTTAGCAAGTATCGTGTTGTTGTCATCTTTGTCAGTTGTCATCTTTGATTTGTGAACCAAGCGATGGTGGTGCTATGCTACCCTCTAGTGGCAGTGGTGGAAGTGCACTGATAGCCCAAGAAAGAAAAAAAAACATTGAAGGTTTCAGGAATATGTAAGTTTAATAAACAGCGCCTCATAAATCATTGACCCAAAAACGTGGTAGAAAACTGAAACAAATAAGTTACATGGTCGTAAAAAGCACTCGTCGTCATTCAGTTTATCCAATCGTTAGTGTGAACCCCCTTACGAAAATAGTGTAGAAAGTATGCAAACGTCGACCTTCACTCATATACATCTTTTCTTTTTTTTATGTAATTAGCTAAATATGATTTTACAATGTTTCTGCTGCAAGAATTTCAAAACAAGCCCCGAATTAAGAAGGAAATATAAATTACACGTATCAAACAGGAACAGTCTTCCATTTTACTGTTTTGCGTCATCAATACACACGCGCACGCACTGACACACACACACAAACAGTCTGTGCATAGACCCAAGGTCATATTCTGGGATTTAACCGTCTCTCAAAGTATCTCCTACCCCACCCCAAAAAAAACCAAAACAAAAAAAAAAACCCTCTTGCCTTAGTAACAAAGGCAGAATTTGGGGCCAGCAGGGTTTTTTTAAACTTTGAGCCATCCTCCTCACAGTGAAATATGTATGTGTATGGTGCCGTACACCACGTGTAAAATAACATGGAAAAAAAAAAAGAATCAATATGAATTAATGAATATACCAGCGAGTTGATACATCATCCATACATCCACACAAGGAGGTGTAATAATCTGTGACTCCGAAGCCCAGAAAGAGGTTTGGCTGGGCTAGGGTAAATCACCAAGTGGCCCTGGCCACTGTCAACTCACACCCAGGATCTCCTCACCCGCCCCCGCCTCCCAAATAAATAGCATGACAATGAACCAGGCAAATTTTAAATAATGTAAACTACATAAATATATGTCAGTGAGTTGAGAATGGGGTCATCCACACAATTTGTATGGGGATGGGGGCATCTGCGAGTCTGAAGCCCAGGAGAAGGCCTCCTGGCTGGGATAGAGAAACATCGCAGCGTCCTCACATGTGGGAAAAAAACCCTCCAGTGAAAAATTTTTTTTTTGTGTGTGTGTGTGTGTTTGTGTGTTGCGCTCCATCTATTGCAGGCCTGCCCTTTTTAATTCTTCACAGTAACCAACAAGCAGCCATCCTATTGGTTGAAATAAATAAAAAACAAAAACAAAACCTCAACATGCTCAAGACAATCATAACTGAAAAAATTATCAACAAGAATAGAAACACAACAGGAAGTACAAAGTAGCCACAGGGGACAGAAAGAATTGCAATACCCTGTATATGTACAGTATATCTAGATGTTTTTGATTGTCAAAGAGGCATTGACTCTTACAAGACGCTAGAGTGCAACAGTCCCACCTGTCTGAAAAAAGGTCAAAGGTCCTGGGAAGGCGGGAAGGGGGGAAAAGCCTGGTGATGGCTGTCGGGGTGGAGAAAAAAAAAGCAGGAAAAAAAAAGCAGCATGGCTTTTGATTTGAGGTTGCAGAGCTTAGAGAACACGCACACGCGCACACACACACACACACACACACACACACACACACACACACACACACACACGCACACGCACACGCACACGCACACACACACACGCGCGCACGAGCGGACACAAACGTCCCTGAAGGTGCGATCGCAGTGAAGTGCGTCACTGCCAGTCGTCGTCATCGTTCTCGCTGTCCGAAGTGTCGTCCTCGTCATCCTCGCTGTCACCGCCCGCCTGCCGCGTGCCGATCGGCTGACGGGCGGCCATAACGCACACACACACACGCGCGCACGAGCGGACACAAACGTCCCTGAAGGTGCGATCGCAGTGAAGTGCGTCACTGCCAGTCGTCGTCATCGTCCTCGCTGTCCGAAGTGTCGTCCTCGTCGTCCTCGCTGTCACCGCCCGCCTGCCGCGTGGCGATCGGCTGGCGGGCGGCCATAAAAGCGGCGGCCCGGGCCTGGGCTTGGGCGGCGCGGGCGCGGTCCTCCGCCTCCTTCTGGCGCAGGGCGGCGGCCTTCTTCTCCTGCTCGGCGTGGCTCTTCATGTGAGCGCTGCGGCTCTTCACCTTGTAAAACACCCTGGTGGAGAAGCCGGGTCAGATTGGATTTTTCCGAGCAAACGGGATAGTGTGTGGTTTCCTCAAGATGGGCAAAATTAGCATAGCAATGTTTGTCATTTGACTCCATTTCCAAAAGTATATTTTGCAAGGACATAAACGCGAAATGGAAAGTGGATAGCAAGGTTCCCCAGGCTACAAAAGTTAGCGCGCCGATATGTTAGTCACTCCTCTGAGTAGTCAGTGGATAGAGTGAAGTTCCCCAAGCTGGCAAAGTTAATTAGAAGATCAGTTTGTTGGCCGCTACATGGAAAGTCGATAGAGTGAGGTTCCCCAAGATGGGAAAGTTGATTCGAATATCAGTTTGTTCGGTGCTCAAGAGAAAATAGACAGTGAGGTTCCCAAGGGCAGCAAAGTTAGCATATAAGTTTGTTCGCTGTTCAACAGAAAGTGGATAGATTGAGGTTCCCGAGGATGACAAAATTAGCATATCAGTTTGTTAGATGGTAAATGGAAAGTGGATAGAGTGAGGTTCCCCAAGCTGGCAAAGTTAGCATATCACCTCGTTAGCTACTAAGTGGTTTTCACATTTTGACATGCTCATATCTCTGTGAGGGGGTGCGACGACGTGAGGAGGAGGAGGCGGTGGCGGCGGCGGCGGCCCATCCCTGGCCACAACGTCCTCCTGGGACCTCATGATCAGGACCGTGGCGGTCTGCGGACACCGGAAGATTTTATGAGGCGCGCAGAAAAGTGTGCTTGATTGCAGCACGTACTGACGTTACGCAACAAGTTCTTTCCAAAATATCCACATTCTAATTCAAATATAAAAAAAAAACATATAATTGCTACATAATTCTAGAATAAACAACGCATAATTTATAAACGGTTAGTTAGGAACGCAACTCTATAAGACTGGTGGACAGCACGCACTGACGTTACGCAACAAGTTGGGAGTGCTTCTGCAAGTCCACCAGGGGGCAGCAAGCACAAGGAAGATTCAAAGGTTTACAAAGAGTAACGTTGCTCTTGGGAGGAAAATAATTCCAACTGCTTTAGCAAGCTCATGTCATCCTGATTTGTATTTCAAATTACACAATTCACGTCCGGGAAATGTGACTGAAGTGGCCTCATAAAGTTACATTTTATTTCCCATGTGGCCATGTGAGTCAATATTTGCAACATTTAAGAATAGAAGAAGCATGATAAGGTCAAAGAACCAAGGCGTCATCCATTCTTTTATTTGTGCATTGCGTTCCCTTTCCCACCCGACTTACGGTCTCGGCCGAGGGCAGCTTGTGCACAGGGCCGACTTCTTGTTTCCTGTCAGCTGAGCCTTCCCACTTCCTGTTGTCTTCTTCCTCCTGCTGCTGCTGCTGTAGTCTATGAGAGGCCTGCAAAAAGAGTTCCGGTGAACGGCGTATCCCTCCGCCGTTGAAATCAAATGCGACGCTCGAGGCTTACCTTATTTGGATTGGTCTCCTCCTCCTCGGTCGTCCCGCCAGACGGAGACGCCGCCTCGCCGTAGATCAGCGTCCCGTTTCGGCCGACCTTGACGTGCTTTTTGTATGAGTAGTAAAACTCCACGCACTGCGCCACCGTTTTGGTGCTCACCTGCAGAAAGACCCAACGATACATTGACTGTACATCTATGCAGTTTGTTTTTATATTCCAAAATTGCCCTCAATGGCCGTTTCAAACCAAAATGACAGACTTGACAGACTGAGTCTTTTCAGGCATGACAATTTGAGACTTTTTTTTGTAGGTCCACTCATAGACACACCTACCAAATTGCATGTTCTGAAGTGAAACTGTCTTTCGGGGCTGATTTATTCTTTTTTTTTTTTTAATCCCAAAGGATGCATCTGAGTCAAAATGGCCGCTGCAAACCCAATTGGAAGACTTCCTGTGTGTTTTTCTTGACATTTTTTGGTGGCTCAACTCATGATACACATACCGACCAAATTTCATGTTTGACATGTGAAACAGTTGTCAGGGTTGAATTCTTTGAAAATAGTGAAAATGACCCGGAAATGTCAGCTTTGAAACCAAAACGACACACTTCCTGTGTCTTTTCGTCAGGACTTCTTAAGACTTTTTTGTGGGTCTAATCATGAGGAGCATGCCTACTGAATTTCATGTTGCTAAGTGAAACAGGCTTTGGGGGGCTGAATTTTCTTTGTAGGACCCTCGGAAATAATTAATATGCCCTGAAACGGCCAGCTTCAAACGCAAATGTTAGGCTTCCTGAGTCTTTTCGGGCATGACTCGGTTTTCTTTTGTGTGTGTGGATTAAATCATGATAGACACGCACCAAATCTGTCAACCAAATTGCAAGTACGTAAGTGAAACTGGCTTTGGGGGCGAAATTTTCTTTGGAAGACCCTGAAATGTCACTTCAGACTCCGCACGCGGTCAGAGAGGCCAAATTCAAACCCCAAACCTCCGAGCGGTGCCAAAGACGTGTGAGGCACTCGTCCGCCGTGCTCCCTTATCCTGACTCTTGCCATTGCAGACTTGCCTGTTTCTGCACCATGAAGAAATCCTTCTTGTAGGTGGCCATGCCTCTGTTGAACTGCCGTCGCTCGGCCGCGGACCACTTGTCAGATCCTGACAGATGCAAGAAAATATTTAGCATCGAAGCAGTGCGATAGCGGTGCTCGGCTAACACCCCCCTCCCCCCACCCTTCAAAACACTGGCTCTCCTGTCTTCTATACAGGGGGGGGATTAACCACATGCTGTAACGGCACCCCCTCCGGACCCTGCCCGTCCTGTCCCGGGCTCGCCCATTAACCACATGCTGTAACGGCACCCCCTCCGGACCCCACCCGTCCTGTCCCGGGCTCACCCACACTTTGCTTCGGCAGCTGCCATCACTCAGAGGGAATGTTGGATATTTGCGGTTTATGTGACACGCAGTCTTATGTTGCCATTTTCACCCACACTTTGCTTCGGCAGCTGCCATCACTCAAGAGGGAATGTTGGATATTTGCGGTTTATGTGATACGCAGTCTTATGCTGCCATTTCAAACACAATCGTGCCACGTTATTTATTTACAATCTTTTTCCTTTTTTTTTTTTAATCTACTCGGTTGGGTGATGTGGAAGCGGACATACGAGAAAGTTTCCTGGCATGGCGCGAGCCACTGCGGCGGCGTCAGCCGAGGCTGAGCTCAGAACGCGCTTCCGATTCCCGTGTTTTCTTACCGTCGATTGAATAAAGCGGGTTGAGGGAGCACCCGTGGCTCGATATCACATGTGCTCGATTCCAATTTGTTCAAACCGGCGGTGGTCGTTGATTTTCAATTCCCGAACGAGGCTGACCTTACCTGAGATGTGGAGTTGAGTCACTTCATTGTATCGTACAAAAATAAAAATTGACAGTGCGCTGATCCCCGATTAAGTGGACATGCGAGCATACTGAGCGACGAGGTCTTTAATATGTGACGCTTGCGCTACTGCCGACTGGGCTCTTCCTCTCCTCGTCCCCCCGTGCGAAACCGCACGAACCCTACACCATTGAAGGCATCAACCTGAACTGCTGTTTTGATTAGCAACAGATTTCCCATTTGGTTCAACTCTTCAATGTGTGTGTGTGTGTGTGTGTGTGTGGGGGGGCGTTAAGTGGGGTGGAGCGGCACGGCGGCTCTTGGCGTAAATGACGAACCTGAGTAGTGGTAGTCGGACAACGAGTGGGACTTTGGAAAGATGGGATCGCTCAGCATGAGCAGGGATAAAGCGGCCTGAAAAAAACAAAGAAGAGAACAACATTTATTTGACCAACGCGCTTCCCAAGAGAGATTTCCGGAACGTCAATAAACTTCTGCACGCTCCTCGTCTTTTTGCGACTTGCCCGACTGCGGAGCTGCGCAGAGCAGAGTGGGCACTTAAAACACGTCAACCCTCCCCCCTCCCCCCCTATGCTATCTCTCTCCGTTTCCATGGCAACGTTGGAGCGGCGCTGGTCACTCCGGCCTGGAATCTCAACTTGGCACTGGCACGCGCCAAGACAGCCGGGCTCCAGCGTGTGCACGTTAACATTTGTGTTCAGAGTCTGAGAAGTGATTTTGCCAATGCGGGTGATGCACGTACTTGGGCGCATGCGAACAGTTTCGCTTCGGTTTCAGGCTTCGGTTCGGATTTGAAACAAGGGTTCAAAGTTCTTCACAATGTGACCCCCATGCTGGCAAAAAAAAAAAAAAAAAAAAGCGCGGATGGCTGTTCGTCTCTGTGTGCCCTGCGATTGGCTGGCAACAGGTTCAGGGTGTCCCCCGCCTGCCCGAGGACAGCTGGGATAGGCTCCGCCCCCCCCCCCTCCCCCACCCTTGTGGGGTTAAAGTGGATCAGAAAAGGGATGGATGGGTTACTGTAGGGTTTCAAATGTACGTTTCAAGCCAAGGCTGCGGTTAACGAGTTATTTCCCGACGGTTCGCTTGCAAGTCGCTCACCATGATGTCACCGTTGCTCCGGTGCAGACAATGGTGGGCCAGCTCCTGGTTGCTGCCTCCGCCGCACAAAGCGCTGGAACATGCCAGGTGCATCAGGTCTTTCACTGACGCAAAAGGGACAAAGACACGTCACGGGTCAACTCATCCGTACGCGGGCGATTGGGCGACTTTTTGGGCGGGCGTACCTCTTTTGTGGTAGTCCGGCTTGTCCTCCAGCTGCGTCAGGGGAGCCCAGACCAGCTCGGCTCCGTGCGTGTCCAGCTCCACCAGGGAGCGCGGCCTCAGGTCCGGCACCTCCGCCTGGTACCGCGACCCCATATTTATCCGTCTGGGGAAGGCGACATGGAAACGGGCTTAGCTTTGGTTCATGTGAACAATCAAATGGAATAAAAAAAAAATGGGGCCCTTCCGTGGCGTGGACTTTTTTTTCTTCTTTTTTTTGGGGGGGGTTACAGGTTCTATCAATTCATTCTTGATGATTTCGACTGCGCAAAGGTGGCGGGTATCGAAATCGCGTTAATCAGACGGCTTGCGATGGCCGAGGATGACGCAGCAAAACGCTGCTGCCTTTGCAAATTCAACGCGTCTCACTGAGGACAGCTCATGATTCAGCTCGGTGTTATGATCTGGATAATTGGCTGTGGAGCGTGCACTCCAGTGTGTGTGGTGTGTGTGTGTGTGTGTGTGTGTGTGTGTGTACTGCCACTGCAAACAGGAAAACACTCACGGCTCAATGCTGACTGGAGTGGGCTCACTCACTGCGGACAGAATTGGAGGAGTCATGTCGCAGCTACCTGAACAAGCAAAAAAAAACAAACAAAAAAAAGTTTCAAATTAGGGTTCAAATTATTGTTTCAAGGCAAGGTTAGTGTTTTCGATTCAGTTCTCAAGCCTGGTTTAAGCAATGGTAAAACTTTCAGAGTGGGGTTTGCGGCCAGGGTTAGGGTCTCAAATTAGGAATCTGAGTCTCAGTTTGGCATTCAAACAAGGTTTAGAGTTCCACGAATAGGGTTTCAAGCCTGCGTTAGGGTTTCAAACAAGGGTTAAAAATTTTTTTTTAATCAAAGTACTATTTGAAGCGAGGGTTAAGGTTTCAAATGAAGGTTCCAAGTCTCGAGCCTTAGAGTTACAAAATTAGGTTTTGAAGCCGGGGTAAGAATTTGAACCCTGTGTTCAATGCAGGGATCGAGTTTTGAATTTGGGGGAGGAAAAAAAAAAAAAAGGTCTAAATTCTGGTTCGGGGTTTCAAACGGGGGTTAGCATTTAAATTTATGATTTGAAGCGATTGGTATGATTTAAAATTAAGGTTACAAGCCTGGATTGGGGTTTACAAATTAAGGCTCGAAGCCAGGGTAAGGTTGGAGTTTCAAACAAAGGTTTAAAAAAAAATTGAAGCAGAGTTGGGGCTTCAAATGAAAGTTTCAACCCTCGGTCAGGATTGCAAAATGCAGGTTCCGAGTCCAAGCCGGGGTTGAAATTGTGACGTTTGCCCGTTTGTGTGTCGTACTTGAGCAGAGAAGGTTGCGCGAGGCCGACTTGGGCGTGGCGGACGGCGCCGCCGACAGGAAGGTGGCGAAGTAGAGCCCGGAGCCCTCGCGCACGGGGCTGAGGATGGGCGGCGGCGTGTAGGGCGGCACGGCCAGCGGGTTGTCGGCCAGGCGGACGGGCG
>NW_017805955.1:459850-461134 GCF_001891065.2 Hippocampus comes | reverse complement strand
GCGAGGCCGACGTGGGCGTGGCGGACGGCGCCGCCGACAGGAAGGTGGCGAAGTAGAGCCCGGAGCCCTCGCGCACGGGGCTGAGGATGGGCGGCGGCGTGTAGGGCGGCACGGCCAGCGGGTTGTCGGCCAGGCGGACGGGCGAGCGCAGGTGGCTCTGGTACGGCGTGACGGCCGAGTAGACGGCGGCCGGCGCCATGAAGGCGCCGGGCTTGGGCGGCGGGATGAAGAGGGGCTCGGGCCGGGGGCGCCGCTTCAGCTTTTTCACGTCGTCGTCCGCCCGCGCGTCCTCGCCGTTCTGCCGGGCAGCAAAAACGCGTGACTGACAACGATATAAATACAGAAATAATAAAGAGCCAGTTCAACGGTTAAATTCGACCAAATTTATCGTGACCGTCGTCCAGCAGGTGCCGGACGATTAACGTTTTTTTTCTTTTGCTATGGTCAAGATTGTTCCACTTGGATGACAAAAAAAAAAACAAACAAAAAAAAAAACCCCGCATGACTTTTTAAACTAAGGTTTAGTAAAATGTCTAAGATAAAAATGAGACATTTTACTAAACCTTATTTTCAATTTCCTGACGGTTATTTTTAGTGCTGTTCTAGCTAATAATTGACTCATTTCATTTCTATTTGATCTATTTTTACTTGAAGTCAAGCTTATTTTTTCCACTTCCTAAAAATATGAATGTCGAGTTGCATCTATTGTCACATGAACTTTGTGAGCTTATTTTTAACTAAATTCATTTCTAGTTATGCTCGGCGGCCAAGTGGTTACCACGTTGACCTCAGAGTGCAGAGGTCGTGGGTTTGATTCCGGCTCCGGCCTCCCTGTGTGGAGTTGGCATGTTTTCCCCGTCCCTGGGTGGGTTTTCTCCGGGTACTCCGGTTTCATCCCACATTGCAAAAACATGCACGGGAGTCTGATTGAAAGCTCGAAATTTTCCCGAGGTGAGAGTGTGAGCGCGGATGGTCGTTCGTCTCTGTGTGCCCTGCGATTGGCTGGCAACCGGTTCAGGGTGTCCCCCCGCCTACGTACACGCTGTGTCATTTCTATCAAAATATCTCTCAAGGCAACGTTTGAAAAACAACTGAGCCCAAACTGTCAAACGCCGGCAGCCTCACGTCCGACCGAACGAACGCTGACATCAATGAGTAAACAACAACAACAAAAAAAAAAAAACGGTTACCTGCTCCGAGCCCTCGTTCAGCGAGTTCCTCAGCGAGCGGCGGCGCGTGACGATGACCGACGGCTTGCGCTCCGCGCCGGCGGTCTCCGGCGGG
>NW_017805955.1:397377-459662 GCF_001891065.2 Hippocampus comes | reverse complement strand
GCCAGCCGCAGGCCGGCGCCGCGCCGGCGCGGTCGCCGCACGAGGAAAGCTCCAGCCGGCGCACCGGCACCGACACGGGGATGACGAGCGGGAGCAGGCCGTCGTCTCGCGGCCGCTTCATGCTGGGGCCGCCCGGCTGGGAGGGACCCCAGGACCTGTGCGGCTCCTGGTCAACAGCAGAGAGAGGACGGTAGGAATTTTGACTTGTTGTTATAATTCAGTTACTTTTAATTTGTTTTGAAAGCAGGTCAGTTGGTGTATTTTTTTAAGTGCCTCATTGAAGTTTTTATTCGTTTTACTTCTCGGTTTAAATGTTCACAGGAGAGTTAATAGATTTGCTTGGAGTCTCCAAAGAGATTGGGGTTTACCGATATCACTTTTGCCAGCAGTGTTGCAAAATGTAAAGTGACTGTCGCTCGCCGGTGGAAAACCCCAGCAAATACCCCAGAGCGCGGCTTGGCGGAGAGATATTTATGCTGAGTGCTGCACGAAGAGAGTGCGTGAGTGTGTTTGCGTGCGCTGGAGTGGGAAGAGGGGAGGGCGGGTGAGGGTTGAGGCCGGGCTGGAGTCTCTCTTCTTTGATGGAGGTGGTGGGGGGGGCGGCGCAGGCATGCAACCAAACAGACGGTTTGTACGAGATGTCAGCGGGCAAATGTAGGCCACGGTGAGTTCCACTGACTCAGTTGTTGTTGAGCAACTTGTTGCGCAATCATCGCGCATGACTCTACATGATACTGGCCGCGACGGGAGTCTATCTGTGGTGATTGAAACATAACAATCGCAGGTTTGTTTATCCATTTCTCTCTTTTCAGACGGCGGCCCGGTGGGGCAGTGTTTAGCGCGCCGACCTCACGGTGCGGAGGTCGTGGGTTCGATCTTGGCTCTGGCCTTCACCTCTTTTTTAACTAACCTTGTGGCCCAGGTCAAATAGCAAATTTTTTTTTTTTTTTTGGGTCATGTCGCGGGCCACTGAAAAATGGATGGCGGTCCGCAAATGGCCCCCGGGCTGTAGTGTGGACACCACTGATTTAAAGGGATCCTCTGGTCCATTTTTCTCCAACAAGCTCAATTTATGTACTTAATAAAAATAAAATAAACAACTTTTCAACTGCCCATTGGAAAACAAACACACAAAAACCAAAATCGGCGATCGGGAAGGGGGAATAATCCTTCGCGCCGATGAATCGCTTCCATTTTAGCAGGCCGACGGTTAGCATTCAGAACAATAAGAAAGTCAGGAGCCGTACCTTGACGTCCTGCGACGGCAGCGTCTCCATCTCGGAAGCCTTCTGCGCCAGAGTTTCCAAGTTGACTTCCTGCGACACGCGGCGCTTCCGCCGCGGCGTGCTCTGGATGACCCCCGTCGGGGCGGCCAGGACGTCGGCGTCACCGCCGCGCGTCCCGTTCTGAGGGCCCCGCATGGCCGGGTCGCCCGGGAAGGTGTTGTCGTCCGACGGCGCCCCGCCTTCCTTGGAGAGGCGCCGCGACCTGCGGAGGTTCTGCGTCTCCGACGAGGGCTCCGGCAGAACCGAGGGAAGGGACGGCGGGTCTAACGATTGCGGTTCCGGGGTGATGTCCTGGATGAGCGGCTCCTGGATTTGGGGCGGGGCGGCCGCCAACGATGGCTCCTGGGAGTGTACGAACTGCGGGTGGGAGTGCACGTTCGGCGGGTAGTAGTCGAGCACATGCTGGCTTTGTTGTTGCAACTGCTGATGTTGCATTTGGAGCTGTTGATGCTGTTGCCTGCGACGAATGATCTGCTGCTGCTGCTGCTGCTGCTGCTGTTGAAGTTGTTGCTGGATGAGGTTCTGCCGCTGTAGCTGCGGCGCCTGCTGGGGCAGCTTGGCCTGCACAGAGTAGTTGGGCGGGTTGGGTAACCTGGCGTTGCCTTGGAAGCTTTGGTAGTAGGGGGGCAGGTGCTGCCGGGGCTGCCCGAACGCCAACTGAAAGGGCTGCAAGACCGAGCTGCCCACCGGGTGGGACGCGCTGTTGGGCTGGGGGTTCAGCGCCCCGGGTTTCAGGGTCTCCTGAAAAGCCTGGGACTGCTGCTGCTGCTGCTGGTCCCAATCGAGACCCCTTGACTTCACAGCGTCTCGGTATAAGTCCGCCGTGGGGTCGTGGACGGGCGGTTGTTTGTCTCCGGCCTTGTCTCCGGTTTCTTGTTTTATGAAGGCCGTCTGGTTCCTGGAGTCACTCAAGTAGTTGACAAAGTTCTGTCCCCAGTTGGCCACGGGGGTCCAAGTGGCAGTTCTCGGCTGCGGCTGACCGGACTCCTGGTGGGGCCACTTCATAGGCAGCGTCTGCTGATAGTGACCCCTGTTCTGGTCGCCCTTGTCGGGGCTGAAGATAACCGAGTTGAGGTACACGCGATGGCCCTCCGGATTGGCCGCCGCGCCACTCGCCACCTCCGTTTTCCCGGGTTCGCCGCCGCCGCCGCCCTGGATGTAGTAGGACGCTTCGGCGTGCTGAGCGGTCTCCTTCATGGCTCCGGTGGGATCGGAAAAAAAGGTGATGCGTTTGCCCGTTCGTTTTGCTGCGCCAGGTTTCTGCTGGGCCGGCACGCTCATGGTCAGCATGAAAAATCCGGCGTCGGGGAAAACCTTCGAGTCACTCTAATTGTTCTTTGCCGTGACGCAGTCGCATAAGTACAAGACCGAAGAGGAGTAGAACTGCATCGACATCAAGTTATCTTCCTCTTCCTTGTCCGATTTTTTTTTCTTTCCTTCCTCATTCATGGGTGACAACCTGTGAGAAGAAAAAAACGAGGCAGATCTCATCAAATGTGTTTTAGTAAAGTGCAAGAGCAGCAGTTAGCTAGTCACCAGTTAGGCCCCCTTGGACTCTTCTTTGGCTGGGTTGGGGTGGGGGGGTTAACGTGAATATAATTTACGGGTCACGGGCACGACTGAGTGAGTAGCGCCCTCGGGAAAGTTGGAAAAGGAACAGCTTCCGACATGTTTTGACACTAAATTGAGTGGCCGTGTCGCTTTGGATTGAAGCAGCCATTTTGGGCAAATTGCAAAACTGAGCGTTAACCAGAAGTTGAGCTGCACTGTATTTGTTGCCACAACCGCGCTCGTTTGTTGCAAAAACCTGCCGTTTGCTTTCCTCCGCAGAAAAACAATAGAAGGAAGCTCAGCTTCGGGTGTGCGAATATGGAGCCGAATGGGTGGGGGCGGGGGGGGGGGGGGCGTGTCATTAGTCACATGACACCGTGCGGTTCTGTCCAAACAGAGCCCGACCTTGTTATTGGAACCCGGGGATTGGGAGGGTTAATCAATACTTTCTGGAAATTTTAAGACTTGATGAAGAGACACGCCATTAATTACACCACCGACGATTCGTGCGTGCCAAAAACAGCCCTGCATTCATTTGTATTCATTAGGTAACCCCAGCCAAAAAAAAAAAAAGAGCATTACCATTTCCATTCACACTTACAGACACCCGAGCGTGTTCATTTGTTTGCACGTTTTGGGAATGTGAGAGGAAGCCAGAGTCTCGGCAGAAAAGCCACATCAGAACTCTACGCGGGAAGGCTCGAGTTGACAGCCGAAGCCCGCAAGGGCACCATGTTGCCCATTCAACAAAAAAACGATCAGATTTCAACAATACCAGCTTGCTTTCAGAACATGTCGTACTGTCTGCTGCAAACCGCCCCAAAACAACGATGACAACGAGTGTAAGGCATCCCATGGCGGGGAGACTACAACTGCTACAATTCCCACTAAACGATGAGTCATGAACAACAATTCAAGCACCTCAAACAAAAACACCTCAAACGCGCCCTGAGAACTAATAAAAACGTGTTCATGGTCCTCTTCCAGCCTATTTATTTAACAAACCCTCGACTCAACGGTATTTCTGAAGCACTTGTAAACAACCACCGCTGAAGAATTGCTGGACGTGCAGCAAAACTAATTCATACAATAAAACAAGAAATTAATAACAAAGACAATAGAAAGCACAAAAAAACAGTCAAACTAAAAATCGAGTCTCTTGCTGAGTCATTTCAAGATTTGAAAACAAATCATAGGATCTTGAAAAGAACTCCTTTTTACGAGTACCAGTCAAGAGGCGAGCAGCAGTATTCTGGACCAACTGGAGACGCTTCGTGGAGGATTGGTTGGCTCCAAAGTCAAGTGCCATTGCAGTAATCCAGCCGGGATGTGACGAATTTGTGAATGACTTGTTTCAAAGTGCTCTTGAGAAAGGAGCCAGCTCCCTCAGATGAAAGAAACTGGATTGGACAACGGCACCACTTTGCCGGCCCAATTTCAAATCACTGTCCAGTTTAAGACTCAAGTTCGAGACTCTTGGCTTAAGATAAGGCGCCAGGGGGGCCCAAGTTTACAGGACGGGATGTACAAGGGCCGCTGGGGCCCAAACACCGGCACTTCTGTCTTCTTTTCATTGAAATTCAGGTCTTGATTTCCTCCAGACAGGATAAAAGTGGCCTCGATGAGAAAGTGTCTTTTTTGCTCAGCGGGACAGAGAGCTGACAGTCATCCGTGTAGCAGTGGAAGGAAATGCCACGTTTCCTTTAGTAAACACAAACAATAAATGAATCCAGATCACAAAATGAATTAAAAAAAAAAGAAAAACAGATTTCTCATCCATCACTGTTTTGGTTTTATATGTTCGTCTTGTGCTACAAGAGGCAAAAAAAATATATATCTATAAGTCCCATGAACTAATATGGAAGCAAATCAAGCATGTCAACTTGCATGACTCTTGCTAAAATCTGTACCTGAATGTCAAATTTCATGTGTAATACATAACATAAATATTGTGCAATCATTTTGTTTCTCTGTTGACACTCACTTGAACAATAATCGAACAAACAATTTTATAGATCACATTCGATCACGCCTGCCGGCGCCGGGCGACGATTCTCTGTGGAGCAACGTAAGAGGAGACACCACTTACATAACCAACCTCTTTTGTTGCTTTGGCAGTGCGTTTTGTGTCATGACACGGGGTCCTGAACAACCCTGTATTTCATTTTCCCGCCTGCAGCTAATTCAGAAGAGCAAATGCGGCCGTTAAACCACAGTGTGACTCACTGGGGAGGGGTGGGCTTCATCCCCTTTAACCACCAAGACTCATAAAGAAAGGGCCCATGAAAGTGTAAGTCGTGATCAACAACGAAGTCAAGTCAAAAAGTCCAATGGTCCAGCGAGGACTGACGGTCTGTAAGGATTCCAAATCGTCATGGCAACCCCAGTCACGAATATTAAAAAAAAAAAAAAAAATAGACCACACACTTGTATGTCCAGGTTTTCTGAGCAGACTTTGGCAATGGTGCCAACTTGTCAAGCATTTGTGGTATTAAGAAAAAAAAAATTAAAAAAAACGATTCAACTAAAACTCGCATCTGTACCACAGAAGTCCACCGGTGGCGACGAAAAGTGAAAGTGTGCCGATAAACTCAGAGCAGGAAATGGAACTTGAGTACAAGTTCAAATCTACAATCTCATTTGACCGGGCAAATGCAAAAATGTAAACACACACACCTGTTACACGCTTATTCATTCCAGCAACACTTTCAAAATCGGCACAAAGTATCGCTATCGCTCAGCAAACGCAAAGCTGCACACTCCCCTGCATTCATTTATTTTAGTTTTGTTTCACTGTACAAAGCAGCGCTTAACTTCTCTTTCTACTCTATCCCTTTTTTTTTTTTAAATCGCGAAAATCAAATTCCCAAATTTTAAGCAACTTCATTTGCTTTGCTTCTAGAAAAAGCAAATTACATTATTTATATATATATTTTTTATTTTTTACACACCAAGCAATCCTTAACCCCCCCCCCCACACACACACACACACACAACTTTATCCATCATAAATAACAAAGTGTAACTCCAAACATTTGCTGTCCAGTTCCTAATAAATGTTCAATTTTGGAGTAGCCAGCGCGGCCGAAGCAAAAAGGCCACCCTTTAGACAAATCTTACAAAGTGCCTGGCAATTGTCACCCTTTCCCCAGCGAGGGGCTCCTTAAAATAGACTCGCTGCAGCTGTCGGGATCCTGCACGCTAGCTCGCTCGCTCGCTCGGGGCGGGGGGCCCGAAAGCGACCGCATACTCCTTCCGCACTCGGCGTTCCCCGAGACTGCAATGCCGTGTGATGTTCACATCCCAGGAAACCTCTGCCAAGGCATTTTAGCGCTCTGCGTCATTCGGATTCCCGCTGAACCGGAGCCGATCCCGGCGGAGTGGTGCAAGAGGTGTGCGGTACACGCCGGGGTGAAAATGTTCGCACAAGCTAATCATTTCATACCAGCCGATATTGATGAATGCACATTTTTTTTCTCCTATTCAAAAATCAGAAAAAAACAATAAATGGGATGAAGGATAAAATAAACACAACCGGCAAATAAACAAGTTATTTTTCTCAGCCGATGAAAGCAGGTTAAGTGTGTCAAATAGGTATAGGCGTGAAATGCCGTCGTGGTAGAAAATCCTCACACCACCCAACTACGAGTTAGCAAATGAACATCAAACATTGGTAGCTGCACACAAACAAATTGAACAAAAACCTGCTAAACAACAAAGGAGATCATCAAGTGGGAAATATTGGACTGATTTTTAGTCAATCACCAAAATGCATTTCAGCTGGTCAACAGGAGTCTTGAAGGGAGTAACCCCCTAAAACCCGCTGGTGTCAAACTCAAGCAGGGTCCGACATTAACGGTGGCCCCATGGCCCTTGGACAGTTGTGTCAGGCCATCATGTAGCTTTCGGATACTGGCGGGACTGGGTCATTACAAAAAAATCCCAAATAAATAGGATGAAATCAACACATGCTTGCTTTTATCCCCAAATATTTTATCTGACATTAGTATGGTCTTTTATTGTGGTGCATTTCATCTGAAAAAAAAAATCATTACATGAAAAACAAGAGCAAGCAATTTAGTGACTTCTCTTAAACTAATAATCATGTTTCAGAAAACCCGCACAAGCACAGGGAGAAATATGCAAAGGCCGAAGGCCGGATTCAAGCCGCTAGCCACATGACTGCGATGCTAGATTACACGTTACATGCGAAACTCAAACATGATCCTTTCAATCGCAACGGGCGCAATGCGAAATTCTCCTATCTTTCCATCTCGAGTTGCCATGACTCATGTCCGACCCACATCCGAACTATGTCGCTTGAAGCGTGCAGTGTCAAGGCAGCCTCCGCGCACGCAGAGAGCCATGCTGCGATCTTGCACACATCAAAGCCTTTGAGCAGCAAAATCTTCAGCTGAAGGTGGAAAGAAAAAGAGAGCGAGCGTGGAGGAGGATGGGGGGGGGGTGCATGCAACCTTGCACAAGCTTGCCAAACATCCATCCATTTTCTGTAGTGCACATCCTCATTTGGGTTGAGGGTGAGCGGGAGGAGCATTTTCCAGCCGGCTTGGGTTACACCTGTGGCAATCCTGCCAAAAACCGCCACTGATTTAAAACAATACGTAACAAAATGCATCATTATATGTGTTGCCCTATCGTACATGTGGATGAGACAGTGAGATGTCTCGTCTCAGGGGCCAAAATGCATGCCACGAGTACTGTACAGTCAATCAAGGCAGCTACGCAAAAAAAAAAATTAATAAATATCCACAATATATAGATATGATGATTTGAAGTAATACTTAACAAAATCTATCATCACATATGTAGGCCTACCTGGGGATTAAATAGTGAACTGTGTTAACTCTTTTAGCAAAAATGCACCCGAGTGGATTGCGCATAGCATGTCACTGAATGGGTGCAATCTAATGTGCGCGATTTAAGTAGATCAAACATAAAATGTTAAATATGTGCATCCATAAAACAAGAATGCAATAATTTCATCACCTGTATTTTTGACATTTGTACTGGTGGCCCGATCGGGCCAGCATTAGTAAACTTCGGGGGGGCGCCGGGCCTTCAGGCCACTGTTAATGTCGGACCTTGATTGATTGAGTACACATAGAAAACCCGCGCAAGCACGGGGAGAACATGCAAACTAAACACAGGAAGGCCAGATTCGGACACAGAACCTCTGACCCGTGGCAGATTTGCTAGCCGCTGCAGCAATTAAAAAATAAAATAAAATAAATCGATCGATTCTTAACGCTTACCCTAAGTAAAGTCTTGGCTGAGCTACTGGCAAATGACTTCCGTGCGAGACCAGAGGTAAACCCAGGACTGGTCGCCAGGTCACACGGAGTGGGAGGGAACGAGGCGAGAACACGCAAAAACTCCACACGGGAAACTGCAGATTGCAACCTCAGAACTGTGACGCAGTCGTGCTAACCAGCTGTCCACCGTGCCAAACAAATACATGAAAAAAAAAGACGCAGGGGAGCACCGAAAATAAACGACGGGTAACGTTCGTCGCCCTAATCCGTTGGCAGAAGACCTTACTTTGCACCCGTGATCTGCAGAGAACGTGCGCCCCCCCCCCCCCATCTCAATGTTGTGGTCACAACAACAAAAAAAAAAAAAAAAAACGGGAGGGAGGTGAGGATAGCGGTGGGGGATTATCCATCGACAAGAGCCAACCAAAACAATGCGATTGTCAACAAGGCGACTGTCACATGTGCACAACTTCCAAGCCGACGAAGATGGACACCGCGCACGCACGCACACACACAAACGGAGACGGCTCGTCGCACTTACGTGTTTAACGTTACGAAAGGTCGCGCTGCGGACGACGACGGTGACGCTCGGTCCGTCCGCGCCGTGCAGACCCGAGGCGGCGATGACTGCTGCGTTGCTTTGCCCGAGATTGACTCATGCTAGGCGGCTGCTGACCTCACTCCTCTGCCCTGCCCCCCAACCCCCCTCTCCACCTCCTCCTCCTCGTCCTCTCAGCGCTTACAAGAGGCGGAGTTCCGAGTCGCTGGTGGGTAAACAACACTGCTAACCTGACGTGCTAAAGTCGCTGTTGCACATGATTGCGTGGACGATTGCATGAGTCGTAATCACTATTAAGACGAGGAGAAAACAAAAAACAACACCCGGCTACCGCCACTATCGTTTTGACTGGCTGCTTGTCTCGTGACTAGCCTCTTCGTCCCGCCCCCTTTGTTTTCCGCTGCCCTTATTAGGACGCTTCCGGCGTGACAAATCCATTTACCGGGCAGGCAAGCTCACAAAAGGCCTTACGGGAAATTCCGACACACATGCAGGACTCACACAGACTAGAGAGAGGGAATGTGGTCGTGAAGCTTCACTTTTTGCACCGTAATACCATCATGGCGGTAGGTTAAAACATTTGGACAGGTTTATTTGAGCTACAAAAAGGCGTGCACCTCCAGTGCTCTGCAAAGTGCGGCTCGGGGGCCACATTAGGCCCACCCAGCGTCTCAGTCTGGCCCCCACAGTGGAGTCAAATTAAAATGGAAAATATGGGGTGCTTTTATTTTGAAAATTGTACTTTTATGTGCGTAAGTGTGGACAGTAGTATAAGTAACAGTGACGTTTTTACTTATTTAGTGACTTTTCTGGCCCTTCGAAGCTGGAAACTATTTTTCCCAAAAAGAGAATAGCAAAAACAAAAACAAACAATGATAACAGTTGTCCTAATGTTGGCCGCATTGCAATTTTATGCACCGTGAAGGGAAGATGGCTGAAAAGATTTGGCCAATGATACTATACGCAAATCTAGAGTTTGATTGACTGGATGTATTGAGCATAATCTAAAGCATCACTCTTAAGAATGTTGTACTTCCCACTTGGTTATATATTTGGAAGTCCTGATGGGGAACGCTAATGTGAGTTGGCGCTAGGTGCAGAAAATTCATGTTATCATTTTTAAAGTGTGAAGATGTCATCTGAATGAAAGTTTACAATTTTATTTTTTTAATTTCCGAATCATAACAATACATGCATTATGTGCACACGCACCAATTTAATGAAATGACAAGATACTTTTTTGAAATACAGTCAAAATAATCCAGACAAAATTGAGGGTAGCGTGTTGTCTTGGCCCTCGGCAAGAGCATTCCGTTTGTTCGTGTGGCCCCTTTGCAAAATTAACTAACTGCCTTGCACTAGGCCGTCGTTAGCATGCATGAAGTGCCGGCTGGTCAAAGAGACATTGAAGTGTAGAAAAAGAGCAGCATAGAAGAAGAGCAGAGTAATGGTGGCTACGAACAGCCATCGCTCAGGGCCCATCTCCATGGAAATGAAGGCCACATTTGAAGGAGAGATTCAAAGGCCACAAATTTTAGACCCTGACGTGCAGTTGAGTCGCACAGGAAGTTACATCATGTGGCCTACAATTTCGGCCTTTGGAGGACGCAGCCTACAAATTTGGACACAGCAATGGAACGAGTCGGCCTTATGAATTATACAATTATATTTTAGTTACTAATTTGTTTGAATTTCAATGTTGTTCTACATTATTGAAAATGGATGGACATTTTGGTCGGTCATTGGAGTCTAGTGGCCAATGGTCATGAAACAACTTCAATTAAAAAAAAAAAAGAAAAGAAAAAAAAAACTAAAAATACAAAAGCGTGGCCCGGTGATCGAGTGGTTCAGCTGTAATGTGTCGTGATAAATTCTTCCACAAGACGTCACTTGATATTTTGTCAGTGTTTGTGTGTCACTGCGCATGCGCGTAGAGGGGTACTTTCGGCCGCTCACTTGAGGCTAGCAGCTCTTAGTCGGGTAAAAAAAAACAAAAACACTTCAAAAACACGCAGTACTTACACTTGGTTTGTGTGGCCTCTTCCATGACTTTGCCCAGCAAGACTCCACAATGTTTTAAAGCTGCTAAAATGGAACCTGCCATGACAAATTCCTCCACAAGGCGTCACTCACTTCTCCGTCAAAGTTACTGAGCGAGCGTTGCATCTTTCATGTGACAACGGAGCGTCGATGCATACGGTTATAAAAGTCACACATTGTATCAACTCGGTAGCTATTAAATCTACGCACACAGAATTTGTTTTTGGATGAGTAACGTTGGTGAAACGATGAAAGACAGCCGACAAACATCGATATTGGGCTGACTTGCTGATGCTGGCCGAGCAGTTACTGGTGTGGGACGACGTCCCTTGCGTACGAAGATGAACAAATTACAAGACGGTTAACACCCTGCTGCAGATTGCCGTCGTACTCCCCCCCCCCCTCCCTGTCAAAAAAAAACAAAAAAAAAACGCCCGAAGAAATGTCAGTGATATTGTCTTGATATTAACGTTGTGACAATTACGAGACTTCTCGTTGGTTTCAAGCGATTAATTCTTTTTCAAAGTGCCGATTAAAACGGTATTAACAGGCATGGAGTCAACGCCAGTGAAACCGGATGTCCGAGGGGGTTATCATCTCACTTTGAACTTTGTGCGAGGACGCAGATTCAGTGTGGCTTTTTGGTTTATGTTTGTCAAGGATGCTGGTGAAGAAAGTAGTCCTCAACTCCAGACCAGGTTCTTTACACTTTGTCTTTTATTTACGGAAACGTTCAATTTACTGGTGGACATAATATTTATTTGTTAAATGTGTTTCGAGGGTCAAATCGGGTGCCAGATCCTGGAAATTTCCGCCTAGAGGAGACAACTCTCGCACCTGGTTTGGAAGAGGAGGAAGTGCTCGTTCGGACCCTTTACCTTTCAGTTGACCCTTACATGGTACTGAACACACACGTTTATAAGCTGGGAAATGTATAATTGCATGGTTTCATTGGCGTCATGGTGCCCATTTATGTTGCAAAAGCAATTCAATAGCCACATGCTGTAAAGTTTTGACTCGAGGTATGTGCTTCCAAACCACGACTGTTTATTTATTCAAATATTTGCTTCAGGGAAACTAGACGGGGTCTGATGTATCTCTTCAATTACAAAGACCGGCCTTGGCCATGGTCAGTCCGACAGCTCATTTTATTCTGATTAATTTATTATACTGCGTGACCAAACAACGTTGGTTACCTTCACTGTATGATGACTGATTTCTCTTTCCTTTTTACTATTTTACTTACCTTACTTTCTGTCAATTTATTACTGTATATGTTTTTATGTTCAGTCAACAAACAAACAAAAACAAACAAATAAACTATGGATACTGCTAGCAGAAAAATGGCTGCTACATGAATGCAGCATGGTTATCCTATAATGCAGCGTGAAAGCCGTGTTGCTTTGTGAGGTATGGGCAGCCATTTTTTAGCTCGTTGTAGCCAAAGTCGACTTGCATTATGGGTTGTGGGGGCCAAATTCCGGCTAGCTTTAATGTAACCATGGTGAACTTAAACACTACAGTCTGCAAAAAGGCTTAAGATGTTGCATGTGATACACGAGAGAACTCGCTGTATTATTTGTTCAAAATGAATTGTACTTTCACGTATTCCTATATTGTACAGCATTTCTTTCAGCCAAGAGCAATTTAAAAAAAGATTTTGAGCAGGAACAGGTTGTTTGCATTTACATTCACGTCAATGGGAAACATTGCCTTGGTTTGCAAATGAGTCACTGAATGAATTAAATTTGTAACCTGAGGTTCCACTGTAGTTGGCTGTCTGGAGTGTCCAAGTCACTGTTGAATTACCGGACTATTTCAGAAAAAGTTGTTTGGGGGCCAGCCCTTCCGAATTGTGCCTGCTTATGACATCAAAGCAGGGCGCTGATTTAACATGTAGCCTAAACCACACAGAGATGCAGGATGAATGAAGACAGCGGTGCGGAATATCTGACGCCGTGGAAGCTGTCGGAAAGCGTGGACGGCGGCGGGGTCGGCGTGGTCCAGTCCAGCCGCCACGACGCCTATCGAGAGGGGGACGTGGTCACCTCCTTCACTTGGCCCTGGCAGACCCACGCTGTGGTGAAAGGAAGCATCCTACAGAAGGTTGAAACGATCAACATATTAATTTTATGAGTAATATGACTCTCAATTATGACGCTTATCATTGTTCTTCCTCAATCTAGGTGAATCCGTCACTGGTGGACGGCCACCTTTCCTACTTCCTCGGGGCGGTAGGCATGACGGGCCTCACGGCGCTGTTGGGCATGAGAGAGAAGGGTCACGTGATCCGAGGAGCGAATCAGACGCTGGTGGTCAGCGGCGCCGCCGGGGCCTGCGGCTCTGTGGCTGGACAGATCGGACGATTGGACGGTTGCTCCAGGTGTTGATCAAAAACGTACTTCAAGTTCATTGATGACTAAACGGTTGTGCGTTTTTTTTTTTTATATATATAAACAGCATTGTTTACAACTCCCTCATGAATTTCATAAATACTGACGAGAATTTATCGTCCGTGAACTTGACATACATATTTTTGTACACATTGAAACTCGTCAATGAACTACAAGCGACACAGTTTTTAAGTTTACGGAAAACCTGCATGAAGTTAATTGTATTGTCATCAATTATCTTCAACTTTTACGAGACAGCATACGTTAAGTTCATCAAGTTTCAACAGTTTGAAGTATGGTTCCGAAAAACGTGCGTCAGGTTCATCGATGACAAACAATAAGATGGGACTGCTTCTTCAGGGTGGTCGGGATCTGCGGTTCCGAGGACAAGTGCAAGGCACTGGTGGAACGGTTGGGCTTTTCCGGGGCCATCAACTACCGGCTGCAGGATGTCACCGCGGGGCTGCGAGAAAACTGCCCCGACGGCATCGACGTCTACTTTGACAACGTGGGAGGAGACGTCAGTGACGCTGTCATTGCGCAGGTAGTGATGCTATTGCGGGTTTGTTTGTGTGTGGAAATTTCTGACAAATTAGAGCGAGCCAAGTTTATGGCTAAAATTCAATTGTTTCCTTGGTTTCAAGAAAAATGTACACTTTACTACTTTTGTATTTTTTAAGTTTCGGAAAAGCGTACTCGAAATTTATTGGCAACTGTCAATTTTCTTCAGTGTTTGCAATAACGTACATCACGTTCCAGCACTTACGAAAAACATACTTTCACACTGTTCAATGTTTACAAAAGCTAACTTGCCTCTATCTTTTGCAAACGTTAACGAAAATTGAACCTGATGTTTTTTTTTATAGACATGGAAGACAGTTTAGTAGTCAGTCGTCAGTGACCTTGACATATATTTTGCATAAACGCTGAATGCGTCCCAACTGAGCAGTTCGCCGCTTGTCTCATTCGCCCTCAGATGAACGAGGGCGGCCACGTGATCCTGTGCGGTCAGATCTCCCAGTACAACAAGGATGTGCCGTACCCGCCGCCCCTTAGTCAGGAAACACAGGAGAACCTGCGCAGGAAGAACATCACCAGAGAAAGGTTCATGGTACTCAACTACATGAGCCAAGCCCAAGACGCCCTTTGTGAACTGGGCAGCTTGGTCACCTCCGGACAACTCAAGGTGAGTTGGAAAATGACCAAATTTAAGTCCTATATTTCTTTACATATGAGAATTTTAAATTTTCTTAAAGAGATTTTAACAAGCATCATTGAAGTTGACATGTTTGATTTGCTTTCGCGGGCCACATAAAATGATGTAGTGGGCCAGATCTGGCTCCCGGGCCTTGAGTGTGACACCTGTGACTTAAAGGTCATCCATACATTCTCATCCATCATCCATTTTTTCCCCCAAGGTGCTAGAAACAATTGAGAACGGCATCGAAAACATGGGAGGTATGCGTTTTCCGTCCTTTCATGATGTATTCGAAATTGGAATTTTTTTTTTTTCATACTCCTTTTTCCCCGCTCGCAGTTGCCTTCTGCTCCATGATGAAAGGGGGAAACCTCGGCAAGCAAATCGTCAAGATCTCCCACTGACTAAGCAATAAATAACACTCGTGACAACAACTGTATTGAACTTTTTTTTTTTTAATCCACAGCACTATAAACTATTCATACAAAAAAAGTGGTTGCTCCCCTTTTCATTCAGAACACCCTCCTCATTCATTTTTTGCGTGTGAATGTTACAAATGGATGTATGTGGTCACGTGACATCCACGATACAGTAGAGAGCACGGACTTATTACACATGGATGGACTACCAAAGCCGCTGACTCTCCGTCGGGAGGAGGAGAGCCACCGGCAGCCATTTTACGTTGCCAATCGCTAAGCTTGCCTAGCTCGAATGCATTGATTGCTCCTCGGCGTTTTCATGTTATTTTCTGTCTCGGTGACAAATAGGCCACTGTGTATAGCAGGCAGTTGTGCCAATAAGTCTGGGAAAAGCGCTACAAGCACAATTCCTTGGGAAGAATGGAATTTAAAATTCTCCCACATCAGTATGTCAAGTCACACTCTGAAAGGCTCTCGTAACGCCATACAAGAGATCCAGCTAAAAAAAAAAAAAAAAAAAAAATAGTAGCAGTGGCAACGTAAGATGGCTGCCCTCTGGCTTCAGCCGCGAGGGGTCTCTTGATAGTGCATTCATTCATCCAGCCCTGTGGTACAGACACTCACAGCCGCGTGATGATGATGTCATCAGTGGGCGCCCATAAACTCTTCGTTTGACACTGAGACGCGCGCGCATATAAACTGCATTGTGAAATACAAGTGCTTATAAATGGGATTGTGAAATACAGGAAGTGCAAGATTGCTCAGTTACATGTCACACAGGACGTTTCATTAGGTACACCCGTCGTATCAACGCAGATAGTCGGCAGTCATCCCGTATTAGACTTATTGTGTAAGTCTAATGGTTATAGAAATTGCTCCAAGATACACGTTAAGTTCAATTAATTCATAAATGAGCCTTTGTCGGTGCTCTCTTTTTTTTGTTTTTGTTTGTTTGATTCCAGTACCGGACACAGTGAAAAGGGTGGTGCTGAAGGGAATTGCATCAAATTATCAATAATTCACAAATGGGGTCTTCACATTCTCAAGGTACTTTTTTGTTTTCAGTGCCAGATGCAGTGAAATGGGAGGGCCGGGGAAAACACACAAAAAAAGGAGGCCTTGTGTTGATTTTTTTTTCTACATCTGCAGTGAAATGGAGATGCGGAGGGGAATAGCATTTTATAGATTGTAATTTTAAAAAATGCTGCCTTTCTTTTTTGCAAGTTGCAGGGCCTAATATCGAATGCCGGTGGCAGAGAAATGGGGGCGGCTGAGGGGAAAATCACACAGTATAACTCGTAAATGATGCCTTCACCTTTGGTGGGTACTTGTTTCTTTGCAAAACGGGATGCCTTTTACCCACCGCGGTGAAATGGTGGTACTGAGGGGAGATCACACCATATTATCATAAATCAAAATAAAAATGGCATAGAGGTTCATTTCACAGCTATATCACATTCACTTTTTATTTTTGTCACAATTTAAAGCCACCACACGTTGATTTTCTAGGGATGTTGTGATATTTTTGTTCGGAGCTACTGCGGAATAAAAAAAAAAAAAAAAAAAAGTCCTGAAATACTACGTGAGATTTGATTGTGTGTGCGTCCTAACACTCGCGTTCCTGAGAATCCCAACAGCTCAGTGCTGATATGATAGCAAAACGTCGGAAGAAGCGCTTCCGCCGAGCGCCATTGAACACACCACGAGCGGACGTCAGTTGGTCTGTTGAGGGCCGTACTACACTTACGGGAAAGTATGATACAAACGGCAAACAAATATCGTTAGTGTGTAGACTGTGAGCTTTTGCGTTTAAAAAAAAATTGTGTTTGTGGTTTTGTCTGAGACATTTTTGAAACCATTAACCAGAACTTGGGAGTCTTGAGCGAAGGTGTAAAGCCTGTTCTTGTAAACATTTATGAAAATGTTGCTTTTGGTTGAATCGAACATACCTATTTTTTTGGGTCACATCTGTTTTGAGTGAACACATGAAGACAATTGATGTAGATTTTTGTAAAAATATCAGGAAATTCAGTCTGTACTGAATTCAAAATCTTTTTTTTTTTTCAAGCCAATTTAGTTTTGAATTAAAATTCACCTAATGGGCGATTTTTACATATCACTGAATAATTCATTATTATTATTATTATTATTTTACTGAAGACAATTTCATCTTCAATAAATGCATGAAATTGAAGAACATAACATACGTTCTACGTAGATTCCTCGCAATCCCGAAGACAATTGAGATTCTTCCCTTTTTCATAAAAACGTCAGAAAATCTAGTTTGTAACGTCTTTTGGAAATACTGGCAACGTTTTTGAGTCGACATAATCTGACAGGAAGTGGTTGCAGTTGTTATTTGAAGTCCTTTGGCAGTGGCGACGAGAAGGCAACACTTTGAAAAACAAAGTGCAGAAGTAAACAAATCACAGCAGCTCATGGGTGACCGTCTCTATTTTTTCTTTTTTTTATCCACTCGTGTACACCAAGCGCTTCTCAAACTATTTTCAATCCAGGGCCTCATTACAGGGGACAATTTTTTTTTCTCCAATGATCACCTCAATATCCGAACGGTAATTGAACCTTGACTGCCATCATGAAAAAGTTGCTTCTTTTCAAGGGGAAAACATGTCATACTATCAGGCTAACAAATTCATTTCACAAAAAAAAGCAAATGGGTAAGGTTTTTTTTTTTTTTAAGGTCCCCCTTCCCAAAATTTACAAAGAGATGAATTTGTGAATGCCAAACCGCACATAAGGGCGTTAACTAAAGAAGGGTTTATTTGGGGGGGTGTCATCACATAATGGAAAACGCCATAAACGGGCTAATGATGAGCATCAGTTGCCACAATGTCCAAAGATACATTCTTCATCTTCTGCGAAAGACGGCGAATCATATTGAAGCTAATTGAGTCACTGCGAGTAAGGAGCGACTCTTCTTCGTTTTGTACGACCCGGAGGCCAAGGCGTGCGCATCAGAGGGAGCAGCACAAGGAAATGAATTGCATTCAATCAGGAAGCACAAACTGTTTCAATTTTTTTACATTCTATTTAACCACAAGTTTTGATTCTATCATTCTGTTTTGAAGTATATTATAGAGTTCTATTTTCCATGATTTAGAAAAAAACGGAATGGATTCAACTTGTATCCCTTGGCACCATTGTATTTTGCAGAACCCCCAGCGACCCAGATTCCAGAGACCCTAGTTTGAGAACCACTGGGTGTACACTAACAGCACAGGAATGTGCTCGTCGGTGCGTTACACTTGAAAAACATGCATAATGCAGTAAATAATACAGAGGTGAACGGTGATTGCGGCGAGAGTGGTATTTTACTGTCAGGAGGACGGCGAGACGCTCTTGCCGTTGCCGCCGCCTGCCACCGAGCTCCAGGAGGGCATGGGGCAGGTCCAAGCGCGGTAGACCAGCACCAGGCCCAGTCCCAGCGCCCACGTGCGCACGGGCGACAGCAGGAAGGCCAAAAGGCCGTACGTCTCCAGCAGGAAGTAGCACGAGTGCGCCTGCCAGGCCAGCAGCAGCAGCATGAGCAGGTGCACCGCCAGGCACCGCCAGCGGCAGCCCGGGCGCAGCAGCAGCGAGCGGAAGGTGTTGCCGCGGCAACGCAGGTGGAGGCTCCAGCACAGGTACAAGGTGAGCGGCATGTTGAAGAATAACAGCTGGGAGGCGGGGGGAAGAAAGAAAATGAGAAAAAAAAAACAAATCTTCCGATGAATTCTTCCATGGGAGGGTTGGAATCCCAGCTCACCTGAATGACGCCCACCACGTAAGTAAGGCTGCCCTCCAGGAAGTGTCCGTTGACAAACACCCCAAAGGCAAAGCAGGCGCCGCTGTGGCCGTCAATCAGCTCGCCGATGAACCACGGCCCTGTGGGAGGGAAGCGCAACCACGTCAGCATTGGAACGTTAGCCGCCGCGCAGAAAGCGGCCAACGATCAACAAAAGTGGGCCGTCTCACCTAAAGCCGTGCACAGGTTGAAGAGCAGCAGGGAGTAGAAGAAGTGGTCCACCTTACTAACCAGCCGCAGCGACATGCAAGCTTGCGAGGACCACCCTGCTAACGGCGTACATTGAATCAGGCGCACGTGTCGCACTTCATGACACGGCGGCAAGCGGTGCGCTCTCACCTCGACCAAGCGGGAAGTGGCGCATGAACCTGAAGGACAACAGCAAGCCCACGTTGAGCAGCATGGTGATGGCGAAAATCGCCCGGCCCACCACGTAGTGATCCGTTAGCAGGATGAAGGACTGCGCAAACCCGAAGCTCGGGGTCACGCCGTCCCTGGCCAGTGAGAAATGCTGCTCCCGCGCACTGCTGCGGCCCAATGAGTCCTGAATTAACCAAAGAAGAAAAAAAAAGGACAAATATTCGCAATTTCCCCCTCTATGGTTATCTTCACACTTCACGACGCCGGTGCCACGTTGACTGACCTCCACCTCGACTCGGATGGTGTGTAGCCCGGTGAGGTAACGCAACGGGTCCCAGGGCAGCACGTACAGGGGCCCGCCAGCAGGGTGGCATTCACCCAGCGCCTCGCCGTCCACAATGACACGCACCACCGTGATGGTAGCCTCAGAGAAGGCGAGAACCCTGTTCAGAGACGTAAGGCGTCACCATCAAATGATCTTTAGAAGAGACACGGTACATTTATAAAAGATGACGCAGAAGAGCCGACCTGATGTGCGTGGACCTCCGGATTCGGTCCAACGGCTCCAGGTCCGGATGCATGTACTGCGCATCCTTGGGGTTGGTGATGACCACCGCCGGCCACTTTTCAAACCTCAAGTCGGAGAAACTCAGCAGGTCGTGGTCAAAGGCCAGAACCCGGTACCTGGGTGGCGATAACGGTACTTACTTCCGTTGCATCGGGGGATGTCTTTTCCTATGAATGGCGATGCTCAATCTCATCTGGCAACTGAGAGATGACGGCACTTACCTGCGATTGTCCATCCAGTCGCCCAGCTCCAGTTCCAGCGTGCCGTGAGGATGCCGACTATGCAGGACGGGCATCAGGCCGCCAAGCGTGTGCAGGTGGCCGCACAGGTAGGCCACGGCCGATCTAAACGCAGGAGAAAGCATTGAGCCAAGATGGCGAACTTGTCAAGAAGAGGCGCTCCAAAATGGCCGCTCACCTCATCAGCTCCCGCACGCCCGGAGACGGCGACACGATAGTGGAGGTGGTGTAGTGGCCGAACCAGATTGACTGGTTGCTTTTCAGACTCTCGGCTCTGAACGTGTCCAGCATGTCCATCTGAGTCTGAGGCAACATCAACTTAGTTCGTTAGTTTAACAGTACAAATAAATACCATTGTGGCTCACTTGAGCGTATCGATGAATAAACCAAGTAAAGTAGGCCCCGGTTTATCCCTCAGTTAGCAAAAATCACTGTGTCTATATAAATGGAGAGAAATAAAATACTGAGCTTGCCAATACAAAATATACACGTGAGGCGTAGGTCCGCTTTCTGTCCACTTGGCGATGCCATCCCCACATTCAATACCGACTCTGAATCAGTGTTGGAACCTTTTAGATTCTTCATTTTGATTTCTCAAATCAGTTACTTTTCATTATTTTTCAGAAACAAGTTTGTTAGCTGTTATTTTCTTTAAAAATGATTCATTTTAGTTAATTTTTTTTAATATGGAGGACTTGTTAAGTGCCAGATTTTAAAAAAAGGTCACTAAGGGTTGTGTAGCATTCATTTTGATTTCTCAAATCAGTTACTTTTCATTAAATTTCAGAAACAAGTTTATTAGCTGTTATTTTCTTTAAAAATTATTTTAGTTAATTTTTTTTTTAATATGGAGGACTTGTTAAGTGCAAGATTTTAAAAAAAGGGTCACTAAGGGTTGTGTAGCCATGTAAACTACTGTTTGACTTTCTTTCTTCTGTAGCTACGGATGTACAACCATAGCGGAAAAAAAAAAGAATTCAAAATAAACACAAAACGTTTCTTTTCCAATTTGAATGTAGAATAACCTTGCTTGGAATGTGGGCGTGGCTTGAAAAAGGCGGAGCCTGGCCTGTTGAGTAATCTGGGAATGGGTGTGATTTGTCACTCGTAAATTCAATCAAAATGAAAACAAACGTAAAATAAAAAAAGAAACTTAAATGAAAACGATTTGATGCAACGGCTGCCGTATTTAACGTGGCCGTCTGCTGCGCCGCACCTGATTGAGAATCCCGAAGAAATTGTACGGCCTCTTGGGTCCCGGCGTCAGTGTGGCATCGGCGCACACGAAGGAGTAGTTTCCGAAGGGCGTGGCGTGCACGTAATGGAAGGAGCCCACCTTCTGATTGGCCGAGTATTTCCTAAAGAGCGCAGAAGATCACATCTGACGTTGAACGTGCCATTTCTTCACAAGCGCGTTGCGCACTTTTCTTTGGGCATCAAATGATACTTATACCAACCGGTAATAGTTGTTGACACTGTCCAGTGACATGATGTTGAAGGCATCTGGACAAAAAGAAGACAAACATTTACAGAGTCATTGTCGCACTTGCCCCAACTCATTAAGAACAAAATTGCACCCCTCTTGTTTTCTCAAGAAAACCGTAGACAAATAATTCCTGTACATTTTAGAAGTGCTTAAAAAAATAAATGAATAGATAGATAGATTGATTGATCGATAAAAAGACATGTATTTGCAAAAAAAGTTTCATGTCGCACTTGCCCCAACTCATTAAGAACAAAATTGCACCCCTCTTGTTTTCTCAAGAAAACCGTAGACAAATAATTCCTGTACATTTTAGAAGTGCTTAAAAAAAAAAAATAGATAGATAGATTGATTGATAGATAAAAAGACATGTATTTGCAAAAAAAGTTTCAAAATTACATATAAATAAGTATTTAAAACAACCTAAAAGAAGAAAATTGTCAATATTTTTGTGGGTTTTTTTTGTTGTTTTTTTGCAGACCTGCTGATTTTAATGTCTCATCAGCAGGTTGGGGGGGGTTCCTGGAGAATAAAACAAAAAGCAATATTTATAAATATGGGCAACATATATGTACGTTAATTAAAACAAAAAAATTGTGAGTCGTTTGTTGCAGCCCACCTCATTAAGAATACCCCCAAAATCTTTAAAAAAGGAAAAAAAAAAACAACGTATCATTTGCTTTTAGCGATCAAAGAACTCCACCAAGTCTGAACTATTGCAAAAATTCACTGAAATGTATATTTCATTATGTGATTAGCGTAATTTCCAAAGTTATTTTTAAGTTACTTCCAAATCCATAAAATATACCACTGATTTTGCTAATAATTAAGTTTTTGTTTTCCAAAAACATGCAAATATGATGAAGCGGCTATGCTGCTCGGCTAACCATTTGTTTTTGTAGCCATCTGTTTAATTACCCAAGTCGTCGGCTACTTCGTGATTCGTGGAGGATGCCGAACAGACAGAAAAAACAAAAACACCACACTGTTATAATACGCAACATATTGCTTCATAAATGGAGGGAGCATTTCCCTCTGAGGACTTGATCAAAACACTGATGATAAAAAAAGATTGCGGTCGATGAGACTTGTTTCATCCGACAAATGAGACGAGCTCACATTACAGCAAAGATATCAACCCTAATTGAGGTCTAACAGGACAGGATGTCCCTTCCTCATTTGTGCGTGGGATCTGGTTTCATTTTCAAGAAGAGCGCACAGAGCACGAGACAACGGGGGGAACTCAACCCTTTCCTGTCTTGGGGCTAAAAACGCAGCACTTCCACATGTCCAAATTAGCTGTTGGGAAATTTTAAAGGAGACAAACAGTAGAAAGCACAAAAACAGTCAAGCTAAAAATCTAGTCTCGTGGCGAGTCAAAAGCCAAAGAATAAAAATGAGTTTTAAAACGAGTTCTGAAGATGGGCAGCGAGGGGGGGGGGGGCTTGCCGAACGTTCAGCGGGAGGTTATTGCGAAGAGAGGGACCACCAACGGGAAAGCCTCGATCCCCTCTGAGCCTCCGCTTAGTTCTCGGTACCGCTATTCGTGTCATTTAATTTATTGCTTGTGTTTGTTTAAAAAATGCATGGGAAGAAGACCTTGACAGTAATAAAGAAATAAATAAATTGCATAATAAATCGCTATGGTAATATGGAAGGGAAGACAAGAAAATTGGAATTCGAATCTTTTTCAAAATCGATCAGCCGAAGTAAAAATTGTTACGATGACAGCAATCCATTACCGTGATTTCCCCGGATGTCGATCCACCGCGTGCGCTCCATCACGCCAGACTTCTTGAGGATGTTGTGGTACGCCTGCCACTCCACTTCATGCTGGAGAGAGCCCACCTTGCTCTCCGTCTTGGCGTCGGTCAGGTCGCCTGACCGGAATGATAAGATTTCAACATTAGACTCCATCCTTCCATTTAAATTGACGGTCAGATGTTTTGTTTTGTTTTTTTTTTTCCCCGATACCTGTCACAAGCACGAGTGACGGCTTGATCACCTCGATGGTGTTGGTGCAGAACTTTTCAAAGTCGGGAATCCGTCTCGGGTCGTGAAATCGGCTGATATGGATGTCGGACACCTGGAGAAGACGTGGCATCAGTCAAGCTGAAGTTGACCAAATTGATTTGAGTTTTCCTTTCGGCCTTGTATTTTTTTGGGGGGGGGCACCACTAAAAGGTAGACTGCAGAGACGTAGAGGCCATGACAACAACAAACGTGTTAACTGTAAAGCTGAATACCAAAAGAGAAAAAGAAAATTGGTTCTTTTTTCTGGTTTTTTTAAGGGTAGCGAAAAAGATCCATGACCTCCATGGAGCTGGAAATGACATAAGAACGAGTCTTGACTACGGGCATTTTTGTTGTTGTTGTTGTTGCACAAGAGGGCAAAGTCGACCAACATGTCCTCTGACAATGACACACTTCTGCACTCACTGACCCGTTTATGTCACTCATTCATGTAGCTCAGCCACAACGACTTGGGAGAGTGAAATAGACTTATTGCAGTCGGTCGTGGGCAGCACGGTGACCGAGCAGTTAGCACGTCTGCCTCCCAGTTTCAAGGTTCATAACTTGTCTCTGACCATCCAATGTGGAGTTGGTCGCCATCTTGGTGCATCCTAGAGTGCCTCAGAAAAGAGGCTATTTTTTTCTGAAAATAACTTTGCAGGTTCCCAAAACTAAAACACTTTCTATTGCCTACTGTTGCCACAAGGTGGCGACAAGCCATGACTTATATTTAAAAATAAAAAAACTCTTCAACTCATCTCGACATACGCTGGTGCATGAAGATACGAGTGACCACGACTGACAGGATTTTCAAGATATGTCTCATGGTTTAGTTTGCCCAAGGATTTATTTGAGCAAACTTGAGATACAAGGGCTGTCAGGTGGCAGTGAACGCAACTTTTCACAAAACGCAGCGTTTAGCAGATTCAATTAGTTAACAATTCAAAGTTCAATCTTTGAATTCTCTAGCAAGTAATGGGAAATACCAGAGATGGGCTAATGAGTAGCACGTCGTATCTTTATGGCTGTGTTATGTTTTTTGAACACAAATGGCCGAGCAGCACATGCAGATACTTTAACAATACACAAAAGTATACATTTTAAACAAACAAAAAAAAAACAAAACACAAAAAAGAACCTCCGTGACTCTTCATGTTTATCCATACTATACTGCCCCCAAATGGCAAGACAGAAGGTGCAGCACAAATGTCCATTGAATTGAAAGACAAACAAAAAGTATTTAATTCTTCACATTCTATTTAATTCCGCCATGACTATGTGTCATAAAATACTATATTTTAATAAAGTAGAGTTCATTTGTAATAAAAAGAAGACATTGAAAATATTGTCCTTAACTTGGCGGCTAGAATGGATTAACGTGTAATAATATTTTAATTAATTTCAATGGGGAACAATTATATGAATTGCAGGTGGTTTCAACAACCCCCCCCCCAAATAAAAATCCGCGAATAATCGGGGCTACAATGTGTAATACTTTTTATGACGTCTTTTCTTTGGTTGTGTTCCATAATCTTTTTTTTAAGTCAAATAATGTGGTTTTGGCTCAGTAAAGGCCGGTTGACTGAACCTCAAACTGGATGCATGTGTAGATTAAAACCAAGCAAATGTGTGTGCGTGCGCGTGTGTGTGTGTCATATATAAATTAAGAAAAAAAGAATCCCACCTGTACAAACCAGAATATGTTATCCAGGTGGTCCCCGGGAAACGGGGGAAAGGTTCCCCGGTCTCGTAAACTCCGTTTCGGGTGCCAAGCCGTGTCATAGCTGTCCAGCACCCAGGAGGTGAGGCACGCCAGGGCCAGTCCGACGAGAACCAGGGCGCCGAAAAGCTTCAGCATCCTCCGGCCGTAGCGAGAGAGGGTGGTGAGGTCTCGCTGCCGTCGTCGGCCCCGCACGGTACAAGAACCTCTGGCTACCGTCTTGTCACGCCTAACTCATAGGACGCCAGCGTAAAACAAATTAACACATAATGGTGGACTAAGTGGTGAGGAGGCGGTGGAGTCTCAGAGCGTTCGTGCGGCCGCCATCCTCCTCGCGGGAAACGCATCGGGGCACCCGGTCCTTTCGCCAGCTGGCTCGGAGTGGCTGCTGCCGGATGAGGAAGGAGGAAGTAGTTTAGCTCGAATTAGCTAAATTGCCGTTAGCTTGTTTGGTTAGCCGCCTGTCAGCTAACACCAACAGGGCACGGACCCGGCTGGAAGAAATGACGTCATTGTCATGTGATCCAAGAGGAGCAGCGGACATATTGATGATTCATTCGGATGATTAAAAAAAATCAATGTTTATTTGATTTTTGTTTGCTCCACAGAAACCAGAGAGATGTAAATTCACAAGAAAAGTTGATTATTAATCACATGCAGAATATTGTTATGTTCTAAGCAGACATACTGCAGCTCTTTTCACTCCTATTAGTCATTCATTCTCGAGACATGTTAACTCGGGGGTCGCCCCCCTTTGGCTCCACATTCCGCAATCACAAATCTTGAAAAGAAACATAAAGAAGCTCCCGGATTCACCCACAAAAGGTTGACAGCAGAGGGCAGTGTTTCATTTGGCAAATCAGCCGGTCCTAGACAACTATGCCAGAAGATTTCTCTGAATTCTCGTTGGCAGCATTATCGCGAGAACGTCGAAATCGCGAAATCTTTTCGCAACACCGTCCCAACCCTACTTTAGCTACATTCGTCACTTGGAGGAACAAAAGATGGGATGTTTCATAGGCTGTTTCCATGGCAACACGGGCTGTAATTTGGTTCGTTGAGCCCCGCCTTAGATATTCATCCATTCATTATCTGAACTGCTTTATCCTTACTAGGGCCCCGGGCGCGCTGGTGCTTATCTCAACTGTCTTTGGGCAGTAGGCGGGGTATACAATGAATTGATTGCCAGCCAATCGCAGGGCACACACAGACGAACAACCATTCGCACTCATGATCACACTTAGGGACAATTTAGACTCTAAATTTCCCAATCAGCCTGCCATGCATGTTTTTGGAATGTGGGAAGAGACCGCAGTACCCGGAGAAAACCCACGCAGACACGGGGAGAAGGTGCAAACGCCGCACAGGAGGGGCAGTCGAGGGTCGGGGGTCTAATGTACTGAAATTCAGTCAGCAAAGCGGCTGACAGTTATTCTTCAAGGCAAGTGAGGCATATTCTCGAAACGAAACCATCTTCGCCTTTTCCACCGCCATATTGAACATGTTTCAAATAAATTAACGTTCTTGCAGATTTTCGGTAATCACACGTTTGAATCTTTTTTTAACTATTATTATCGTAAATAGAACAGAGCACGTGCTAATTATTTAGTTTCATTTTTATTTAAAAATAAAAAAATACATACATAGATGCATACATAATTAACAGGACGACAACGCGCGAACGCGCGTTTTGAAAGCTCCAGTGCGCGTGCTCGGCTGGCTTGTTGCGAGGGATTGAAGCCTCGGGGGCGCGCACGCAGGAAGTCCCGTCGTTTCACGTCACGTCGAGGCACGTCACTGTACGTCACGGGTCCGCATCGACCCACACAAGAGATGCTGAGGTGACAACCCTGAGCAGGAGAAACCAATCTGGGAACCTTTTCCCACCCTCTTTTTCCGACTCCACGCCACGATGGGATCCAGCTCCGCGTCGCCCCGGGCCTCTTCCGCGGATTTAGCGGCCCTTATCTAACCACACCCGGGCTGTTCGTTTTCGGATCAAGGCGAGGTAAAGACCTTCACTTCGCATTCACATTCGCGTCCCTCGCCATTTTCCCCCAAGCGTCGCTGTTTGTGTCACCACGATTGATAGCGTCCGTTTCCACGCCATTTAGAGTCAGTCTGCTGCTTTGGCAACGTTCTCGCCACGCAACGGTTGCTGTTAGTGTCCACTGTCACTGCGGCGGCGGTGCATCCCCCCACCCCACTCTAAAAACACGGCACGCTGCTTGCTTAGCTTCGTGGTCGTGTTCGTGTGAACGTATTGTACAGTCACGCGCGATTTGAACGCCGGCGGCTCATATTCACGCCACAGCCGAGTCCTGCGTGGGTCAGCTCGTCATGCATGAATGCATGATGCTGAGTGGACGGTGGTTGAACGGTGGGGTGTGGGTGGATGTCGCCCCATGCTGGCTCCACACCAGCATGTGCAGCACAAAATGGAGTCAGATGTGGTTTGAGATGTGCAGGTATTTATTCATTTTTCAATTAATTTTCTGTTGAACATTTATATTAAAATGTTATTTTGTTATTTTATTGGCACGCATACAATTGCACACCATCTTTATATTACAACATTAATATTATGCTAATCCATGTTTTACTACACATTTATAGTTTTGACATGTTCTGCTCTGCTGTACATTTATATTTTCTTTATGCCCTTGCATTTATTTTAATATATTATTTAGTTTGTGGTGTACTTATATTTTAACATTTATATGTTTTAAAATTCAAATATATATAATTCGTAGTTATGCAGCATAACAATACCCCATCTTTTTTTTTAATATTATTTAATAATCAGGAGAACAAATTTTAGAAATATGAACATGTGTGTGTGTAGCAGACAAGTAAACATTGTACGTAAATATACATGCAAAAAGTATCGTAGCAATGTAAAAATGTAATAAATGATGTGCAGCAGCACATTCAGAAAAAACGAAAACAGATTTGCAACAAAACTTGTTTATAAATAAAATAAATACATTTAAAAAGATTTATGTACTGAGAACAAAAAAAAAAATCTGTTATTTTTGTATGAAGGAAATTAAATGGCTTTAAGGCAGTTTGAAATGCGAAACAGTGACAGTTACCCAATCAGGACACTTCATTAGGCCCCTTCGCACAATCTAGTAAAGTACATGCGCTCTGATTCAAATGAATTTGACACAATTTTAAGATTTGAGACTGTATTTAGGATTGTGGCTGTAATTTGCGCTACATCACACAGGGAGCCACTGTGGCACAGAACGATGGTCACCATGGAGACGGTAGGAGGATGGTGTGGATCACGGACGTGTGTGATTCATGGCGGTCTTGGAGGGTGGTGTCGCTCTCACAATCTGCTCCTCTTTGCCCGCTAGTTGCTCCGAGGGAGAATCTCACTCAACGCTTTTGTGGAGTTAATCCGTCATTGAGCTCAATCCTGGCAAAATTTGCTGAGGTGTTGCATGATTTCGTGCACACTCGTAACAGTGCTAACTCTGTTCTATGCAGCATCTTAAAACTTGACTGGAAAACCTCCATGACATTATATTCATCCACTTTTTGCCCCCCCCCCCAAATTAAAATCAAATCAAAGGCTGCTTGGAAATGCATCTAAAATTCGACACCACTTCTTGATCATTTAGATGTCATGTGCAGCTCTACTTTGGAGTCACCTTCCTGTGACCACGGTTCACCTAAAGCACAGCGCAGTTGAGCGTCCACAGACGACAATCCATCATTGCCGCGTCTCATCCACGTGCTGAAGCATAGCACCCGCGTCGAGGCCGAGGTCGTGTTTCACGGCTGCCTTGTGCGATGGTGTCCCGTCTAAAAACTTGATGGATGGCTTCTTTGATGTTCCGGATAGAGTCCCTGTGAAGGCCTGTTACGTAAGGCCACGTGTCGAGCGATGAATGAAATGTTTGTGCAAGTGTTATGGGGAAGCATCTTCTTACTACGCAGCTAAAACTGTCGCTAATCTTTCCGTCGTCAGGTTCCGATTCTTTGGTAAATCGCCGGGGGAAAGTGATGTGGGAGTCAACGAAGGCGCGGTCTGCTTTTGGAGGCAGCTGCAAAGAGGCTGGCAGGTCTTGCTCCCAAGCTGAAGGCTTATATGATGTCTTGTCAGCTGCAGCGTAGACACTCGAGTGATGGGCAAGCTTTAGAGCTCAAGGGCCACATTTGCGTTTTCAGTGACAGCTGGGCGTGTAGGAAAAAAAAAAAAATCATGGTGATTTTCAAAATTGTGTTATTTAGAATTCATTTAATCCTAATTGTGGTTGGATATGGCAACATTGTAAGATTTTACGATATATGTACGTAGATAACATGCATGTCCACCACCGTGTGTGTGTGTGTGTGTGTGTGTGTGTGTGTGTGTGTGTGTGTGTGAGTACTTACCTTTTGTTGCCAGCATTTTAGACTCAATGGCTGTGTGTTGAATTGTTTTAAAGGTACAGTAATTTTACACAGTTATACATGCTTTACACTCACAAAATAATTTATGGAGCAAAGTCTCCATTATTCAACGTCGTCTTTCTTCGACATTCAAGTATATATTCCTCATGAAGTCGCTTCACAATGTCATGTATGTGCGTTACGTGACTTAAAAAATTGTTTTTTTTTTGGTGATCTTTTGTATCATTTCTCATCCGCAGAGTTGTTTGACAGGCTCCAGATGCTCGGCCCCATTTGAGACTGTCGCTTAAGAGTGGTGGAGGGCGCGGGGCAGAGGCAGCGTAGCGGTCCGGTTCTTCAGGCGGCATGAGCGGGGGAGCGGAGCAAGCCGACATACTCAGCGTGCTCTCCCTGGTCAAGGAACGATGGAAAGTGGTGAGTGCTGCCGTTGGTTTAGCTGGAAGGAGTCGTCAGTCACATCTGTGCAAGTCCGAAGTGAATCGCCAGTCTCGACTTTCACGTTTCAAACACATGCCACTGGTTAACTTTCAACAACCGCGTGGTTAGCGCGCATACTTCTTTCACCCCTGTTACAATTGGATGCCATCGAAAAGGGCTTGACAAAAAGCAACTGCATACTATACCAAAATCTGTACGTTACAACATTTTTGAGATGTGTACAGGAGTATCCAACAACCGTAGACAAGAAAAATAACTCTTACACTCTAGACCTGAGTGCCTTCGGCGACGCTAAACGAATGGCTATGCATTCCATTAGCTTTGGCGGGAACGTCGCCACTGCCAACATGGCCGCCACGTAAGCACGTCTGTTTGTTGTCTATGACAATAGCAGCGCATCCTGGAAATACTGTTTCCGTCTGTTGACTGCTCTAGTGAACAACAGCGAACGATTCTGGAACAAACAGACGAGTTTTGCTGTCCATTAAATTTGAAATCTGTTAAATCTTGCGTCCCTGGCAAGTGATATCAGTGCATTAATCGTAAACTTGTCACATAGTTCAATGAATAAATTTCATCTGAGCAAGTCCCAAATCAAACGTAAAAGTAAAAATTCTCAACTTCAGTCTAATTTGAGTCGTGTGACCCGAGGCGCACCGGACGTTTTCCAGGGTCGCAAGTAGCATTGCGGCAGAGCAAGGTCTAAAAATAGCCTCGCCGTTGCTATTTCTGGCCCTAATTGAGCTATAAAAGGGGCAAGAGAGAGGGCGCGTCGTTCCCAGAGAGACAAAGCCAGCGAGACCAACTCCTTGGGTGCCGGCCGCGTTAGCTCCTCGCCGTGTTGCCGCTTACATAAGAATGCTGCAGTTAATCTCCGCATGGAGGACGGTGAAGGGCACGCGGCGGTTTAGAGGGAAATCAAAGCCCCGCTTAGTGCTGAGAGGTGAGAGTGTAATGTTTGCGGAGGCAGGGTGCAAATTAGGCGAGAATACGCGCGCACGCGTGCCGTCTGGCAGCCATGTGCCTTTCCCCCGGTGTGTTGAACGGAGGCTGGCGTGTTTAGATAGCAGCCTGTCTTTCACGAGAGGACTGGATGGATGCACGCGGAATCTTAACGAGTTTAATGCAGGGCAATCCAGCCCACTGAGCATTTCCATGAGACGGGAGTCCTGTCATTTTTGTTGCATTCATTTGTCCTAAAAATGATTAATTCAAATGTATTTGCTCTTTGTTTAAAAGGAAAAAAAAGACATCTCATTAAGTAGTTGAAAAACAAGTAAAATTTGTGATGTTTCCGTGTGAAACAAGGAATTAATTTAGTTTTTTTTTCCCACCTCCCTTGTCATCCAGGTGAAAAAGATCGGGGGCGGTGGTTTTGGGGAGATCTACGAGGCGCTGGATCTGCTAACGCGGGTCAGCGTCGCGCTCAAGGTGGAGTCGGCGCAGCAGCCCAAGCAGGTACTCAAGATGGAGGTGGCCGTGCTCAAGAAGCTGCAGGGTGAGTCCTCCAACGCATTCGATCCGATCGGTTTCATTTTTCACCCGATTGATCGTTCTGACCGCTGTGACCTCCGGAGGTTGGTTACCCGAGACGATGGTTGGGATTCTTGCCAGAGGCCATTCAGGAACAGTCTTGCCCTGAAGAGACGCAGGAAATCGGCCGTTGTGCTTTGAAGCGGACCTTTTGTAAGGTCACTTTGAGGTCATTTCCAGGGGTCCTTCAAAGGCACGGTCGTTCCGAAAATGTCATCAGATTGCTGTCAAATTTGAACCGTGTCGAGACAGAAGGGGGCGGCATTTCTCTTAGCAACCTAAAATTTGGTTGCCGGCTGTTTTATGAGTAGCTCCACAAAATATACTTAAACTCCACAAAATCAGAGCGTGAAGCTTTTATTCGAGACTCACTTTGGATAGCATCCCTGTTTCCGGTGGTGCACAACATAACAATTAAAACATTTTCTCTTCTTCTAACGCACATGCCCTTCATGTTGCTCTTCATCCGAGTGAAAAATCAATGGGCCGAGATCATGTTATCCATCTAATGGCCTCGGCCCAGTGTTGTCGTGCTTGCGCTGGTTCCCCCGAGGGAATGTAACCGGAGATGAAACTTGACTCCTCAGATCTTCGTCTCAAACACTGCAGAGCCACACAGCTGTTAAGAGAAAGTATCGAGAGGAGCCTCACGCTAAGACCAGTGGAAGTCCGCCATTTTGTCCTGAAGCGGCCATTTGAGGCTCATTCCGGAGATTTCAAGGGGTCCTTGACAAACAAACTAAGTCCTAGAACTTTTGTCTGATTGCTACCAAATTTGAAGCACATGGGACACACTAAAGTGGGCAAATGTTACGTTTTTGTTCTTGCCTGTGGCCAGAGAAGATTTGTGACTCAACGTTGCTACCAGATTTGAATTTTGTCTACCAGAAACAATAACAATAACTCGCCATACAACACATCACTCGGATCAAAATTCAGCCCCCAAAACCGATTTCACTTATCAACATGAAATTTGTTACACATGTCCACCGTGAGAAGACCTACAAAAAAAAAAGTCCCTTGAAGCCACGTCAGAAGAACTTACAAAAAGACAAATGGGCAGCTCATGATGAAGCCGTTACCGCTCGGAAGGTTTTGCGGCCTCAGCTGCAATGTCCTGCAAGACTTAACGAGCCATCTGTTTTCAAGTGTTGACGCGATGTTACGGGTCAACACTAATAAATCGGGGTGGCCAACCAGTCCGAAGCACATCACTGTCTGACGTTGCACACGTTTTGCTCCTCGCAGGGAAGGACCACGTGTGCCGCTTCGTGGGATGCGGCCGCAACGACCGCTTCAACTACGTGGTGATGGAGCTTCAGGTCAGTTGCCTTTGTCTTGCCTTGCACAACAAACCTACTACTAGTACCGCTGTCCAAACGTGACGGCAGTTGAGACAGCCGAGCTAATCCATGTCTCCTGGCAGGGTCGTAATCTGGCCGACCTGAGGAGGAGCATGAGCCGCGGGACGTTCAGCATCAGCACCACCCTGCGTCTCGGCCGCCAAATCCTGGAGGCTATCGAGAGCATCCACTCGGTGGGCTTCCTGCATCGTGACATCAAACCAGTAAGCTGTTTTTTTTTTTCTTTTGTTTTGGTTTTGCTTTTGTTCACAAATGGGGGCGGGATTTGTTTCTGTACTATTTATTCATTTTATTTACCCATGTAGTATGATGACAGAAATGTCTTCTAAAATTCTTATGTAATAATAAAAAGAATAATAATAATAATAATGCACCACACTTTGCGCACCCCCTCCTTTCTGTTCATATTTTCACTGGGTTCTTGTTTTGTTCTCCTTCAGTCCAACTTTGCCATGGGTCGCTTCCCCAGCACGTGCCGCACATGCTACATGCTGGACTTCGGCTTAGCCCGCCAGTTCACCAACTCGTGCCAAGAGGTCCGACCGGTAAGTGTCCCTCCCCTCGCCGCCCACCCGTACACTGCCAGGGAACCAAGGAAACTTTTTTTTTTTTTTAAGTACTAACTTATCTCTATGTTTTTTCTCAGCCCCGCCCAGTGGCAGGATTCCGAGGAACGGTGCGTTACGCATCCGTCAACGCACACAAAAATAAGGTAAATATGTTATGTCCCAAAACTGTGGGAATCCACTAGAATTGGGTGTGTTTTGCTGATCTGGTGTGATACACTGACAGGGAAGAGTGGGGTGCACCCTCTCCGTCTGGATTTTTGATCTAGCTAATTTTATGCTAGCTCATTTTAAAATTGTGTGAAAGGTGTAGCTTTTTATGCTAACTCATTTTAAAATAATTTTTGTGATGTTTTTGACTTTTTTTTTGTGTGTGTGTTTGTTGGGGGTGCGTGCATACCTGGGGGAAAAGGATGTGGAATCTCTTTTGGGATTTTCTGATCTAGCTACATGCGTCTAACTTGTGCTAGCTAATTTCACAATTCTTTTGTGACATGTTTGACGTTTGTGTGCTATCTAATTTTTGAATGATTTGAGAAGTACTTGACTTTTTTGTATGTGTTTGACTTTTCGACACTAGCTAATTTTGAAAATATTTTGTGACATTATTTTGTTCTTGTGGTCGAATGATTGGGTGCACAGTTTCTGTCATGATTGTTTAATTAAGGTGCATGTGTTCACATTGTTTTATTTTCATAATTTCGTGATGTTTTGGCTTTGTTATGGCCATTTTTTTTTTTAATCTTTGCTTGGCGTGTGTGTGTGTGACATGTTGTCCACTTACTTGACACCTCAACCTCGGTGTACTTGTGCAGGAGATGGGTCGCCATGACGACCTGTGGTCCCTCTTCTACATGCTGGTGGAATTCCTTGTCGGCCAGTTGCCGTGGAGGAAGATCAAGGACAAAGTAAGGCAAAAACAGTCGCACCCGCCACGCATCTTGCAAGCACAAATAGCATTTGACCAGCTTGCGTTTGTTTTAACTCAGGAGCACGTGGGCAAATTAAAGGACACGTACGACCACCGTCTGATGCTCAAACACCTACCGGCGGAATTCAGTGTCTTCTTGGAACACATTTCCAGTCTGGACTACTTCACCAAGCCAGACTACCAGGTGACCAAGGCCTGCCGCCATTTTGTGGTCCGACATCAAATTTTTAGCAGCCCACAACATATGATATGCTCTGCTGTACCAAACTATGCAGCTATGTGGATATGAGTTGAGGAATTTCATTTTACACAAAAGGAGTGTTTTGTTGCCATCACTGCAGAAAGAAATATAGCAAGCACACTGTGGAATAATTATGAATATAGCAAATTAAAAAAGTGCTCAAAGTAAATGGGCCTTCTCCTGTTGTGCTCTTGTTGGCCACCAGGGGGCAGTGTGAGAAGATGGTCATAACTAAGCTGAATCGAATAAAGCTATCCCAACATGATAACTTTTTCTATGCCTCTAGGTCAGGAGTAGTTCAAATCAAGTCAATGTTTTCTTTACTTTGCAAATGAAGAAAATTCAGCTGAAAATCACACGATTGGCCCCAATTTCCTGTCACATGATGGGATCGGTACAACTCTAGTAATGATAAGACTGACCTTTTATTTTTTTTCCCTCTCAGCTGTTGATGTCGGTATTCGACAACAGCATGAAGACGTACAACGTGGTGGAGAACGACCCGTACGACTGGGAGAGGACATCCACCGACGGGACCCTGGTGATCAGCGCCAGCGCCACCACGCCGCAGCACCTCACCCGCCTCACGCCCGCACACATGGGGTGCGTCTCCTTTTCAAATCAACACTTTCGGTTATACTTTTAAACAACAATTTAAAATTGGGGGCACAGGCCTATCGTAACAGGATGATTGAAATGGCCTCAAGGACCCATGTGTGAAATTGAACAGCGAGCCTTCTATTTTGCTTTGAAGCAGCTAATCCTTACCCGGATTTGAAATTCAAAAAAAAAAAAAAAAAAAACTCTCACCCTAATTTGAAAAACTGCTTTCAAACCCTAACCCTTGTTAGATGCCCTGACCCAAGTTTGGAACCCTAATTTGAAACCCGAAGCAAAACATAAATGTTTCCAGGAACTGGACTTTTTCTTTTCATAACTCAAAGCTCACGCGGCTAACAGAGGTCCAAATCACTTCCTGTATCTTTTCCCGCTTCAGCATGGCCAACGCCTCTGTGATTCCGGGCGACCTGCTGCGCGAGAACACAGAGGAAGTTCTGCAGGATGAACAGCTCAGCGACGCTGACAACATCGGCGCGCCCGAACGCGTGCCGGGTTCTCCGGGCCACCCGCCGCGGACGCAGGAGGCTGACGTGTGGGAGGAGCTGGACCGCAACCGCAACCGGATACGCACGGCTTTGTGGAAGGTGAACTGCAAATTACCGTCGACATCATTTTTGTCCGAACCCTACATCAGTTCAGAACCTTAACTTTGTGCACATTGCGACCTGCCCTGCCGTCCAGGCTGCTGCCGAGGAGGAACAAAGCAACCCCCTGGGTAGCCCAGGCCACCAGAGCCCGTACGGAGGCCCCAGCGTGGGGTCGCCCGTCAAGATGTCGTCGGAGGAGCGCGAGGGCCCTCTGCTCAGGAAGCTGCGCAACATCCACAGCTTTGAGCTGGAAAGGAGACTGGGCCTGGAGTCCAAACCCAATCCAGAACGCTTCCTAGAGGCCTGGTACGTACCCAGAGACTCTCTGGAACCCGAACCGGGCTTGAAACCCCAATTTGAAGCACAATTTGGTTTGAAGACCTACTTGGAAATCTTAAAGCTAATTTCCCCCCCGATTCATGACTTGAAATTCGAACCCTCGCTCGGAACTCTTCTTTGAACCGTTAACCTTGATTTGAAACCCGAGTGCTTACATGAAATCCTTCTTTGAAAACGTCTTGAAACCCTAATTTTGACCCCAAACTGCACTGAATTAACCAACTCTAGTCCTTGTGTTGTTCAGTGTATACTTAGTGTCTGTTTGGTGTCATTTTAGTTCCACAAAGCAGACGCCCAGCAGCGCCCAGCAGCAGCAGCAACAGCAAAAACAAGAGGATGAGGAGGCAGCCGAGGGGGCCGCCATCATCCCAGTGAACCAAGCTTTAGCTCCTCCTAACGGAGAGCGTCGCGAGCGGGTTTGGCACTACGACGAAGAGTTCCTTTCCGGCGGCGGCGGCGATGGCGGCGGGTCTCCCAAAGCACCGTCTCCCGCCTCTCTGGAGCACGGCGACGGGGCTGCCAGCAGCGGGGGCTTCGTGGCCCTCAACCTCAGCTCAGGCCGGCAGGACGTGGACTCACGGGACTGGGTTCTGGTGGAGCGGCCCGGAACAAAAGCCAGCTCCAGCCCTTCAGAACAGGAAGAGGAAGAGGAGGAGGCGGAGGTCCTGCAGGAACCGGGGTGGGAGCGGGGCGTGCTGAGTCCCGGCTCTGGGAAAGCAAAGCCGGACAGCACGGCTTCCTCCAAGGAGAGCGCGAAAGCCGACAAACTCGAGCTCAGTGTGGGGCCTGCGGAGGCCCTGCCGCCCGTCACCCCCACCAGCCCGGCCGAAGCGCTGACGGAGGGGATCCTCACCCAGGTAAGACCTAGCCCATCGTGCTGTGCTTTTTTTGGGGTCGGGGGGGGGGGGGTCACTATTCAAAGGCTGCTGAGTCGGCGTTCTTGCTGTCAATCCTCATTTCTGGCAACTCTGCTGTGGAGACAAACAAAATGCTTGGTAACCCGTGTTTCCCAACCTTTATGAAGTCAAGGCATAAGCATAAGCGCAAAGCGTATCTTTTGCCTTATAGTAAAATTGTCCAGGTCATTTTTTTAATGTTTCTGGGAAGATAAGGGAAAAAAAGCCCACAAGAATTTCGGTGAACAAGAGGAATCCAGTGGCCTCGATTCAACCTTGACAATTCCAGTTACTTGGCTGATTGAAAATTAACATGGACCGAGAGACACTGTGGCTGGGAATCACTGGTTCATGTGAACATTAAATCCACACTTTGTTAATTGTGTTTCGGCATGGAGGTGCTTTTGGCTTTGATTTGCAGATCATGCTTGAGTTGATTTGAACTTTTCATGTGTGAGTGACACCACTCAGAAGTTTTGCTCGCTTGAAATGGCAAAAATCATCATTAGCGATGGGCATTTGACCACGTCTTTTTTTTTTGTTAGTTTTTTTTTAAAATACTCCCTCCCAAGGCAGCGCATTGCAGAGTCGACATTCTTTCCCCTCCATTCCATGTCGGTGCTATGTAGAGCAGTGATACGTTTTCTGTTACTACCTTTAAGGCGGAAAATTGTCCGGTCGACTTTGTGCCCCAATTTCTAATTCACTGTTCCCCCATTTCTGTGTCAATGGCATTTATCCAGAACAGTTAAAAAAAATTATGAAAAAAACGCAGCATGGAAGCTGCTTCTGAAACTTCCTCCTGAGGCAGAAAATTGCCCGGTCAGCCTTATACCCCTCCATTCCGTGGAGAACAGTGATATGGAAACAAGTTTTCCCGTCAGTTTCACCGCCCCTCCTCTCTCCACCCTCCCATCTCTTAGCACCCAACCTCTCCTCCGTCCCTGCCCGAGGAAGTGGCCACCCGGACCTCGGGGCCCATCCCTCTGCGCTCCCCCAGCCCTCACACCCTCTTCAGCACCCTGTCGGACCCTCTCCACCAGCGCCACCCCCTGGCCATGAGGCGTAGCCAGTCTGCCGACCAGCACCGGGACCGGCCACCGTCTTCTTCCTCTTGCCACGCTTCCTTACCGCTTCCGCTCAGACCCTCACCCAGTCGCAGGAAACTGCCCGCCATCCCGGCCGGCGCCGCCAACGCCAACTTCCCCTCTGTCATTCATATAACCAGGGCCCAGCTGCAGCAGGTGACCGGCCCCTTCACAGCGGAACCTCTTAAGTCCAGTGCAAAAAAAAAAAAAAAAAAAAAAGACAAATCTAAATCGAGGCATGTTCATGTTAATTTTGCGCAACATCTTGGCTTGTTTTTGTGATTGACGGGGTCGGAAGTCCATCTTTTTTAAAGAAGTGAAGCAAATATTAAAAGTCTCTGTTATATGAACATGAATGCACGTGAAATTATATGCATCGCAAAATGAGTCAGAATGCGCACGGAGACTATTACCAGCCAGCCAAATCCACACTCTAATTTGCCGACACCCACGTCACTCACCAGACCATGCCCTAGACTACAACGAGAGGATGGCGACCCCAAGTGGGCAAAAATAATACCCATGCTCATTTTATTGTGTTTAATCCCGCAAAAGCAATTTTTCGCCGATCAATCGGTGGGCTAATTGCTTCAATACTCGATTTAAGAAAATATTCCATAGCTGCAGCTGTCAAATTTTGCCCAAAACAGCCAAAGAAAAGGCAAAATGCAAACATCACGTCTGTGACTTCGGAGGTTCCACTCTAAATCGACCTCCATTCAGCTACTATGGCAGATCATTTTTTTTTTCCTTTGTTCATTTTGTGGCTGCTTGTTTTGGCTTCTGCAACCTCCCCTCCCCCTCTGGTTTTCTTTGCTGAAACGCTGATGCTCATGCATTGACAGCATGGCTCGAACACGTGTTCTTGCCACAAGTGATCTGAGCACAAGTGTGTGTGTGTGTGTGTGTGCTTGCGTGCGTGCGTGCGTGCGTGCGTGTGTGTGTGAGTGAGTGAGTGTTATGTGAGTGCAGCATGTGTGTGCGTTTGGAATGTCGACTCATGACCACAGGTCGCATGGTCTCTTTTGTTTCAGATCGTCTTTGTGCTCTCCATCTTCCTCTTCCTCTCTCTCTCCCTGTATTTGTTCCTCACCCTCTCTTCACTGAAGCCCCCTGCCAAGTTGCGTGAAACCAAACCTTTCCTGTCTGCCCGTCCCCGGTTTAGCACTCACGAGCTTGACTGACACCATGCCCCATAGCACGTGTTGTGTGTTTGATAACGGTAGCTATGGCACTGCATGCTGTTGTTGACCAACTAATCTCCATCGATCACCAAATCCGCTATTCGCGGGGGATGGGGATCGAGCCCTGCCGCCAACAGCGAAAAACTGCCAGTCCTTGACACACCACTAAAAAGGTTCACAAATGCCGATAGATGCCACAACATGGCGCTAAGCTACTACTTTTTATGGGACAGGGCATTATAGTACAGGTACAGTGCTGTAAAAAAAAAAAAAACTCCCAAATCGAGGGTGGTATTTTTCAGGGGGCTTAGTTAAAAACACAAATTCTTCACATTGTTTCAATTTTCGCCAGTAACCAAAGCAGTACCTCGGGGTTGTTGAAAAAAAAAAAAAAAAACGCGTTACTGATTTGTAATGCATTTCATACACAGCATAACTCAAGATGCTTCACTTGGAATTCAAAGTATAGCATTTAAAAGCAGGGTAAATTTGGCTCCTCCCTCTGCAGCTCACTTTCTTGACACCAATTACTACTTTCCTATTAAACTGGGACTTATAACATCTTGGCCTGGACAGAGAGAGCGCAAAAAGTTGTTCAACGGATAGGTAGGCAAAGGTTTTGGGGGGGGGGGGGGATTACACTGATGCGGTTGGACATTCACAAATGCGCCTCTTCTCAATTTTTGCTCAGGAATTTATCCCCCTTCTTCACTTATGAACCCCCAGGCTAAAACCATGTCTGCGATCAAAATATTGTTTGGCGCCGTGGAAATGAGTTGGAGGAGCTTTATTTAGTGAGCCCGTTGCACGATCTCCAAAGTAATTAAAATAAAGAAATAAAAAACGTGCTTTAGCACCATCTGCGGCATCTGTCGGCAATTCCAGAAATTTTTGTGGGGGTCTCAACTTCTCGTGCATGACCGCTATTCGCACCAGGGCTCAGTCACTATTCCACGCGAATAGCAGCGGTTCACTGAACTCCCAAATTTCGCCTCCTGCATCAGGCTACTTGCTGGAGCGCCACAGCATGACATGTTGTAGTCTCTCAGCAACGAGCCTTTTTTCCAGCAATTAAAAACATACCCCCCACCCCCACCCCCCCGGGGGGTTTCGCAGCCTGTTCACTTGAAATATGTTTTCCCTTTGTCCGTCCCCTCCAGCTGACAGCTCAGCGTCCGTCCGGGCTGTCTTCGGGGTCGGACAGCGTCCACCCACCGGAGAGATTTGGCGAAGCCGAAGCGGAGCCCAGCGCGGACTCCCCGGGGACGCCCACGGACCCGCCGCCGGTCAACGGGGACGCCTCGAGTCCGGTGCCGAGCCGCCAAAGCGACTCCCCCCACTCCCCTCGTAGTCCCTCTTTGCCGAACGGACACCAGTCGCCGACCCCTCCCTGCTCTGAGAAAGACAATCTAGCCCCAGAAAAGCCGGGCAGCCAAATTTCCCCGTCCGCGCCTCGACGCCGGCAGAGTCGCATCCCCGTACTGGAACCGCCACCCCCGGGCTCAGCCAAAGAAAAACTGCTGCAGAAGAAAGCCAACAACCAGGTCCCGCTGCCATCCCCCTGCGCCTCGCCATCCCTCTCCGACCGCCGCGCACCCGCCGCCGTGGCCTCCCTGGCCAGAGATCCGCTGTCGTCGGCCTCGGACCGCTCCCAGGAGGAGGACTCGCTCATGGGCTCACGCTCGGACCGACACGGGGACGGCTCCCTGTCCTCCTCCTCCAGCCCCATGTCCCGGCGGAGCAGGATCCCTCGGCCCGTCCACTCTACCTTGTCCGCAGAGCAGCTGGCCGCCCAATTCCTGCCCCGCCCGCCTCCTGGGAAGCCGCCATGCCGCAACACGGTGGAGGGCAGGTGCTTCAACATTTCATTGTCTTTTTTTAAAAATAATGAATTCACATTACAGTGTTTTTTTTAAACCAGCGTTGTCAATGGACATCTTTGTTTTAAAGTCAAACAAAAAGACCAGGCAGCTCCCTGGCTCAGCAGATCGTCAAAGAAAGTGAAATTTTACTTCAATAAATTAATAGCTGGTTAAAATTTTCACTCATCTTTGCTTTAAGTTGAAAAAAAAAAATGGAGTGCAGGAAGTTGCGAGCATTTTGGCTCCGATGCAGCCCTGAAATTTGTTCCACCTGAAATGACCTCTGTCCCCCATTTAGGATCCGACGCTACCGCATCCGATCGGGCAGCACCAGCGACTCGGACCTCCTGACCTGCCTGGCTCAGCTGATGCACGGCGCCCGCGGCTCCGCCGCGCCGTCGTCCGGAAGCTGGCGTAAGGGGCCGACGGGCGTCAGCAGCCTGACCGGCTCGCCGCATCACGTCCGCAGCTCCAGCGCCTCGCCTCGCAGCTCGTCCTCGCTGCAGCGTTCCGTCAGCTCCTCGCCCTCGCGCCACGAGCACCGCGGCAGCTTCGGAGGAGGAGGAGAAAGCTGCCAGGGCCGCAGCCGCTCGCCGCCCAGCTTTTCCGGATCGCCTCCGCCGCGCCGACTCTTCCACCACCACCACCAGGAAACGTGCTGCAGCCGGCAGGCCCGCACCGCCGCCTTGCACCTGTCCAGGGCGAAGGGCTGCAGTCGGGAAGGCAAGTGCTCCAGCAAGCTGGCCAGATAGTTGCCCGGGAGGTGAACGCAGAACAGTTTTCGGTATCCCTCCTTCTCTTTCCGAACCTCATCGCGCGCCCCCCTTGTTCCATTACTGTTTTCTAATGTTCATGTTATCGTGTTGGATAACAAAATAGTGCAGCTGCGATTTTATTTCCTGTCCAGGGATCAGTAGTTGGTACTGTAGCACGGTGTTTTCCAACCTTTATTGAGCCAAATGGAAAAAGCGCAAGCGATTCAGTCATTCAAATACAATTTCAGTCACATCTTACAATTCTCCTTAAAAATGTACGATTTGCAGATAGGGCTGCAATTTAGGATTATTTAAATAAGTGATTCATCTGTTGATTATTTATTTATTTATTTGATTATTCGATGAAACTTTTTTTTATATACTTTCATTCTAAACAGGACTTATTTCAAATTAATAGTGCAGAAAATTCACAAAGAAATTTCCTAGGAGTCACTTACTGGTTTGGTCCATAACATGTCTGCCATTTTTTCGGGGTCTTTGTGTAATAGTGTTGCTAAGAAGCAGGAACTGACTGAAGACTTTTTTTTTTTTTTGAAACCATTCTAGTAACAGTACAATGAATATGCACAGGCAACAAGAAAACCATACTTTTTTTTTTTCAACATACTGTAGCACGGTGTTTTCCAACCTTTATTGAGCCAAATGGAAAAAGCGCAAGCGATTCAGTCATTCAAATACAATTTCAGTCACATCTTACAATTCTCCTTAAAAATGTACGATTTGCAGATAGGGCTGCAATTTAGGATTATTTAAATAAGTGATTCATCTGTTGATTATTTATTTATTTATTTGATTATTCGATGAAACTTTTTTTTATATACTTTCATTCTAAACAGGACTTATTTCAAATTAATAGTGCAGAAAATTCACAAAGAAATTTCCTAGGAGTCACTTACTGGTTTGGTCCATAACATGTCTGCCATTTTTTCGGGGTCTTTGTGTAATAGTGTTGCTAAGAAGCAGGAACTGACTGAAGACTTTTTTTTTTTTTTTTGAAACCATTCTAGTAACAGTACAATGAATATGCACAGGCAACAAGAAAATCATACTTTTTTTTTTTTTTGTACTCGCAGGAATGTGCTTCCCATAGTTGATGGCATAGATAGCCGAATGAAGAATGTTTCTTTCTTTTTGCGTAAATGAAGAGTAATTTTCGGCCCGGCTAAGTGAAATTGGATAACTTCCCTGGGCACATTAGCGGTTGGGAATCACTGCGACAGAGTGTCCTCTGGTAAGTCGCTTCCCTGTTCATTTATTTCGCGTTTACAGTGCGGTATATAGTCACTTATTTATCACTACTATGAATGCACTTGGTTTGCATACTGAGACTGTTTCGGCTTTTCAACAAAGCCGTGCCACGGTTGTACAGTTGTGTTCATGGAGATATTTCTTTGGATGCTTGGCATCCGTGAGACAAGTCCCCTCTCTCCTTTTTGGGTGTGCTCCACTTGAACGAAATCACTACTGAGATACAATCAGTCTTGTCGAGTGCGTGGAAACACGCGAACCTTCCTGTGCCTACTGAAGTCCCGAACCCATTTTGCGCCTTTTGATATCTGGCATTTTTGTGGTGACGCTCAGAAACCCTTTTTGCCCTGCCGGTGTGTCGACCCGGCATCGTTGCACCTTGGGAGGCAGTAAGAGAAGCTCCTTTCAGACCATTTGAAAGTCAGCCTTTTTGCGTGTGGCTCTTACAAAGAGGAGGAGATGGGTTGGCCCCGCAATTGGGTGCCATCAAAAGCCACTTTTACACTTCAATTGAGCCGACCTGACAATATTCCGAGGTAGTAACAGTTTCCACGCCTTTTTCAAGCCATTTCAAATCATGACAGAGTCAGGAAAGCTCTTGAATGCAAAGGAATGCTGCAAATTGCCCGGTCAGGGATGTGACGTTTTCACTACCTATTTTCTGTGTCAATATGATCCATGGCACTGATAATTGAGGGATCAACAATGTACTGAAATTCCGAAAAATGCTTGGACGGGTGGAAAATTGAAACACCCAACACTCATTTCTCCCACCTTGTTATATTGAAAGCAATTTACACTGTCCGACATTTGTTTTTCATCCCAGTTGCCGGGTTCTGTGAGGAAGTGAACACTTTTTCAGGATCTTTCTTGTGATAACGGGCTTGTGTTGCTAAGAAGCAGGAACTAAAGACTTTATTTTTAACTCTTCTAATAACAATAGAATGAATACACACGGGCGACAACACTAAGCGTATCGGTGATGAGTGAGTTGATTTTTCCTGGCACTTTTGGGCAGTTGTTGTATTTTGAAACAGTTTAGTAGCGGGACTCATTTCGACGTCTCATCTAAATTGTAAGCACTCGAGTGAGGGGGGAAAAAAATGGAATGACCTTAAGGCGTGGTTGTGCACGAGACCGAAAAGTAACCGCTCTTTGATTCCAGCACCAAAGCTTCTTCTCCGCTTGTACGATAAAAAAAAGCTTCTTATCCCACGGCACACAAATGCATTCCTGCATGCTGAATCCACTACTAAAACAAAATAAGCTGCATCTTTTTACCTCACTGTGACTAATACGTTGAAAAGCTTACCACGCAAACTTTATGATGATGTGCCGTTTTGTGAGTTGGTGCTCTCCTGGCCAATTTAGTCGAATTTCTTACAAAAGAAATGAACAGTATTTACGAGGTGACTGACATACTGTATTTGGGCACAGGCTGACCACATCTTGAAACATTTGGTGTTATAATGGCTACATTTGATTGCCAGTGCTATTTTTGCACTCCTTCCTACTAAATTCAATGAGAGCATTCTGCCTGGCCCTGTCCGGTGACACTACACCGATATACAATAATATATTTCCGATGCACTGTACCAGCTCGGCTTCATTTGGGATGGTTGGTTTTCCATTAGTACGGTAAACTGCAAAAATCATTTAGAATGATACGTGCTAATTCATAATTCATTCTGGACCCTAAAAGTGTTTGTTTGAGCAACTTGCAAATGTGACTTTTGGCGTAAGCCCTAACAAAGTTGATGAAACCCATCAAAGTTTGTGGCACCCTGCTGATTAGGATATTTTGCAGAATAAAATTGCGATAAATGATTTTTTTTTCTTTGTTTTTGGGGCCGCATTGTTTCTCGTTATTTTTGTCTCATGTTGTATAAAAATAAAAATCGGGCGACGTTTTGCCGTTATTGACAGCTAATATTGGCTAATTAAATCGGCCGGTGGAGATTGAATCAGTTAATTTTTCAGGCTCTAAAGGTGCAATAGGATGGACGCTATTTGACAAAATGACCTCATTTTTTTCATTTTATTCAAGAGGATCTTGTAAATGGAGAGCAAGTCGATACCGTTCACACAGAGCTAAGGCCAAACACAAAGCGAAGCTAACATTACCACGTGCATCTGCTCAACCACTCCGTTTGGAGCCCTGACTGACCCAAGTATTACAAATAATACCTTGTTTTACTAGCTAGTAGAGCCGAGTAGGTACAGTGCAATGGAACATTTTTTATCTGCACTGATTTTGAATGATTGTGATTTTTTTTTTTTTTTTTTTTTTAAGTGCAACCTCTAAACACCCCCTCCCCTTCTCTATACTCAAATAGGCTGCGCGGATGGATCACCTTGCCAAATATTTTGATACAACTCATGCTCTGAATGGTCACGGGCGCGTGTTTGTCGCGCTGCTTGTAAGCATGACCACCGTGCCGCTTGTTCGCCAACCGGCATTCAATTTGCTAGTCGGCATTTGGTCTGCTGCCTTTAACGCCTCTTCTACGGCCCCTTTTAAACGCAAAGAGATCCTTTTTTTTTTGCACTGTAAAATAATCCCAAATGCATTTTAAACAGGCTTTAGCGGAATTGAAGTTGAAACAACAGTAAAACGGCTACATTGAAAATTTCATCACGTTTTTGTGTTATTAACGTACACAAGTGGCGTGCAGTCGTAGCGTTAGCGCGTTTTGTTTGTTGTATTAGAAAGGGGTTGCTGTATTTTTACGAAATATTTACGTCTTATTTATTCATGGGGACATTTTGCTGGATATGGCCATCCATTATTTGAACTGATATTTATTTTTTAATAATTTTATTAATGGTTATGTATGTGTGGGTTTTATTCCATAAAATTCTCCATGGGAAAGAATGTATCAAGTGTTTTTTTTTGCATTGTATATAATTGTAATTATTTAAGTTGATGATATTATTTGTATCATATCAATGCCTTGTACAGTGATTTTTCTTGTTTTTATTTAGTTGTTGTTTTTTTTCTTTTGAAATTATTTTGTATTTTATTTTTATAAACTGGTTATAAATAAAATACTCATTCCGCATGCATATTCACACAGTTGTGGTGCCGTGTTTTTCCGTATGCTGGATATCTCATACAACAAATGCATCAAATAAATAAATACGATTTAATACATTAAAAAAAAAAAAGATATTTTTACAAGAAAGTATTTTCAATATACTAGGCACAATAAACGTGTTTATACTTTAGTGCAATTATTTATTCCACAAGCACTCAAGGTTAAAAGTATGTGTACTGTACCAAATAAAATTGATCAAGCATTATAATGAAATGCTAAACAAATGATAAAATGTAACATTTAAAATAAATAGTTTTTAGTTTTTTTTAACCAGAAAATATTTTGAATGTAAGACTTTAAACATTTTGTTGTGCAATATTTTTTTTAGTAGTCAAGTTAAAATGTAATAAAGCATACTAACGAACCATTAAAAGAAATATGAAAAATGCATTTAAAGAAAAATAATATTGAACAATAAATCCAATATTTTCCCGGAAAATATGTCAATTTAAGGTGAGGTGAAGTAACAATTTCTGTACTTTCAAAGGAGATTGTAAGAAAAATAAAATCACCCTAATAAATTGCAATAGATTACCATTATCAAAAGTGAAGACAATTGGGAATTTTGAAGTTTTAGCTAGAAACAAAGTACATATTCACATTGATTTGTCAATGCGTCCCACATTAAATGATGTGAAGGGACGAATCTGGCCCCGTGCCTTGCTTTTGACACCAGCGGTCTACATGCAATCTTGTAGTAAAGCCTACAAAAAAAAAAAAAAAAGTACAATTAAGTGTTTGTATTGCTTCCACTTGAAATGTTCAGAACCATGAAATAAAGTATGAAAAAGCCTTATCCTTGAATCCGGAAGACGTGGCGGGTGTGGCTGACGTCACTAACAGTTGTACGCATGCGTGTTACCTGACCCCGCCCTCTTCTTGTCAGTTCTTCCGCCGCGCAAGTGTTTTGTCGGAATGGCGGCTCTTTTGGAATCGCTACTAACAAGGAAAGTAGACCTTACGAAGGTCTTGGACTGGTTGAAGAATATCCAGGTGGGTCGGAAACACCCTCGAACCTCTTCGGTGACACGCTCGGCTCGGGTTCGGTGTCCTACCATTCGTCTAAGAGGAGTGACATGAGCACATTACGGATTGTAAACAAAACTTTTAGCTCGGCAGCTAAGCAAGGCAGCGAACTCGTCCCATTGGCGTAACATGGACAGTTAGTCGCTGCTGTTCTTTGCGGCCGAACAATTAATATCTACGTTCGCTTTTTTAAAATTGATATAATCTGGAAGGTTATTGCTGTTTAACAGACGTTAGCCGGAGCGTAGTTAGCTTTCTCAAAATTTCCTTTTTATAAAATAATAGTGATGATTTTAGTAGTAGCCACTGTTATCATTCACAATTATTGCTATTGTCATCTTAAATGAATCTCGCTGGACTCAAAAAGTTGAACTGTATTTTCAAAGTACAGTTCAACTCGTTTGAGCCCAGTTCCCCATAAAAGTCCAACACATTTTTTCATGTCATTTAAGAACAGTAAAGTTTTGTACCTGTGAAAAACATTAATACCATAATAAATAGACCAGTGGATCTCAAATTTTTACGCCAAGTACCACTTCAAAAAAGTTTTACCACCGTAATGTCCAACATAAATCCAGAATCTGAGTTTTTGCCCCTAAAAAGCGAATTTACAGTGCTTAAGGTGAATACACCGTGTGTGTGTGTGTGTGTGTGTGTGTGTGTGTGTGTGTGTGTGTGTGTGTTCACCACCAGGGGGCAGTATAATATATAATGCATACCACCGCATGCTCAGGGTTCAGCACCAGCGGATTTGTCTCTAATGCACCAGTTTTTGTGTTTCTGTATGAGGGCTTATTTTTTTTCCATGTTAACAGCATAGTGACAGTTTGACCTTCAGCGATCCAGAATTGACAGTCCACAAGCACGAATTCATTCCCTTCCTGCTCAACTTCCTGCGAGATCAGAGCAGCCAGGCCCTCACCCATGGACCCGCCACCCCTGCCAAGACCCCCAGCCGTCCCAGACCCTCCGCCTCATCACGGGGCTTCCCCGAGCGGAGGGCCAGCAGGTCGGGGGGCGGTGGCTCTCGAGGCACCAGCCGGGTGCAGCTATTCTCACCGACGCCATCCCCCGGGTCCGAGTCGGGGCTCGGTCACGTCAGCAGCCCGTCCTTTCCCGCCTCTTGGAGCCCGGCGTCCAGGCCCTCGGGCTCAGAGCGGAGACCCAGCCAGAGGATCAGTCTCGGGGACTATGTGCTGTCTCCCCCGGAGCTCCAGAAGGGCCGCAGGAGGAGCGGGAACGGTGCCGGGAGGCACGCGGGAGGTGGGCGAGCGGCGCATCACGCTGATGACAACGGGAGAAGAACCGGTAGAGGAGGTGGAACCAACGAGCATGTTTCTCCTCCGTCTGCGGGTCAGCTTAATTTCAACAACTTGGAAGATTTCCCACCTGTCGGTTCATCTCCTGTTACCCCCACGTGAGTATTTATTTAATTGCCTGTGCCCTTTCTTCTTAAAGTACGTTTTTTATGCATTTTCAAACAATTCCCCACTTTTCTTACCCCTCTCGGTATATTTTTTTAAGTCCTTATTTATTGGAAAGGGTTAATAAACATTAATTGGAGGAAAATTTGTTTTACAGTAGCCTCTACGCCGAATAAAATTGGATCCGATTACTCGATTAATTGATGGAATACTTGCTGCAATGATGAATTCTAAAAATATTACATTTAGCCATGGACTGCTGTTAAGTCTTGAAAACGTGCGCCATCAAAGACGAAAAAGAAACAAGTCGGGAACAATTGACACCACCCCAAAAAAATACTCAGCCAATCACAAGTGGGGTTTTGATCCAGTGACAACAAGGGGCGGGGCTAGGGCACCGTATACAAACATCAAAAAGTCAATTTTCCATCATATTTATCCTTTACATGAGTCCCTCTTCGCCCCACAGGGGAAACAAACCATCCAGAAGGATAAACCCGACGCCGGTTAGCACTGATCGCTCGCACTCCAAGCCAAAAATGTGCTTCACCTCCACGCCCTTCACTCAAGCTCCCAGCCCGCCGCCACTGGTGTTGGAGAGGCCCGACACGCGGGTGACGGCGGTCAGCCCTCACAGCCTGATGGAGGAAAGGGAGCTGCTCAAGAGAGAAAAGTAAGCAGAGACTCCATTTATGGCCTATGCTTTGACTCAGTTGAGGGAAATCTTGATTTATTATTTTTTTTCCTCGATACCCTTCAATTATGACCCATTTTTCAAATACAATACTGCCAAGTTACTCACAATAGAGCAGTGGAATACAATGTATTTTATTATATTTTCAATTTAAGATAAAAACCTGCGTGTCTGAGGTGAGTGGAGGTGTACCTAATTGATACAACCGGCGGGTGTCATTCTTTCCTCCCGTCTCCAGGTGTAAACGAGCCCAGCTGCAGACGTGCTCGCCCGCGCCAGCCTCAGAGGAGCCGTGCACGCCGAGCAAGTCTGAGGCCCCAAGGCTCGGATCCAAGGTGACGCCAGACCAGCAGACGGCCTGCCCCGAAACATCTAAAGTCACCTTGGCCTCAGACCTTGACGTGCTGGCGGAACTGTACTGCGCCTGCATTTCTGGTGGGTGAACCTTAACCCGGGTGCTAGCAAAAGCAAAGAGAGAGTGCGAGAACAACATCTTTTTGGACTGTTTTTATTTTCAGAAAACCTGGTGCCAAACGTTTTTCTGGAGCTGTTCTTTGTGATGCAGCTGCTCACGTCTCGATGTCCTCACACTCCTGACAACAAGGATGACGATGAGGAAGAGGAGGAGCGTGTGCGGACGCTCAATTCAGGTCGCTGGGTCGCAAGTGACGACTGTGTTTCATTGATTGACACAAATTCAACTCTTTGTTCCCTCGGGCGTGTTTTTATAGGCGTGCTGGAGAGGCGCTACCTGAGGAAAGTGCACAACTGTGTGTACTTTGCAGTGAAGGTGTTGGAGAATCAGTATCAGTGAGTTTTTATCTCTGTGCATCATAGCCAAAAGCCATATTTCTAGACAGTGCTTTTTCTCTTGACAATAGTTTTGGTTTTGTAGCTTGTTGGCTCACCTGGACAAATGCACGTTGCGTCTCCTGGCCGAGAACGAGAGAGTGGCGTCGTTCTCGCCGCGCCTCAGGGATCGCTTGAGTCAGGCCCAGGACACGAGTACAGCCAAGGTAGCACAATGAGATCGGTTCAGCACGTACCGATACTGCTGTTCAAATTGCAAGAGATGAATTTTGTACGCTTGATGTCTTTTAGCTCTCTCCCTCCGTTTCCACGTTCATCCACTCGGTGCCCTTCCAGCCTGCCACAGACAATCGCTCCAATTTCAGCAGTGACAAGGCCTTCCACACCTTTAAAAAGCAAAGGTAGCCAGTGTGGTTTTCGTCGACGATGATGAAATGACTTTGTGAATGCCCCCTTTTTTTTGCCTTCCACACCTTTAAAAAGCAAAGGTAGCCAGTGCGGTTTTCGTCGACGATGATGAAATTAGTTCGTTAATGCCCCCTTTTTTTTTTTTCATGACGATGACGAGCTAAACGTGGCTCTTTGATGACTAAAGTATGACGTGACGTGTATGAGTTTTCATTGACGAGACTGGATGAAATAGCTAGCGTGTACATCCCCTCCTTTCAAATGCCCGCCATGCGTCTTAATCGTCCTCTTCAAGCACGATGGATTGACTGTCCTTTCATTTCAGGGACATTTTTTACGAGTTGCTTCGAGAATGGGAGGACTTCCACAAGGAGCCCGGTTGGATCTTCGATATGGCTCTCGGGAGTCGCATCAGGCAGGTCAAAGTATTTCATTCCTGCTTTATTTTTATGGCATTTTAAACTCATCTTACTCTTTTTTTTTTTTATTGATTTATTTTATGGTGGGGGTCTCAGAGGAATAATGAGTCAGCTGACCGCCGCTGGAAACCACTCGCATTTTGCTCGTCTGTTCCTGAAGCAGCTTGTTCAGGTATTTCCACGCATTCCCCTCTCGTTACCTTGACAAGAATCCGCTCCAAAGTTCATCCTCCGTGCTTAGATGTGCAAAGGGCCTCGCGTTAGCGGCTCGTCCGGCGACACCCCCGACGCCGACCTGCTGGTCATGCTGGGAGCCGACGGCCTGGGCCGCCTGAAGCGCCTGGAGGAGCGTCTCATCCAGCCCCACGGAGTCGGCGGACCGTGCCCGCCGCCGTCATTTCCCGGCCACCAGGAGTTCTTCCGGGACTTTCTGCAAGCGGCCAGTTGGTAAGGCAGCAGAACGCACGGTTAACTCGTGAGGTCTTGCAGCTAAGTTACTGACGTGCGATCCGACTTTATTGACTGAATACCAGCTGTCAGCTGAACCAGCACCTGCAGGACAGCTTGTGTCAGCAGCTCCTTCAGCTGGACGAAGTTTCCATCTTGAGTCCTCCGACTCCCGTCACAGAACGAGAGGAGGAGGAGGGCGAAGAGGCGGCCGGCGACGGGGACATGGAGCAGCAGGTACGCATTCCGCCCGACCGCCGTGAATGAAAAAGCACGCGCTGTTAAACTGACTGAGCACCGCGGACCTCCCGTCAGGACGAGAAACAGCGCTTCGCCTCGGTGCTCCTCCTCGCTCGTCTCCTGGCCAAGTTCCTAGGCTTCATCTCCTTTCTGCCGTACCAGACGACAGAGAAGCCGTCCAGGGAGATTCAGGAAGCGGCAGTCGCCCTGCGGAGCAAGGTGAAAATAACGTAGACCTATTTTTGTCATATAACTGGTTAGGAGTCGCCCGGTCCTCTCCGGCCCTCCCATTAACACTGATAAAAAAATTTTGTGGCACCCTCCAATACTTAAGTTGCCCATCCCTGAGGTAGGGCCACAAGCATGTATAGATTTCTCTTTTTTTTAACTTGCGTTACTTTTACACATATTTATTACAATTACATTTAATAACTGCGGCTTACCGTTTGTAAATGCTCCCCCCCAAAAATGGTCTTTCTTTGCTAATCTTACATTCTTCTCTAACTTCCTTTCATCCCGTCTCATGGTCATCCTTCTTTCATCTTTCTACAGTCTATCTTCCTTCCTTTCTTCATCTATCCATCGTTCCTGCCTTTTTTGCCTCCCTTCTTGAAAGCAAGTTAATCTCAGAAGCGTGTACGTCAGGGGTGTCAAACTCATTTCACATGGTGGGCCACATACGGCCTCGGTAGATGTCAAGTGGGCCGGACCATTAAAATGATACCATACTTTGCTATAAATAACCAAAACAATGTCTTTCCTTTGTTTTGGTATAAAGAAGCACAAGAACATTAGGAAAATGTTGAAATTTAATGAACATATCTTTTACAAAATATTTCATGAAGCACCTTACATTTCCTTCGACAAATGTGCAATTTACTTTTATCATTCACATATATGCATTGCAAATGATCCCACTGATTGTACAAACATTAACAAGTAATTGGTGTTGAAAAATATAGTAATGCACTTTAAGATTAAACGAGATTCATAAAGAAAGAAAGTTTTAAACCATTTACACGTGCATATAAAATCTAAATGTAATCTTACAAACTAAGGAGAGTGCTATTAAATGTGTAAATGTGAGAGTGCTATTGATAGCGTCTGCTGTCATGGGTCTGTCACAGTGACGGACTGAGGCTGCTGTTGTCTTCTTCTCTGATCAAAACAGTGTCCCCTTGCGGATACTCAATGAATTGCACCTTATTAAAAATATTAATTCTGTCTTTAATGCATTTTTTTCACTTTTAAATTATCCTGCGGGCCTAATTGAACCTCCTTGCGGGCCGGTTCCGGCCCGCGGGCCGTATGTTTGACACCATGCTTTACATAATCATCTCGCGGGCCGGATTAAACTCCTTTGCGGGCCGGATCCGGCCCGCGGGCCGTATGTTTGACACCCCTGGTGTACGTACTTCCATCCCACCCCGAATTTCTACGTAACAGAGCGTTCCTGTGCTGGACGTGTGCGGCGTGCTGAGGAACAGCATGAAGCACAGGCGCACCATCTTGACGGTGCCCTGGCTGGTGGAGTTCCTCTCCATGCTGGATTTTACCGGGCCGCTGCTGCTTAACTACAGGGTGGTACTGGGCACGCTGTGTCTCCTCTACAGGTACTTCTGCTATTCCAGTCCACATGCCACTTTATTAGGAACGCTTTAGAAAAGCAAGTGATTGACTGCTGCTATTTTGCATCGCACTGAAAGCTTCCACTGACCAAGATTTTTCACTTATTATCTAATACTTGGTATTATGTTCTCGTGTTAACTTTTTTGATGCTTGGAAAAAAAAAAACAATTTTCTATTTTTCTGTTGGATATTATTTTCTCATATTTTAATGTGTTTTAGCTTTTTTTACATTCTCATATTTGTGCCTTTTTTGAAATCAGTACTTTCATCCATTATTTTCTGTTATCTGCAAACATTTGAATATTTCTGTCTATTTTTCCAGATATTTTTCTCAACTTTGTCATAATGTCTTTTCGCTTTTTCGCCTAGTATTTTAATCCCTCCCCTAATAATATTGCATTTAAAAAAGTCTGCTATGTGGTATTATTTTCTAACTGTTTTCTATTTTTATATGCACCTTAAGGAAAATGACTCTGGGCAGATGCAGCGAGACGTCCTACCTGAACAGGCTGCTGATTGTATCCGTACTGGGATGGCTCTTCCAGGTCGATAGCTCCTTGCGGCATGCTTTTATCGAGCATGCAACACAGCCACTGAAACGCATGCATCACTTCACGTACCTTCTTGGCCTGAACAGATCCCAGTCATCCCTGAGGAGGTGTTCTTCACCAGTGACTTCACCAAGATGGCCGAGCTGGAGGAGAGCAACGCCAATGCTGCCGGACTCGTACGTAGACGGATGCAAGTTGTTTCAAATGCTCGGCAGACATGTTCAATACCGGGGTGACCTCCTCGGAAGCCATTTTAATGCAGTAGTCCAGTAAAGAAAATTAATATTAGGATGTCTAAAAGTGTCGCCTACTTGATGTTTGATAAAGATGAATTTTATAGAAAGTGGATGGATGGGTGACGTCAGAGAGCTGGAGGTGGTCCAAAATGAGGTGTAGGGAAAACTCTGTGTGTGGTGTCTCTATTCAGGATGGCATCCCCCTGGTGGACCAGCAGCTCCTCTACACATGTTGCCCCTTTCTCGGTGAGTCCCATTCCTGTTTGCCACCCGGTGATCACATGGTTTGTGTTGAAACGACTTTTCCTTTCGCCGTCCGCCAGACGAGTTCCGTAAGCTCCTAGCCGCCTTCGTGTCGGGAAGCAGCGCCAAGGGCGGCGGCATCGTGCGCAAGATCACGCCGACGTCGGCCGAGCCCCAAGACGCGGCGGGCGGCAACGGCGAGCGGTCGCAGCAGAAGCTGCAGGCGGACCTGGAGCAGGCGTTCTTCCACAACCAGCCGCCGTCACTGCGCCGCACGGTGGAGTTTGTGGCCGAGCGGGTCGGCTCCAACGCGGTCAAGCACATGAAGTTGGTATCAGAGCGTTTGAATTACGGTGTACCCATGTAAATGGTTGGAGTTGAACGATAGGCGTGAATAACCGGTAGTGTATGTTTTGCAGAAAAAAACGTGCTAATCGGTGAGGGTTTGCTGTACTATTTGCATGAGTTGGTGTTTCGTGATGTACAGGCTTGGTTGTTCCCAGGGCGACGTTCGTGAGCGAGTTGGTGGAAAAAGGGGATAAGATGCTCCGAGATGGACTCGAGTCACCCAAAGCCAACCCGTCCAAACTGAACGAGTCCATCTGCGCTCAACTATGTGAGGCGGGACTAGACGCCCTGAGCAGAGCCACCAGGTACCACAAGTCTTTTTTTTTTTTTTCATCGTTATTGTTTCTTTAAATTGATCTCTGCCGTTAATAATCTGCAGATTTTGCTGTGAAAAGAGTCCAGAAGCCATACGCATTTTGCTCCCTGATGAGACCTCCCCTGCTGTAAGTCACATTTATGTGTTAGTCTTCTATAACAAAAACAATTTACTCATGATTACATTTTTAGCATAATTATAATTACTCAAGTAGTCAAACTTTGGCTTCAGGTGCTTACCACCTCTGAAAACATCACCATACACCTGGCCACAGAAAAAGCCTGCGGCTGGCTCTCGGCGAACATAACAGGTACGCTTACGTGGCGCCACGCGTGGCTGTGTGCTCCACGGACGCTGTTCAAACGACTCCCTTTGAACATTCAGCGCTTATCCGGCGAGAATGGAAGTGCAGGTACGAGCGCGTAACAAAGACTCTGACTGCCGATTCCGCGGACGAGTTGGGCCCGCCGCTTACGCCCAAGAGGAAGCAAGGGGCCACCAGAGTGACGTCCTGCCCTCCCTGCTGCACCCATAGTGCCTCGCTGCCTTCTGACGTCCTTATCGCCCTCAAGGTATGACATGGAAACATCGAATGAAAAGAACTGGACATGTTTCACAAAGCCACTTGACTAAAGTCTGCTATCTTACTGCTATGTTCGAAATAAAACACAAAACATTCTTTGGTGGGGCTGGAATCGATTAATGGCATTTCCATTCATTTCAATTGGGAAAGATGATTTGAGATACATGGCTGTGAGTTGTGAGGGTGGTCACGGGATGAATTAAACTCTGATGTCAAGGCACGGCCGTAAAGGTCATTTCACAATTTCACAACTGAACCGCATCTTTTCAAAGGACTTGCTCAGCGTGGCCGTGGGCCCCAGGATGGACGAAGAGCTGCCGAGCGGCTCTCGGCTCCAAACGCTCTTCCGGAACGTGCGAGACACACTGGTCTGCAAAAAGGTCCAAACACAACCACGCTGAATAGTGTTGTTTGTGGTGACGTTGAATATAACACCGCCCCCCCTCCCACCTTTTTTTTGAAACCCCCTTGTGTTTAGTTCTTAACAGCCGTGTCAGAGCAGATGCTGCTCAACGCCACAGTCCTGCTAGCCTGCAAACTGGGTGAGCCTGACAATGATGCCTTTTATAAACCGTAATCCTACTTTCAAATTATATGAATGAATATTTCACCACTTCCTTATTTTGCCTTTATTTTTACTAAACAGGTGATAAATAGAAAAAAAACAACAACAATTACAAGTCAGAGTAATTATACTTTAAATAAGTGCATTTTTTTCACTTTTAAAAATCCCACATTGATTCTTTATTGAAATGCCATGCCTTAGAAGCCTTTGCTAACTTTGGTGAAATAAAAATAATCACTTGGCCTTTATTTTTTATGAAACACATTCTGTTGCATATACATTTAGATTTCTGTAAAATATGTGAACATTTAGTTTTCCCCCTCCATATCCATAAATAATGATTTATGACGAAATATGTCCAAAAAGATCTCCTCTCAGTCAATAGCTCTTGTGTGAGTCCAGTGTCTGCAGAGCTGCCATTGGCTCCTCCGTCAGGTGGCGGTGAGTCGGAGCCTTCCGTCAGAGCGCTGCTGGAGCAGCTGAGCGAGCTTTGGGCGTCAGACAACTGTTGCTGTGCCCCCCTCCACCTGCTCTTCACCCCGCTAGTCGTCATCGCCGTGCTCAAGGCTGGCGACAACGCGGTACTTTCACAACAGGCGTACATCCAGTTTTTTTTTTTCTTTCCTCTAGCTGACGTCTGGTGAGAGAGATGTAAACCCAACAATAAAAATGTACATAATTATGAAATGATTTGGTTTAGCATTGCATAAATCAATGAAAAAAAAACTTGAAATACTTAATATACAATATTTTTTCAACAATGTGTAAATAAAATAGATTACTGGGAAAGACTATGAATGCAACATATTTAAAATACAACTAAATATTTGAGCAACTATAGCAAAGAAATAAAATAACATCAATTCTATACTAATCAGATTTTTTTGTTATCATTTAGTGGAACAACTACTTGTATGTAGTGAGGAGGCTGCTGGCTCGAGGCTTGTTGTCTGATGAGGAGCTCGTATCTCACTGGACCAAACTGGCAAAGCAGAGCCTACCAGCAGTGAGTATTTTCCGCCTTTTTCAAGTCCGCCATTTTTCATCATCTTGAAACAATTTTTACATTTCAGGAGGTGATGGAGAAGTTCGGGTCGAACAAAGCCTCCTCCTCGCTTGCAAGTCAAATGGACCTGCTGCAGCTGTCTAAACAAACTCTAGAGGGCGCCACATGACAAAAAAAATAAACAAAAGGCGGGAAACGCACTGTAACAACTTGTATGTTTCCTCACATTCTCGGCATGTTGTAAAACAGGAAATTGTATATGAATATATATCAAAAACATAATTTTATCATTGCAGCACTTTGACATGCGAGTCCTTACAAGAATGCGATTATGCATTTGTTCACTGTTTCCCCTCTATGATGCTGCTTTTTTTTCAAGAAAAAATGTAATATTTTTGTCACTGAAATGATATGTTGATGAGGTAATAATAAAGACGAACTCCGGTTAATGTTGATATCAGGTCTTCGACAATGTGTTTTTTGTCTTTTTTTTTTTTTAATGAAGGTGTACCTGATGAATTGTCCGCCAGTGAACATTTTTTGCAGTGTTGGGCTTGTGTGGGCCGACAGAGGGAACATTTCCTACAGCGTTTTTTTTTGGCTCCGGCCGCGGTTCCGCCCACCCGTGACTTTCGTATCCCAGCAGGAAGTTCGGCAGCTGGGCTTCTCATTTGAGAAGTGTCGGTCGTACGACGACGACTCGAAGCCGGCGGCGATGCCCTGATGAGAGGCCGGTCGAGAGGGCTCTCAGCCGCGTACAGCAGCCACGGTTATTTGCCAAAACCATGTTCGGAGTCCCGCCATGGAGACACTCTTTTGAGTCCACCGCCTGGTGCTTTTGTGAACTGTTGACGCCGAGGGGTGACACGCTGTGGTCGGCATGGCCAACGTCAAAGTGGCGGTTCGAGTCCGACCGCTCAACGCGAGGTAAAGTCGGCTAACTTCATTAAGTCACCCGCTTAAGGAGCTAATTGTGATTAAAAAAAACTCCTTTTGTTTTGGAAATGTACTCACAGTTTCACTTATTTACATAATTTGTATTTCCGTTGAAGAACTAAGGGGCGCTTTTTCGTGTGTTTTGTTTGTCGTTATTGTGGTGATGATTTACGGTAATTCATGCTAACCGTCAACATTAACCCTCTTAATATCCAACCTCTTAATTTTCATATCCCTTAAACTGTTTTTTTTTTTGTAAAGTAAAGAAATAACGTGATATTTTTCAATGATAAATTGTGACATTTTGACCCATTCAATGTTTTAAAAGATGTAATTAAAGTTGCTTTTAATTCAAGAATAGTAATCTCGTTACAATAACCGTTTTACATTTGATTTAAAGCAGTGTGATATCTTTTTTTTTTTTACATTTTTTAAGTGTCATTTTTTTGTAACATGAGGGCTTTTTAATTGGAAATTCTACATATATTCAGAATGTGTGTGACCATTATTGTTTGGATTTTTATTGTTTTAAACTAAATAATTATCATTTAACATTCAAATTTGCTATTGTTATTTTTTATATTAAACAAAAGGGAAACAAACTTAATTTTCCTTCTGATGTTGGCAGTGTTCAATTTACTTTGTATGAATATGTGGCAACTCATTAAAAAAAAAAAATCAGCTATCCTGAAATTCCATTGATTGACCAAGCTCAGTAGGTTCCATTAATGTATGAAATATAACTGGCAGAGCTGACTTTCATGAAAAAAAGGCCTTAACAAAGGCCATTGAAAGTCCAAACAATGTTTCTTTCACACACACTTCCTGCTCTTTGGTACCACAAATTTAGTTGTCATCTGTCATGCAAATGAGACACACTGTCCCCCTTTTCATGGAGAATACATTTTTTCACTAAGTGATCCAACAAAATGGCCGCATCAGTGAGACTGGTAAAGTCACAGAAAGGCATAGAAGTGGAAATTCCCCCTGAAACAGTTGGACATTTACATTCAGAAGTTGACAGAAGGTCAAATTCAGTTCGCCACTCCTGAGTCGCTTCTCTGAAAAATAGTCACAATTACCTTGGTCAAAAAAAAAAAAATGCGCTTTGACAATTTTTTTTTTTTTAATTTAATAATTTAACCCAATAATAATCGTAGACTGCCTTGTTGTCATCCCCCACATAGGGAAAGTGCAGATGGGGGGAGGCTGGCAGTCCAGGTGGAGGACAAGTTTGTGAGGATCCAAAATGTCAAGGTTGGTATTTACATTATTTTTCTTTTCTAAGTCAATTCTTTGAGTATTACTGGGGAGGAGATGGTAAAATATCAGATGGAAACAAAAGCTACACAAATATAAGACAAAATTAGACAAAAATTTTGTAATTCCAAAATATTAGATACAATGTAAAAAGAACAAAAATAAATATGAGTAAAAACATACTCTGTTAAATAAGAAGAAATTCTGTTCAAAATATATGGAAAAATTAAAATTTTTTGGTAATGCCATGTTTTTGGGACTATAAATCACTCCAGATTATAAATCACTCCAGTAAAAAAAGTGCAAGCAGGAAAATGCTTTTTTATTTTTTTTTTATTTTAACTAGAACATACTAATTATACATACAATCCCACAGTATGAAACAAAAAGCCAAAGACCAAGACTTTGATCCTTTAAATGCTGACTACGAGGAAGTCCCAGCAGACATGTGGAAATTGGACTCAAGAATCACTTTTTGTGCCCTCTGTGTTGTATTTTCTTGAAGATTTTGTGCAGGGATGTTCTAACAGGGACGGCATTTGTGGGTTTGGTCCATGAACATCTCTCCGATGGTGTCCTTCAAAACGCCTCTCGTAGGCCTTCCGCTTTTCTTGCAGAGTGTTTGTGTGCTTCCTAACACAAAGGAAATGTTGACTTGAAGCCGTTGGTTCGTTTTTTTCCGGAATCTCGGCATGTGGGAATCATTACGACGTCGTCTTGTAAAGTGACACCGACCCGCAGCGTCGCGCGGGCGGCGCCGAGGCGTCCCATTGGTCTGTGCGTCTTACGTTCAAAGAGCGCATACGCCGAGGTCTTTGTTTACATTCGAGGAAAAGTCTTGCGGTGGTGGGGGGGAGATGTGTTACAAATGTGACGGGGCAGAGATAAACCACATCGGACCTCCTCTGACTCCTCCTCTGAATCTCTCGGGTCTCGAGGGAAGCATTACTTGTGGAAAGTGGGACAGCTCAAGACCAGAGATGAAACTGGGTGAACGTTTCACATTACCGTGCTGGCAAAATGATCTCGGCAGATTGCTGCAAGGAATACGTCAGGGATTTGTTCATGGGAGTGGCGCCGGTCAAAGCAAGAAGTACGCTGGCACCGATGAACCTGAGCCAAGGCAATCATGATGAAAATAGTAAATATATGGAAAAAGATTATTTAATCTCGGACCAAAAAAAAAAAAAAAAACCCACAAATAGGATTCATAAAATGTTCAGAAAATATAGATGCATATTAGGGAAGTCAATGGAAATCAATACACTCTTACTACATTTGATAAAAATACACAATATTTGGTCATAATGAAAACACAACTTTCAGCAAAGGGATCTATACAAATATTAGGCAACGAAAGCCCGAAATATTACAAAAAAATTCACAAACTTGATAAATATTCAGACACAAATATTAGACAAAAACTATATTATAGTTGCAAGAAAATGGAAAAATATTCAGAAAATTGCACAAATATTAGGAAAGATAAAAATAAATATGGCAATATGAACAAAAATTGTCGGGAAAAGGTTACAATAAAAAATATTGGGGAATACACAAATACTCTCCAATAATTGCACCAATATGAAGCCAAATTACAAATGATTTATTAAAAATATTCTTTTTAAAATATGGACTTAGAATGTTAAAACAATCATAAAAAGGGAATATTTGGCCCAAAACATACTAAATATTACATATAAATCAAAATGGAAACAAATCAAAGCAAAAATAATAACAAATACAAAAAATACTTGAAAACAATCCAAATAAACTTAAAAAAAGACACCAAAAATACATTAGCAAAAAAAAAAAAAACAACAACAAAAAACGAAGATATGAAATATTTGGACTCCCCCAAAATGTCAGTTTTGAACAATCAAACACAAAAGTCAAACACACTTGTCCGAGTCCCAATGCACATCTCGCTCGGACCACACAACAAGCGATTTGCTGCGCTGTTTTTCCATTCCCACCTCGTTATTTATTCCCCGGCAGTAAGCGGAAAGGTGTGGAGTGCAGCCATGCAGGTAGCGCTCCATGCAGCGCTAATGACTGTCAACAGCTTGCTCATCAAAGACTTTTTTTTTTTTCTTTCCTGTGATTTGTGCGCCACAGTTGGACCCACGCGCCGATCACGCCGCGGATTCTAGGGAGAAGCTCCTGGAGTTCCGCTTCGACTACTGCTACTGGTCGGTGCAGCCCGAGGACCCCCGCTGTGCAACGCAGGAGGAGGTAATCCAAACAAGAACACACCACGATAAGATCCCGTTGCCCACAATGCCTCCCGTTGTCACTGCTCTAATTGGCTAATGAGACGTTTTGTGATTGGGGTGGGGGTGGGGGTGTTGAATTTGTGTTGGGAAAAAAAAGATGTCTGACACACTTTGGGGACGCGGCATTCCGACGTTGACCCTTGGTGGGCGAAAAGGGACAACAGCGGGAATGCCTGCTTCTGCCAACGAGATCGTCGTCTTTGCCGCTCTTGTTTGAGCTGACGCAAAACCTTTGGACCGTTTTGAGTTGGACAAAGAGGACGGTGTTAAAAATCAAGCCTCAAGACCCCCCCGAAAGATGCTCGGAACGCCACCCCCTCCCCCCATGCCAGGCCAGATCTGCATGATATGCCCTTTTTGTTCTTGTTGTTGTTCTCCTTGTCTCAAAATAGATGAGGAAGTGTAAACTCCGCAAACATTGTCGTTCCCCTCCCATGAGACCGAGAAAATGGAAGGGGGGGTTGCGCTTGTTAAGTGAATAAAACTGGATTCTAACTGGTGCGTTTCCAGTCCGTGCGAGCGCTTCCCACCACGCCCGCCCAGCGACCCCTCGGGGGGAGCCGAGCGCAGCCTGCTGGCCATATTCCAGCGTGGGCGTTGCCTTCCATATTTGGCGTGTTAAGCTACACTTAGGGGTGCAGATGTGGTCGGCCGGGGGGGGTAGTCATGTTGGATCTCACTGTGAGAAAGTGAACATTTTTATTTTGAGGCTAATGAAAAGCTCCGAGCACACGTTATTCTTCGACGCTTGTAAACAGGAGCCTGCTCATGGATGCGAAAGC
>NW_017805955.1:393662-397317 GCF_001891065.2 Hippocampus comes | reverse complement strand
ACACACACCCACACACACACACACACACACACACACACACACACACACACACACACACATAGCGAAGAGCGCAGAGATGTAGGCCACGTTGACGCCCGGATGATTTGCGTGGAATTTCAATGGAGTAATGACAAGCAAGTAATTAATCCGGCTGCTGTATTTTGGTGTTGTTTTTGCTATCAAGAGAACAAAAAATCGTCAGTCAACTTCTATGAAACGTCTGTGTAGTGTATAGCCTGCGGTGTGGGCATAACAATTGGGTACTCATTAATCGCAATTAGTCATCGTGTTGGGAAAACGAACGCCTCTCCCCAGATAAAAAGCTGTTCAACCTGATGTTGAACAAACGACATTTTAAAGTCTGACTGCAGAAGTCATATGCTTTTTTTTTTTTTTTTTTTTTTTTTTTTTTTGTTTTTCCGAGGCCCACGATCATCTGCGCTTCTTCTTCTTCTGTTCTGGCCATTTAATAATGAAAAGCACACGCAGGCACCCGCACGAGCATGCAAATCCTTCAGTACGTCCTCCTTCCCCTCCACCGCCATGCTCATTTGACCTACAAATCCAGTCCCCAGTGTGACAGACGAGAGCATTGTTCACATGGACTTTCGCATATTTCCGCCTCTTTAACTCCAAAAATCTCTCTCTCTCACACACGCACACACACACACACACACACACACACACACACACACACACACACACACAATCATATGCAAGACATGGCCAACATTTAACATGCTGGCTCAGTGAGGGGAAACCACTTGCAGAGTGTGGGACGCCAACAGAACTTTTTTTTTTCTCTTCTCCCTGCAGCTGTTGTACTTGTGGGAAAAGTTGTTGAGCTTTTCTGTTTGTTAATGACACTGACATTGTTTATTTATTTTACCTTTTAAAGGTCTTTTGTTCGTGAAGCGCGACGAGTTACCTCGTGCATGAAACGTGCCACTTGCCTTCAAATATTTTTTGCTTCATGGTTTTGCTTTATGGCAGGGTCCCCGGGGACCGAAGTTAACCACGATAAGTGAGGGAACACTGTACTGTTGTTTTTAATCATCAGGGGATAAAAAAAAAAAAAAAGGGCGACTGTTCCACATCTTTGGCATTTACCTAACCCGGTTCCTTATCGAGCTCTAACTCATTGTTGTCCAAGTAGTATTTAATGACATGAGGTAGAGCCACCTTGTTTTCTCATGCTCACGCTAATGACGTTATCCATCCTGACTGAGCCTCTCCAGTCACGTAAAATGCGCCAGAAGGAACTCTATATTCCGCTTTTCCTGTGTTATTGTTGTCTCACAAGGCAAACTCTTTGTTTTGCGCACAACGCCAGCGCCTTCCTGGCCACGCTCATGTTGAGTCTGTCCCCGAAAGCTCGTTTTTGGCTACGATGACATCACTTTTACTGCCTAAAATTGTCAGTTATTCAAATTAGTTATCTAAGAATAGATTGGCCAACAGTCAAAGTACTCAATTAATAGGTGTGGGTTCAAATGGAAATGCCTGAGTCTGCCCCCGTGGAGTGATTTTTGAAGAGGGTCAACTTCAACAAGGCCCGTACTGATTCTCAGCATTAGAGGGAGGAGAATGGGTTGGATAAAGACAAAACTGGGTGGGGGGCGAGGGGGGGCTGCTTTTTGTTTTGAAGCTTCAGTTGAGCCGTCAGGCAGAGGGTAGCTAACCCTTGGTGGTCTTGAGAGCTTTTATTGAGCAAGAGTGATGTCACAAAAATCACATTTCCACTACAAAGAATTACGTTTGCTCTCGGGGGAAACTCGTTGTGTATCCCGACCCCATCCCAACCAAGTGATGTCCTGAAAAGTCGTGTTTTGGGTCACGGAATTCTAAAAGCGTCACTATGGCTTTGGAAGTTGTTGAAGAAGTTAAGGGCTAGGGACAAAAAAAAAAAATCGGTTCGATTTACCACAAATGTACTGAACGAAATCATCCAAAGTAGACGACAAAATAAGAATGTTGGAAACACTTTTAAGTGGTCGCCCTCCGCCGCCACATACGCTCGGACGTCGAGACGACAAGAGCGGCACTGCGGGGAGTCCAAATGGAGTTGGTCGACCCTGGAGATTATTTACGGTCTGGTAAGAACAGAAGGATAGTCTGGAGAATTCAGAGTCTGTATTACACATCTGATATTTGCTGCGAATGCACGATGAAAGGGGGCAACTAAGAAATGTATCTCCACAAACGCTTAGTCGGTGGATTGTACCGGTTCGGTGTCGACATAACTTCACACGCTCCTTAAAATGCACAATACGACCTTTCTTAAGGGGCTTTCGCAAGCCCTTGAAAGCAGGTCCAAGCTAAACCCGTTCCCCGTCGTTTTGTAAGCTCAGCGTATGAGCGGACTCGGGCTCTCCTGGTCCAAACTCGCACACGAGGAGGTATGTTGAAATGATGCCTGCCTTTGATCTTTGGGAGCAATGTTGAGAACATTCCTCTCACTTTCTCCGATGTGTACTTACCCACCGAGACTTTATGGTCTAGACCCCACCCTGCCTGTTTGGAGAGGGGGGTGGGGGGGTACCCCTCGCTGATCCAACACCGTGTTCTGAGGTAGAATGTGTTAAGTCCAAAAGTCTGCTCTAGATCAGGTTGCTAAAGCACCCACAACACATACACACACATTCCAAACATGTTACCTTTGGATGTATCGTTTGTGTGCACATCAGTAACTGACCTTGGTTATTGGGGATGAAAGAAACACAAGGTGGGGGGGAAAACCCCAGAATCTGGATACCCGCGTTCTCAGCTTGTCACAATGGACCGGCGATGTGTCCGTATGTATCTGAGGATGTCCTCACGTCGATTATTCAAAGTAATAGCGTTCGCTCTCATCTTCAGTCTTGTGAGGTTTTTCTCGTGCGGTTTTTCTCGGGGAAAGAAACCTTCAACTTAATCAATAAGTAGACAAGATGAATGTCATAGCGCTGGTGTTGCTTACGTAATTCCATTCCTAATCCCAGGCTTTCAGATCTTGATTTTGTCGGTAAGTGTTTGCTCAACAGCTTCACTGTATTACACGGCAGCAAAAATGTACATTGAAGGCACTTTGATGAGGAAGAGTGCTGACTTCCATCTTGTTTAGCTCATCGAGGGTGGGTGCGTGACACCAAAAAAAACAAAGACGGAGACGCCGTAACTGATTGCAGTGGGATTCTCCCGGATCTACCGCCACATTCTCTTTTGCCACCTATTTCATCCAAGTTTATTTTCCTGAGCCGGGCTTTCTACCTACACGTTTTGTATTTGTTGACATGAACTACATACAGTATTAGCTGAGCGGCTGCTCCTTGCCCAAACATCTCAGGAAGCGACAGAGCCTCCCTGACTCCTGGCCCGGTGCCGCCGCAGCATTGTGCTGGTGAAAGCTACACTCGTGTTTTTACACAATGCCAGTCAGAGCCAGGAAACTCTTTGGAAACAACCTCGTACAAGACAAATTTTACTCAAGGGTGCCCCCCTTAGGAAGAGTTTAAAAAAAAAATTGTCCCTGACACCAGAGTCATCTTGACATGAAATTAGGCAAACAAGTGTACCAACCATGACCGGGGCAACGGAGAAGTCTCAAGGACCCAGGCCCAAAATTGAACAGGCAGAAGTTAACCTTTTTGGGGGGGGGGGGGGGCGGGCGTTTGGC
>NW_017805955.1:336234-393371 GCF_001891065.2 Hippocampus comes | reverse complement strand
GGGGGGGGGGGGGGGGGGGGACTGTCATTTTGGGTGAATCTCAGGCCTCAGAATTTGATGAGTGAATGCCCAAATTAGCCCCAATTGGGTATCCTCGACAGATGATATTATGGATGAATGCCAATAGTGATCCCACATTTACTTTTCTCAATGTAAATGCATCGGATACGGCTTTAAAAGATCTTAATTATAAGAATGGGTTTGGGGGGGGGGGCATCTTCTTTAACCTGGATTTGAAAGTATTTACAGTTTACTTCACTTCTGTCGGCTGTTTTCCTGTATCTGTCTCTCTGTCGGTTTGTCTGTTGGCCAGATATTCCAGGACTTGGGTGCGTCTGTGCTGGCGGGAGCTTCCGAGGGCTACAACGTGTGTCTGTTCGCTTACGGCCAAACGGGATCTGGCAAGACGTACACTATGATGGGCACGCCGGTAAGGATCATAGTTTTTGATTTCCGTTTTTTTTTTTTCTTTCAACCCTAAATACCTGCCTACCCCACACCATGATGCCCAAATGTTTGAATGTCATGTCATCATCATCTTCCAACCTTAACACAACTTAACAGACTTACACAAACATATGCAGATTCATGCGAAAAACTGCTTTTTTTAAGCAACAATTTTGGTTGTGTTCCACAAAAAAATACATTTCAAGTCAGTGTTTTCCCAAATTGCTGATTCTTGAATCGGCACGGTTGTACTGTACTGTAATTATTCCCTAAATTCCTAACTGTTATTCTGCCTTCCGTGTGACAACAGGACTCCACCGGTTTGACGCCTCGGATCTGCCAGGTACGCGAGCAGCTTCAAATCTACTTTAGCAACATTCACATTGAATAAAACTGAAATCTGGCATTTTCCTGAAAGGCCCTGCTCCGGTCTCAGGATACGCTTCCCGACGGGCAGAACTCCAGCAGGGTGGAGATCAGGTGATGCTTCGTTTGCGTCTCCTCGTTTCACCTGAAATCCAAACACAGCAGTTATCCCGCAAAGCTCAGGGGGAAAATAAATGACGTTCAGCTCGTTTTTCCTGTTTCTCGTCTGCGTTTGGGCAACTTGCCGCGTATTTGTTGTGCCCCACTTACACACAAAAGACATCATCTTTTTAATTTATCATGTGAAAAATGGATGACCGGCCGCAAATGTCCCCGGGGCCGTGGTTTGGACGCCACTACTCTTAAGCTGTATCACCAGGTGTGGCAGTATTGACTCACTCAAATTTGATTTGAATTATCAGATGGCCGGGGGGTGAGCGGGAAGGAGTTTGTGGTGTTCCAATGAATCTGAACTTGGTTAAAAAAAATCAACAAATAAATAAATAAATAAATTGTTGACTGTGCAGTTTTCTGGAAATCTATAACGAGCGAGTGCGAGACCTGCTGGGCGCCGGCGAGCAGAAGAAGAGAGCCTCGCTAAGAGTCAGAGAGCATCCCGAGAAAGGGCCCTACGTGCAAGGTGAGCGCAGCTGCCAACTACAGTCAAGCCACACACTGGCTTTTTTATTTATTTTTTTTTGCTTCAAACTAAACCCACCCCGCCGCACACCAGTGCGGCCAGTGAACTCCACAGGAAGTGAGATCATTTCCTGTGAGCACCGTTAACGCAGGTCAAAGTAATGGCACGTTTGAAGTCGCTGCAGCGACATTGTGTGTCATTCCAAGTTTTTTTTTTTCCTTTTTTTTTTTTTTCGTCCCGCCACACAATGTCATCCATCCCCTGTTCATTTGTCTTTGATTCAGACCTGTCGCAGCATGTGGTGTCAAACTGCCAGCAGGCCATGGACCTCCTGGAGGCGGGCGTCGCCAACCGCATCACGGCGGCGACGCACAACCACGACGCCAGCAGCCGCTCGCACGCCATCTTCACCATCCAGTACACTCAGGTTTGAACGCCGCTGTTAATAGCGAACGTGGAAATGCTGTCATTTTATTGCAGAGAATCTCAGCCTTGCTGATCTCACTTTCTGCTCACAGGCCTCACTTGAGAACAATCGTCCTTCAGAAACCGTCAGCAAGATCAATCTGGTGGACCTGGCCGGGAGGTGAGACCCAGCTGAAAAAGCCGCCTTCTAGTGTCTGCAGATATAAGTGCAGCTTTTCCTCCAGCTGAATTAAATCCCTTTTTTCTATACCTTTTCACAAATGTATTTCTTTATATGTCCGCGAATTAAAACTGAATTTTCCGCATGTCCCACATCTCACACAATCTGTTTGTGCCTTTAGTGAGAGAGCGGATCCCAACTACTGCAGAGACAGACTAACTGAGGGCTCCAACATCAACAAGTCGCTGGTCACGCTGGGCATCGTCATTTCCGCCTTGGGTTAGCGCTCGCACCTTCCGACTTCATTCAAAAGGCTCGTTTCACCCCCCACCCCCCCCAAGCTGTTGATGCTCACGCGCTTCGTCCACAGCCCAGAACTCGCAGATGTCCAGCAGCTGCCAGAGCATCAACAGCGTGGCGTCGGAGGGCGACGGCAGCACGGCGGGAAGCCACAGCAGCTTCCTGTCTGGTGGTGCAAGTGCGGGCAGGAGGCACTGCTTCATCCCTTACAGGGACTCTGTCCTCACCTGGCTGCTGAAGGATAGCCTGGGGGGCAACTCCAAGACCATTATGATCGCAAGTACGTGTCACAAAATATGAGTACGGGGGGGGCGGGGGGTCTCAATTGATATTGGACCAAGTCAAAACAAAAGCACTGTAAAAAGTCATGCAGTTTGATTTTTTTATTTCTTGTTAATTTGATTTTTCCTTGCAGCCGTCTCCCCCTCCGCCAGCAGCTACAACGAGACTCTCAGCACCCTGCGCTACGCTGCCCACGCCCGAAATATCGTCAACAAGCCCCGGGTCAACGAGGTCATACACCTGATATTACAAAGGCTCTTCGTAGTCATGAAAAAGCGAAAAATAAACCCTCCAAATAATCATTTCATGTTGTCGCAGGACGCCAACGTGCGGCTGATCCGGGAGCTGAGGGAAGAGATTGACCGGCTGAAGAGCATGCTGCTCACCTTTGAAATGGTAAAAAAAAAAAAAACAACAACAACACCCCCCCCATGTCTGTCTATCTATCTATCAATCTATCTATCGATCTATATATACAGATATAAAAAAATTGTTTTTCTTCCGCATTGACAGCAGCGTGATCCCAGTCCGTCCCTGAGTGACGAGAGAGAGGGGACGCTGTCGGACATCGTGCTGCAAAACGAGATGAAGGTAGCGCCTGTCATTGGACAGTTTTTGTCTGGAAAGTATTCACATCCAAAAAGTGATATATGGACGACTGCTGTTGCGAACAACTTACCGTCGGGGCACACGCAGGTTTTAACCATTGTCCTCTGTGTCCCTCAGGTGGAGCAGCTGACCAAAGACTGGTCGGAAAGTTGGCGGGACAAGCGAGAGCTGCTGGAGCAGTACAGCGTGGACATCAACCGGGACCGCGCCAGCTTCCTGATCAACTCGCTGAGGCCGCACCTGCTCGCCCTGGATGGGGACGTCCTCAGCACCGGCGTGGTCTTGTATCACCTCATGGTACCGATGGCACATTTTCGATTTCTAAGTGTCCGTTTGTGGTGGTGTGTGTGCTGAGTTGGCCTCTGCCTTGGGTTGGCTGTGTGCGTGTGCGTGCGTGCGCATGGTTTTATTCCTCCCTTTCCCTTTTTTTTTCTCAGCTGTCCTGACTTATATCTTTTCTCTTTTTCTTTGCTAGATTCTTCCTCTTCCTTCTTTTGCTTTGTCTCTTGTTCTGCTACAATGAGAAAAGGTGATTGACTTCTCTTTTCCTGTCCATCGCCCATCTCAAAAAGAGGCTTGGACTTTGACGTCGCCAAGCGCACATCTCAGGCCTGACACATGTCCATAAAGAGTGTCGGCATGGCAACCTTGTCTCTTAATCCCCCACTAAATGAAAGAGGAGGAGATGAGAAATGAAAGGATTTCCGAACATAATCTATTGTATCATTTGCACCCATTTTCATGACAGGAAGGAGTTACCCGCATTGGACCCAAAGACCAGTTTGAAGAACCACAAATAGGTACTGTATGAGCTTGGTGGAAAAACACCCCACTCTCATTTCACCTGTGCCCTAATTTCAAAATCACATTTTTTTCCCTGTGGGATATCCATTATTGATAATTTTTGCCCATTGACCTTTTTATTACGTTTCTGACTCATTTACAGTACGTTGCAAAAGACTATCTTTAGTTGGGCTCTCACTGTACCTTATGTTGAGCAGCTAGCCGTTAGCGGATGTTAACTTCGACCGGTGCCGAAAGTCATATGGACCATTTTTTTAAATTATTTTTTCGAAATTTTTTTTTCCCTGTTTTGGATTCTTTCATCATGTTGCTGTTTCCTGTAAAACATTCCAAAGCAATACTGCTCAGATAGGTGCATTTTCCGAACAAATCCAAAGTAGTTTGACATTTAAAAGAGTTCTCAAATGGCAATTCATGACTAGGCGAGGGTTTACTGTGTGTCCCTTTCAAAAATGCTTTTAACTGCGTTTATTAGTTCTGCCAACTGGTGCCAACTGTGAGATCCAAAACGACGGTGGTGTGGTCACGCTGAGGCCGCTGCCGGGTTGCACCTGCCTCCTCAACGACAGGGAAATCACTGAGCCCTGTAGGCTGGCGCAAGGTCAGTCTTCCCACTTGTACAGCCATTACATTCTGGGAATTGACTGGTCAGTTTTGTCCTGTTGCAGAACGTTACAATGATACAGCAAAAAAAGGGGTACCTGCTGACGGTACATCAATCCACGGTACACACTACTTCTGTTTTGTCTCCGCTCTCCAGGAACAGTGATCACCTTGGGAGGGCTTCATAAATTTCGCTTTAACCACCCAGCGGAGGCGGCGGTCCTCCGGGAGCGGAGACGCAGGGTACGTGCAGCCCAGCTCAAATTTTAAACGTCTTGATTGTTACCGACTGCCCAATGTTTTGCTTTCTCTCATTTCAGGCAAGTGAAGGCAGCTACGTTGACATTTGCCCTCAGACCTTTGACCACCGGTAAATGCAAGCACCCTAAAAATTCAACCAGACGTTTTTTGTTTTTTTTTTTTTGGTCCAACGTTGCTCATTAGTCTCTTTTATAGCAAAGAAGAAGAAGGGCTGCCTGCGGTGTGTTTGTCCCTTGGCGAGGAGTCCACTGCCAGGCGGCATGTGGAGGAGCAGCAGCGCTATGTGGAGGGTTTGCGCCAGGAGATTGGCTCTGAGCAGAGGCGGACCGAGAAGGAGCTGGAGAGGGAGCAGGCCCAACTTCGGCAGCAGCACAGCGAGAGTAAGCAAAACTGAAAGTTGCGATGAGCCAAGAAGCTAGAATGGCTGCTGCAAACCAAATTGGACGAAATTCCGTTTAATGTTATGCACGACGTCAAACTTTTTTATGCATCTTGTGATGAAAGACGTGTTCACTCAATTTCGGGTTAAAACTGCTGTTAGGGGCTTATTTTCTAAGAATACTTGAAACGTGAAATTTGATGCCATGCCTTTCCTGTGTTAGAAATTTCTGATTGGGTTCGTTTGAGCAAATTCCCAAGTAGGAGTCAAATTGCGATCCCTGGACTTTGTCCAAAATGGCTCTTGTTTATTTCGAAAAACTCCTTGAGACTTTTCCATGCGATTGATAGATGTGTCCGCCGAGTTGCGTACGAATCGGTGAAAATGGTATCATGCACACTAAAAGGACATAAATTGCCACCAGGATACCTGCATGTGGAAAAAATTGTTTTTACAGGCATGTTGAGGCCCCTTTTAAGGTAATAAATTTGTTGCTATTATAATATACATTGAGAATCAAAGAGATATGTTCATTAATGCTAATTGTTGTTGTGACTCTTAAACCAACAGTCCACCAGTGGATCCTGCAGAAGAAGCGTGACCTGTTAGCTGCTGAGGAAGGAGTCACTCAGGACCTTGGAGTTCAAACGGACTCCCATCCGGACCCCCTTCTGGAGCGCCTCAACAGATATGTGTTGGACGGTCAGGAAGTTCAGACAGAGAATTGTCCGTCACTGGTTGTCAGGGTCAGGAAGACGGCAGTCCAGGAGGAGCTACTGAAGCATCACGCCCTGTGTCGCGCGGAGAGCCGCATTCACCGGAAGAAGCTGCAGTTCCAACTGGAGAGAGTTGCCCGCAAGAGGCGTCTGTTGGAAGCAAAGAGAGTATTGCAGCAACTGGAAAAGGCCCTACCCTCTGGAACGGAGACCCCCGAGGAGGGGTTTCCACCGAAGTTTGTTTCTCCAAAACCTTCCTTCTCCGTTGATCTTGTGTCCCGCCTGTACCCACAACATACCCCAATCTTCAAGTAAGCGTATACAAACTTGACAAACTATTTCCTGAACTCACAAATATGAAAAATATTTCACTGAAAGTTTCTTTTCCCTCAACAGACACTTCCTGAAGAGAAAGAAATCCACAGAACTGACTTCAAATTTCAGATCTCCTGCATGTGTTCGGAGCAGGAAGTGGGTTTCAGATGAGTGCCTCCCCCGGGAAAGGACCTGGAGTTGCTCTGACACACTTCCTTCAGGAGTAAGTCAGTCCTGCCATGGAAGAGGCAGATCCTCCGAAAACATTGCACTGAATTCCAAGGAGGAGGAGAATTCCGTGGAACCGCAATGTCGGTGGCGCACTGAACGAAAACCCCTGCTGCCACAAAGAGAATTGTCTTTTAAGAACAGATCAGACCAGAACACGGCAGCTCCACCAAAGTTGCCCCTTTGTATCCCCGTGCAGCCGCTCGGCAAAGAAAATGTCGCAACCACCATACCAATAATTCCTTGCGTTGATGTAAAAAGACAAACACAGTCGAGTGTCAGCAGAAAATACTTCGCTAATTCTGTGGATCCCAAAGTGTCGCAAAAACTGCCATCGGTTTCAAATGACCCCAAAGTTGTCGGAAAGACGGCCAATCGATCTCTTAGAAGCTATGAAGATAGTGATGTGATGAGTGGAAGTCCCATTAAAACAGCCATCTCTTGTGAAGAGCTCGAGCAGAGCAATCCATTAGCGTGTCCGAAAAGGTGGCACAGCACAGAGGCTCTGAGGAACAAGACAGGCCAGTGGTTGGAGAGACAGCAACGATGGAAGGATAAATGTGAATGGAAAGTAGTAGAGGAACGGCAGGAAGGTTCCTCTGACTCTGACAGCATCTTCTCCCTCGATTCTTTGTCCTCTGCATATGCAACGGCTCTTGTTGTACAGCTGAACAGTGAGGAAGTGGCTGAAAGCGAAACAGAGAGCGAAGACAGTGAAATGTCGAAAGACTCGCTCGCGGTGGGCAAGTGCTCTGCTGTAACGAGCTCTTGCCAGAAAGTGGTTCCAACGTACTCTTTGGTGACAGATGCCTGTTGCGGCAATAGTATAATGGCAATTGGGCCAGAATGGGGCAGCTGTCAAGATCCTAAAGCTATCCCCGCAGAGATGCACCGGAGCCAGCAAGATTCCCTTAAATCAAGACCTGAAATCGCGGTAGTAGACACTTTTAGAGATGTACAAGATAACATTGGTCAACCAGGTCTCCCTGGTTCTGTCGTTGCAAGGCTGTCCGAGAACCTGCCGCCACTGATGGACGCCTGCTCTTCCCTTGACGTGGTTGGCAGTTCTGGGCTGCGCCGAGACTCTCCTTCGCCACGAAACGAAAGCAGCAAATCTTCCAGCCCAGTCAGCGCGAGCGTTTCAGATGGCCCGAGTCCGTCTCGGGGTTATAGCTTAACATCGTCCGCACAGGTTTTGAATGACCAACCAACCAAGGAGCTGATGTCACAGAAAGAGAAAGAACAGCCAGACAGTGGGACCGAGTATTTAGTCGCGGATCCTCTACGTCTGCCCCACAAACTTGAAAATGGTGTTGCGACTGACCTACGTACCTCAGGTTGTCAGACAGAACTCCATCTGTTAAGAAACTTTTCGGGGTTAAGTCAAGAATCTACAACAGACTCTTCAACTTCTTTTAAGGCTTCCCACAAAAATGAAGTGCGACACGGTGAAGTTGTTACACACCAACAGTCTGATCTGTCCGGCCATCAGATTACTAAAGATTCTTCCCTCACAAAGGCTGACTCATCAGACCGGAATGACACCAAAGATGTCGATGCGACATATTTTCCCTTGCAGCATGACTCATCTGGTAAAAATTCCAGGAAGAGAAACCAAGAGCAGCAGGAGGCTTTTGTGGGGAGCCTGAAAATTCCAAAAAGAAGCCCTTCACCTGTTGACAACCGGGGAGCTACTTCCTCTGATAACAATAACATGCCTAACTTGAAAAAAGAACACTGTGATGAAGGAATCTCCAACTGTGGATTTGTCTCTGCTGGCATTTCTGATCCCACACCGAAAAAACTTGTGACTGACCCCTCTGTCGCCGATATTAAAGTAGAACATGCAGCAATAAAACAAGTGGTTGCTGATACAACGGAGGCAGCATGTCACAGCGATACTCTTGGAAGAAAGTATAGCTGTCAGTCTGAGGCCATTTGTAGCGCCATCGACTTGAGAATTGCACAAGTGGTCCAAGAGCATTTAAAGATGTCACTCATTGGCAGCAATGGCAGCAGAAGCAGCCGGAGTCGCAGCCTCGTCTCCGATTGTGATCATCAGAGAATCAACCAAGTAATGAAACCTACGCAAGATAACGGGAGCGATCAGGTCAAAGAATTGACCGACGATGGAGAAACTACCAAAAGGAGACTTGCGGCTACTGAAGTAAAAACTGTTGCTTCATTGGCAACATTTGAGAAAAGGCAAACTGGCCGCGAAGTGCAAGGCGGCTGCACCGATGATGCGAGACAACCAAAATCTGCTGTGCCGCAGCTTTGCATTACCAAAGGCAACTGTCGTGTGGAAGGCACATCCAGTATTGACTGTTGTCGCACATGCAACACACAATTACCAAAGAAAGTTGAGCACCCCCACAAGTTATCCTCTGATGGAGGTAATTTTACTGATGCCACATCTGGGAATAAAGCTTCTGCCAAAGGGCGAGATCAGTCCAGCAGTCCGTGTTTGAATGACCATTCTCAGTCTTGTGGGGCCAGTAGGAATTACAACACCAGCAACAAATGTCAAGGTTGTCCGTGCAAATTTGCCAAAGTCCAACATAAAGGACCTTGTGTGACCAGTCAGTCTGAAGTGTATGTCACAGAGAGGTTTTCAGCATTAAGGGATGAAAAGGCGGTCACCAATGTAAGTGATTGTGGATCTGAAATGGTCACTATTGGCACACAGTGTGATTCGTCTCTGCTGAATAAAAATAACAAGTCCAAAAGGTTCCGGAGGACAAAAATACATCTTCCCCCTTGCGCTTCCTTTCAGACATCATCATCAGATGAAGATCAAACCTCTAGCAAGCGGTCATTTTCTCAACTACTACTTGAGAGTGAAGGCAAACCAGATCTCAGACAATCTAATGCTGAGATTTCCAACACGAACTGCAAGATGGATCCGAAAGAAGACGATGCATTTTCCAGAGAAAGCTTCTCGTTACCTCCACAATCAATTTCACCGAGGACCAATGACCTGCGGAGTGCAGACAAGTCTCAGGAATCTCACATGCGTTTTTCCTCTAGCGATGTCAACCCATTTGTTCATCAGTGGCAAGATGGTGACCGATCATGCTGCAAGAACCCCGCCTTCGGCAGTGCTGCCAATCTGTCGCGCAAATCCCCGCTTTTGAACGCCGCTGAAAAACGCATACAAAGGTGCTGTAGCGTCGATAACGACTTAAACGGACAGAACTTGCCCTTCAATTCCCATCTGAGCACCTACGCTGCTCACAAGGGGCTCTCCAGCACGCTTAGCAGCATTGAACCAACAGTCAACATCACTTTGTCCGGCGGGTTTGTCTACTCCTCTGATCCAGAGTTAAGCCAAAACTCCTCCCAGAGGTCCACAAATAAACACGGCATTCATATCCAACTGGTCGAGCGGGCCGCTCTACGGAGGAGGGAGAGGCACAAAAGGAGCCAAACGGACGTTCCGAAGACCCCGATTCAAATGAACAAGTTCCTGACATGGAACAGTATGGAAAGCATGTCTGTCCACCTCTCGAAGCTGATCCACAGCACCTCGGACCTGCTCGGAGATGTCCAGGGAATGCGGACGGGTCGTGTCAGCGGGCTAAGTTCTCGACCGATCCCAAATATCAGCGTCGACTGCTCGACTCAATCCGCCTCGGATGTTGGTGTTCAGACAGAAAGATGTTTGATACCCACAAACACGGAGAGGCACCAAAGGTCTGAATCACACGAGATCAACGTGACACTGAGACTGATTGGTGCTGAGGTCCTTTCACCAGACAAAGACCCTCTTGGTTTGGAGGAAACAACTGAGACTGGTGACAAGGAAGTCAGGACATCTAATGATGTCCAACAAGGGACTGCTTCTTTAAAAATGCTGCCTTTCGGATACCAAAGACAAATAAGATCCACTCCCATCAAAAAAACCTCGCCTGAGATGTCGCACCATCGTCTTACCGCCGCCTCTGAAAAAAGCTGGAGACCAAACGGATGCCCAGAAAACCAAATCTCTTGTGAGAGAAATTCGTCAAAGCCTGCAACTACATTCACAGATCGGGCATCATCCCCCATTGTCACTGTGAGTGTACGGCAACCGTTGAAGACTGGAGAAAGACATCCGAATGGATGCATGGAAGAGAAAAGCTTCCCTGAATATCCTTGCAGGTCATCGGGACTTGATTGTGGCATTTGCTCTGCTAAAACACCCCAGAAGGTCTGTGAAAAGAGTGGCTCAAGTCTTAAAGACGCAGAGGATTGTTTTCAAAGCTCACCGATGGACGTAACTCCTCGTCGCAATGGGAATACCGACCCTCTGCCCAAATGGAACTCTTCACAGAGTTCTCACTGGCAGAGAAAAGTCTCTCTGCAGAACTACGCCTCTGCCACAGAAAAGGAGGCCGACGCTCCTGTCATCCAATCCAAAGCCATACAATCCACCAAACTGGCCCAGCAAAGGCCTAAAGGGGTTCCTTTTTCTGGCAACGCTTGCAGTTCATCTCCGGCGGCATCCCCAACGCCAAGTGAGTGTAGTACTGACATCTTGGTGAATGCTAAACCAATCGCCAGAGTGGACACCGAGACGCTGCCCGAGGACCTGCCCTTGCACAATAAGTTCACCAACTGGTCCGGCATCAATCCTCTGCAATCCAAGCGCTGCGGTTTTTCTGACGCGTCCGAGAGTTACACTTCTAACTCTGGAGGAAGGTTAAGAGAGATCGAGTGTCTGCGTCAGGAAAGGGAGCATGTAATGGCTTCCATTGGCCTTGGGGCCAACACCACACCGTTGACCGTGGAGCTTGCTGAGGCCAAGCTGCACTACGGCCTCGGAGAGACGGACGCGCTGCTCAAGATGCTGTCTCCCAGGTCCACAGAGGATGTCACAGTGAAGTGCGTGTCCTCCACCCTTGGAAAACAGCAGCTTGGGGATCGGTAAGTGTTCCACTTCTAATCTCTGGTATCCAGCAATGTACTGACTCTGTTGTCATTTCTGGAAGAAAGATCTGATGGAACTGGACCAACTTTTAGTCATGGCTAAAGCTACCCTCAAATCAATTGCTAGGTACTTGAGGTAATCCAGGATATAGCTTGGTCCGATTGGATAAAAACTTTGACTGTGTCATTACATCGTGATGACCGACCGACTCCCCAAACTGACCCACCACTGATCACACATTCAACCAATCGTCGTCTCACAGACTGCCCATATTTATATTTGTATTTACATAACCTGAGGTACTCACTCACTACCCCGCTGACTGATTCACTGCCCAACTGAGTAGCCGACCAACCAACTTAGGTTGTCTGACCTGAATGATCTTCACCAATCTACCCACAAATCAATCTGCCATCCAATTGACCAGAAATCTGAGCTACACCGACCTCCTCCTGGCCAACCCACTGACTGACCCACTGATCGTTGGAATGACCGACCTGCTGACTGACCCAGTTAGCGGCCAACCGACCGACCATATTTATTTGATTGTGTGACTTGAGTGATCTACACCAATTTACCTACCGACCAACCCGGCATCCAACTGAGCATCTGACGGCCGTCCGATTGGCCAACCATCATTATAATTGGTTGTGTGACCTGAGTCATCTCGTTTTACCCAATTGAACGACTGTCTGACTTACTGTCCGACTGACCAATTGTATTTGTTTGTGACCTGAGTGATCCTCACTGGCTAAAACGCCAATTGGCCCACCTGCAAACAGACCATCCAGTCCGATTAACATCCTACTGACTGACTGGCCCACTAACTGACCATCCAACCCATTGGCAGATCATAATTTTGGAGTGGGGTCTGTGACATGAGTGATCTGCAAAAAGCTCAATTCTTGAGATGTCTGACTTTTTGTACCTTCCCAGACACCGTTTGAGCATCGAAGGATTGCACAAAAAGACGGAGGAGCGTCCTCAAACAAGCCGCCGGGCTCGCAGCCTGAGCCCCCGCAGACATCATCTCGGAAGTCCTCCAGCCACTCCCGACCGACAGCTGAAGCCAACGAACGGCCGGTACAATGTCAACGTCGTATCTGATCTTAAACGTGCATTTCGTTGACCTGAGCTTACCACTTATCGGCAGAGTACGAGACCCGGCGAGCGGCGGTAGCACGTACCCGTCGGACATTGAGCAGCTGCTGCGCGAATATGGCCGCGCTCGGCAGGAAGCCATGAGTGAGATCGCCAAGGCGAGGGAGCGACTGCGTGAAAGGACCGAACAGGAGAAGAGACGGATTCAACAGCAGGCTTTATCTCCAGAGTCCAAGGTACAGTATATCTTGTGTGGCTGGAGACCCTGTTCTTCAATCTTACTTTGTACATTTTGGATACATTTAAGATAGTGATAGAGATGGAACCATTTATTTATTTTATTTTTCCCCAGGATGACCTGAGGCATGGAACCAGGATCAGCAACAGCACCTTGTGCACCGGATCCAGCCTGAGCCTGTCATCTGGACCCACGTCAGGGTACAACAGTGGCAACGCTCTGCAACTGCAACACGGCCACAGACTACCTCCTGGACATGTGGGTGAAAAACAATGACGCATGTAGGACATGCCAGACACCATGCAAATAGGCCTCCAGTGTAATATAAGTGGGGCTTTTCACCATAAAGTGGATGGATGGGTGGGGGTAGGGGCGGGGTTTTCATAATTACTAGTCTTTCATTTTTACATTTAAAAGTCTCAATCTTCCCCGAAAACTTTTTTTTCAAGAATTAAGTTGTATATCTGCTGGATAAAAAGTCGTGTTTTCAAGATTTTGGAACCGTACGAGAATGAAGTACGATATTTATTTTTAAAAACCCACATTTCTGATGATTTGATCAAAACTTTGGCTACTTTTTGTCTTTTTTAGACCACCACATTTCTGGAGAAGGGTGAGAAAGTTGCCTCACGAATCTCCATTTCTGCTCAGGGTAAGTCACAGTTAGACAACAGCACGGTTTAATATAGCATAGAGCTAATACTTGCGCAGAACAAACGGGCATGAATGTGTCAATTTTCTTAATTAGACGTCCGTGTTGATCCCTTGATGACCACGTCATCATCATCTCCACCGTCTTGTACTCGACATCGCGCCGCCTCTTTTGGCTCCTCCTGCTCCTCCTCCACTTCCACCGGCTATCAGGACATCACGGCAACGCTGCTGGGCCGAGCTCTGGCTGAGGTATCTCACAAAATATACCTGTACAACTCTTTTCCTGAAAATTGACTATATTGGGGGGTTATATATTTTTCAGACTAAAAGTTCCTTTATCTCTGTATAAACAAGTGGATATTTTTTGAGGACAAAAAAAATTATTTTGGGCTCGAAAAGAAAAAGGCATAATCCTACATGAATACAGTCATATTATTTTGAGGGAGAAAATGTGTTGGGGGATTTTTTTGTTGTTGATTTTTTATTTTTTTTTAAGAAAAAGCAGAATTTATCTTTAAAAACTTTTAAAATCTAAAATTCCCTCTGTGGAATTTTTCTTCGATAAAAAGTCACGTCTTCAAAATGAAAATGCCTATTTTGGAAGGTTGGAAATATATTTGAGATAAAAAGTTGTCTTTTCTCGATAAATAGCGGTAAATTTTAAAAGTTAGATTTCGAAGTGGGTAAGTTATATATTTTTTAGATTTTTTGGGGGGTTTTTTTTGTATTTTGGATGATATTTTTTTTCATATATTTTTAGAGAATTTCCTTTGGATTATAATTTATTTGCTCCTTTTAATCCAAAGGTCCGACTGGCTTCCTGCGGTGATTTGAGCAACCTCGTGAAGGGGAAAGCTTCTGTTGGCTGGAGGTGACCCCCCTCAATTTAGTCCATTTTTATTTGGGCACATCTTGATTGATTTATTGATACAGACACCAGGGAGAAGAGCGAGGCATCCAGGCTTACTACAGGGCATCGTCGAGCCCGTCGGTGCACGCCTTCCTGGGGGCGGTGGAGCTGGACGGAACCCCGAAGCGCCTGTGGACTGTCCTTCGCCAGCCCCGCAACGCTCAGGACTACCACCCGTCCGTGCGCACCGCGTGGAGTCGCCCTCTAGATGGCAGCACTCACCTAGGTCAGATACTTCACATCATGTCCTATGAGGAAAACCAAAATCTTGATGCCTTTTTTTATTTTTTTATTTTTTTGACTTTGGAACAGACAATTTTTTTGCGGGGTGGGAGGGTGGAGGGGGGGTGATCAAAATCAACCTAATTGGGAGTGCATGTCCAGTCTACCTTTTGACAGACGTGTCCACCTGCTGCCACCTCAGCCAGCCGCGAGACTTTTGCTGCATCAGCGCTGAGTCCAAACAGGTTAGTGCACCGCCGTGCCCCAAAAATTTTTGCTGTCCTCATTTATAATGGTATTGTTATACGGAACCATCAAACCTTGGGTTTTATTCTCTTCACTTTAAACTGCGCATCTGAAGTGAAGCTTCAAATTGAAAATTTAAAAAAAAAGGGAAATGACATTTGTAACCTCAGGGCGATGTCAACGTGCTGGCCATGCAGTCGGTATCGGACGAGTCCCTCCCACGTCCCAGCCCCAGCGCTGTCCGAGGCGAGATGATGCCCAGCTGCTGGCTCCTGCAGCCAATCAGATGCGGGAGCAGACAGGAGGCCACCCGGGTAGTCTACCTGCTGCAGGTTTGGACCGCTGCATCACCACCGTCACTCATGTTGACTTTGTCAAATCAACGCAACATGACATGACCTGCGGATGTGGGGGGTTACTGCAATTTTGGCTGCAAATGATCATTTTGTGACTCTGAAATGAGTATAATGTGCATGCAAAATACAAATATGAATCATATTCTTGGACATTTGGGAGAGAAAATGAAGTTCAATTACAAACCTACGTCATGTCTTGTCATGTCTTGGCTTCCCGAACAAAACAATCATTGTGTGTTTACGTTTTCCGGGGTCTTGTGGTCTCAGGTGGACTTGGGCACATCGTCTTTCCCGCCGCAGCTCGCGGGCGCGGTGGCCAGGAGGCAAGCGGCCATCTTGGCAGACCTCATCGACGCAGTGAACACGTGATCGGCTGTCCGCGCCTCGCATCAGAGGCATTCCAGCACTTCATTTTTGCACCTGACATTTTTTAATTATTTAATTGAGTTTTTATTTTTTTATTTTTCTACACTAGAGCGCTATTTCTTTACGCGCAGTTTTATTTTTATACATATGAAGGTTGGGTTTGTTTGTTTGTTTGTTTGTTTGCTTTCTACAATCACAATGCTAATTTACCAAAGATACTGGATATTGTGGTAATCTTGTTGGTGACAGTTTGAGCCTGGAAGAAACGATTTGTATTTCCATTGATACAAAGTGGTGCTGGGGGTGGTGGGTGCGGGGGGTTCAGGGTAGCTGCTTTACTATTTTGACTATTTAAATTATTTTCTACGGGGCAAAAAAATAATGTGTGATGCTAACCCTGGAACAGACAGGTTCTATTTTCATTGTTTCGTAAAGAAAAAAAATGACGGAAAAGCAAGCTTTTTTTTTTTTAAGCTATGCAAGTTCTATGAAAAACCAAAGACACCAACAAAAATCAAGGCACAATGAAGGAACACACTTTTTTTCCATACCGTTTATTTTTTATATTGTTGCTATAAATTTTTCTTTTTCTCGTGGTGTTGAAACTTATTTATGTTTAAAATTGTAAATGTTAAAATTGTTTTTATATATATTATCTATAAACATTGCAGTTTTTGCTGTTTTTATACTATTACCAAAGATGTCGTTTGATCATATATGATTAAAAAAAAAATTTTTTGAATTTTTACGTCTTTTTTTAATTTTAATTTTTTTTAGAGCTGAGTTCCATCCATCCATTTTCCGATCCGCTTATCCTCACAAGGGGCGCGGGGCGTGCTGGAGCCTACCCCACCCAGCTGTCTTTGGGCAGGAGGCAGGGGACACCCTGAACCGGTTGCCAGCCAATCGCAGGGCACACGTAGACAAACAACCATCCGAGCTTACACTCACACCAAGGGACAATTTTTAGAGTGTTCAATCAGCTTGCCAGGCATGTTTTTGGAATGTGGGAAGAGACCGCAGTACCCGGAGAAAACCCAAGCAGGCACGGGAGGAGAACATGCAAACTCCACACAGGAGGGCTGGAGCTGGAATCGAACCTGATACCTCTGCATTGTGAGGTCGACGCGCTAACCACTGGTTCATCGGGCGCCTTGAGCTGATTTATACATGTTAATATTAAATGTATTGCGTTATTCTCCTTGATTAATTTGACTACCCTGAGTCCTAGCTTTGAATGGCGTCATCTACATCTATAACAATGTCATAACGTCGCTTATTTTTTGAAATTAGATTGTGTCTCGCGATATAGTGCAGTTACGCTCATATTTTTTTCTTTCCGGTGGCGAGGATCTTGAAATTCACATGGGAGCATTTCCATCCATCCATCCATTTTCTGATCCGCTTTATCGTCACAAGGGTCGCGGGGCGTGCTGGAGCCAATCCCAACCGTCTTCGGGCAGTAGGCGGGGGACACCATGAACCGGTTGCCAGCCAATTGCAGGGCACACAGAGACAAACACTCACACCAAGGGACAATTTTTAGAGTGTTCAATCAGCTTGCCAGGCATGTTTTTGGAATGTGGGAAGAGACCGCAGTACCCGGAGAAAACCCAAGCAGGCACGGGAGGAGAACATGCAAACTCCACACAGGAGGGCTGGAGCTGCAATCGAACCTGATACCTCTGCACTTGTGAGGTCGATGCACTAACCACTGGTTCACCGGGCGCCTTGTGCTGATTTATACATGTTAAGATTAACTGTATTGCGTAATTCTCATTGATTAATTTGACTACTCTGAGTCCTAGCTTTGAATGGCGTCATCTATTATGTCGCTTATTTTTTGAAATTAGATTGTGTCTCGCGATATAGTGCAGTTACGCTCATATTTTTTTCTTTCCGGTGGGTGTGTTTATGATGTTGGATCGGAACCCGCACTCAGCAGCTCAAGACGTGCCACTTGGGTTGTTGCAGCCCCGTGTCGGGAATGTATCTTCCCTCCACTCGTAACCCTCCACTGGATTCACCCACTCGTTATTTTTAACCCCACAGGGCGGGTCAGTGGGCCGGCTGCCTCTCGGGAATGAGCGTGGAGCGCAGTGCCCCACTACCCTCCCTCTTTTCTTTTTTATATCCTCTCTTTCCTGGTCCCCTCCAGGCAGGATCAACCACCCCGATGCGTCCATGGGACCTTAATGTGACGGCCGGCAGGGACAAGAAACGCCACTTGGAAGAATTCCACGAAACAAAGTGAGTGTCAAATCAAAAACGTCAAAAGTTTGCTCGGGGTTTCAGTCGCGTTGCTGTCTTTGGGGTTCCACAAAAAAAAAAAAAAAAAAACACCTGTTGTGACGTCAGACACTTTCCACATTATCTCTACTCAAGACTTGTCCGACTTGGATTGTTGAAAGAAACACCGTTTGAGTGATTTTTTGACGTTGAATTGGCGTCATGTGGCCCGCAGTTGTGCTCACGAGTGACTTTACGCACGGTGACGAGCGCGTAAAAGGACAACGCGACCTCGTACACCAAAGTGTCTTCGCCTAAAACGTCTCACAAAGTCGTTTTAGGCTTGTTGCTCATGTTGTCGAGGTCCAAACTGGTCCGTTCTGGTCGACGAAAGGGTGTCAAGTGTGAGTATAAACAACTGGTAAGAATCTTAAAGCGAATTTAGAACTGCTTTTTTATCCAAAGAAAGTATGGGGGGGGGGGGACTATTATTATTAAACACTGTTTTAAATTCCACAACACGGTCTTTCCGAGTCCTCAAATTTGAGTGTCATGGATACAAGCAACTATTTTAGAGTTTAAAATGAATTCTAGAAAGTGTACCGAAGGATGGAGGGGGGGTCATAAAGGATACTTTTGATATCGAAATCCGAACCAGAGTGAGCCAAGAAATACTCTTTATTGAGATGAATGTATTCAAATAAGTCATGTTAAGCTTATAATGAACTCACATTAACCTGAAAATCAGCCACTGGTTTGTATTGTTTATAAGTGCTATTTTTTTTTTAATCTATCCAAAACACATGACTTCAAAACAGAGCCAAGAAATGCTCAAGTTCCTTCTTTATTCCCCTTAAAAGGACACGCTTGTGTGGACCAGCCAGGACTTTATAACGTAAACACACCCCAAGAATAGTTTTGGACTTATTCCTTAAAGCAAGGCCTCCGAGGTTGCGTTCGAAGCTACGACTGTGTCCAAGATGCGGGCTCAATGTTTTGTTGTGTCTGGATGGTCAACTGCCACCCTGCTCTTCCTCTTTCTCCTCTTCCTCGGTCCAGTTGCTGAAGTTGGGAGTCGCAGAATGCGAACTGCACGTCGCACATGTTGTCGGCCTCACCCCCCCCTCGTCTCTTATTTCATCCTCTGCTGCACAGTTGCGGCTAGAACGCTCATGAAGGTGTTTTTGTGGCCGTTGCCTCATCGCATGATGGAACACTGGAAACATAGCTGCAGATAATCACTCAATGTGGGCAGTCTGGCATTGTTTTTTTTGTTTTATCTTGTTTTCTTTCACCTTAACCACACACATAAAAACAGACGGTTCAAACAAGTGTCATAGAGGGGAGGGCGAGCAGGTGGACAGTTGCGGGCCGTTGGTCCAGTTCTGAGCGTGTGTGTGTGTGTGCGCGCGGCGCGGGTGTGTATGGAGCCGATAAGCCCCGCCCCCCTGACCTCCGCCACCTCCAGTGTGTGTGTGTGTGTGTGTGTGCGCGCGCGGCGCGGGTGTGTCTGGAGCCGATAAGCCCCGCCCCCTGACCTCCGCCACCTCCGTGCTTGATAAGGGCCCTCTGTGAACTTGTGATAGCGAGCAGTAAACCGAGGGAAACCTGAAAGACGCGTCATTGAAACATCATCTGTGTGTGTGTGTGTGTGTGGGGGGGGGGGGATATTAAAAAAAAAAAAGAAAAAAAACTGTTCATAAATTCTAATAAGAAAGGAACCAGTCAATATCTTGCCATTAACCTCTGTTTACAGATACAGGTAACTTGATCCAGAGAAAAATCCGCTTAGTAACTTACCAATTACTACTTTCCTAATCATCATTTTATCACAAACTTGTCCCAGTGATATACACTTATTTTTATTTTGTGTCTTCTGTACATGTATCGCAAATGTACCTTAAGGCGAGCAGAGAGCTGATGGTTAGCTTCCACACACGCTGCCAATTAAGAGTGATCAATTCTAATCAGCGATGGCTTGATGTGTCCAAAATTCTCCTCGGCTTCACATTTTGTGTTGCATGCCGATGACGGTCGGACGACATCATTCGTGGTGGTGTCACTTTGTGTGACTCCACCACTCCCCTTAACACACACGCGCGCACACACACGTGATAAGGGAGCCATGCCGTAGGCTGATAAACCGCCATTCCGTGCTAAGAATGAACACCCTGTCAGCGGGGAGGGGGGCGAGGTCAAATTGACAAAATGGAGCTGCGAGAGTACGTCTTTTGTCGCCACCCTTTTCCAACAACTCAACCGTTTCTAACAAGGCGCCCACCGAGTCCTTCCTATATCCCACCAGGTTGAATTTAAGACTTAGGATTGTTTTTTAAATTGGTGTTGGAAATTTGATGGTCAAAAATGAGCCTAAAAAATTCAAAGTCAGTCTTTCTGTGCCAACAGAGGAGGGTCTGAGAAGATAATTACTAAATATATATTTTTTAGAAGATCACATAAAATGCTGTAGGGGCTTAACCGGAGCTCCATGGATTTTTAACAGGTGCAATTGCACCCCCCGAGCCCATCCCTGCTGCCATCTGAGCTTTATTTTTGACACAAAAGTTTCCGTTGGTTAAATAAATCCGTGTTCAGACATTTGATGGGTTAAAAAAAAAAAAAAAGCGAGAAAATCAAAATCTCAATCTCAGAAGGTTGAGCTCCGGTTTGTGGTATTGTTGTGCCGTCTAAATTTGGACGTGAATTTAAGCTGTTGAATTTTTGACAGAATTTGTTGGAGGTTGACTTTTTTTATGGTAAAAAAAAAAACAAAATTCTGTTTTGCAAAAAATTCAATATTGCCACTTTTTTTTTTTTCCTCTGGAAATTGGGATGTATTTTTGTCACGGTTTTATCACACCATTGCCTTTGACATCTTCCAATTTTGCGGGCGAAAATTGGTATTTTATGTGCACATGATCACGAATTCACGGACACAAATTAGCATTTTGCATCCATAATTTGGGATTTTGTGCCAAATACAGCATTTGTGTACACATTATACCTAATTCATGGCCACATACGAGCATTTTTTTAATTCTACTTTTTTCTTCCTCCCCAGGCTCCAAAAATAGTCATCAATGTGCAATTTTCCTCTATTCCAGATAACTACCAGGAATAGCAGCTACATTTTCCTCCATTTTTTTTTTTTTTGTGGAACCTTTTGAACGAGAGGACCTTTTGAGGACGCCGTGACGTCCGGCCCCATCGTAAACCATCCCCCCTCTTGCCATCCACGAATACCTCCGCCATGACTTCCACCACCGACTTTGACAATGTGGAGATCACGCAGCAATACAGCCGCGTCAACACACGCTTCGAGCTCCCCGACGAGGATCTGGACAACGACAACAGCACGGCACGGCTCTTTGAGCGGTCGCGGATCAAAGCCCTCGCAGGTGCGTATGCACGTCTAGCCATCCGATCTTGCTTCGTCACAACATATAATTTGACCCCGCAAAAAAAAAAAAAATGCGGGTTTGTTTTCCGAAATCCGCTCATTGGGTAGCGGCGGATTTGGAGCAGATTGGGTCATGATTACACAAGGTTGGGTTAATTAGCGTGACCCAGCAGATTGGGTTGAAGACTAAAGGAGAGTCAGTCTCTGTACTTCAAGTCTTCACGTTTTAGTCAAGCACAGCCCCAAGTCGTACAATTGGCGATTGAAGTCGGACTCTAGTGAAGTCACCTGACTCGAGCGCCCCACCTCTGCCACCCGCATTCCTGGAATGATTCCCATCTTGATGGATGCGCACAGCTGTGGGCTCGCCAGCTCACAGCTCTTTGGAATTTTACGCCTTAAGCTGGCTTTTTAAAAATAGACGCGTTTCCGGCATGGCAAAGGACGGATAGGTGGGGAAAAAAGAGTTGAGATCGGAAGATTTTGACTTTGCGACTGTACCTAGAGGCCAGTTAAAAGAAGACACTTATAAGGGGGAACAAAGTGTTTGTAAAAACAAAGTTGTATTTTTCCAAGACAGTCATAATCACTTTATTGTTTTCAACAAGGTTTTATAACAAGGATAAAGCCATTTCTTTTGCAAAAAAAAAAAAATGTTTTCGTGTCAAAAAGGGAAAAAAAATGAAATAGTACAAAAATAACATTGAATTACATTTACTTTTATTTGGACAGGAGATTTTTTTTAGAAAGAGATCTAACTTGACAAAATAATCATTCTTGGACAAAAAATAAAATAGATACACACACACACACACACACACACACACACACACACACACACACACACACACACACACACACACATCCTCTGTAGTTGTGAATGATACATCAGGAATGGGCGAGCTTCGCTGAATATAAGGAGACCAAGGCAGCAAATGCGAATGAGAGATCCAGGCTAGAAGAGGAAGTCAGGTGCCGCCTGAGAGCGGCGGCATCATCACACAAGTGGCGAAGATGAGGAAGAGGAGGAAGAGGAGGGAGGGAGGGAGGAGTCGGCACGAGGAAAAGAGGACAGAAAGCCAGAAGGCGGAGGAGAGCCGAGACGTGGAGTCCCGCTCCTCTGGTTCAGAGTTTCTCGGCGGGCGGTCGGGGCAAAGATGAGCAGCCCGTGCCTGCTGCGGCCGGCCCCCATCAGCCAGCCCCGACTCCGGGATGTGAGGATCAGCCTGAAAGCCGCCTCCAAGATCCAGGACGGCAAGGATGCGAGCGGCCGCCGCAACCCGCCGGAGGAGAGCGACGCCCCCGTGCGCAGCCGGAGCACTCCGCCTGCGCACCGGGCCCTCAGGAGGGCCCCCAGGGGCCGGGCCAGGCGGCAGCAGGAGCATCACCCGGAGAGGAACGGCACCGTCCTCCTGCAAGTGCCGCTCACCCTCCCGGGGCTGACCCCCGTCTCCTTGCCGCCCAGCTCCTGTCAGCGCCCCGTCCACCCGTCCCCCTCCTCGTCCTCGTCGTCCTCCCTGTCCGGCCGGAGCATGAAACGGGCGCGCTGGCTCAGCTCCAGCGCATCCAACATCTACTTCAACTCTATCCTGGATGGACGCTTCAGGCAACTGCAAGGTATCGCGAGGTGCCAGGGGTGGCTTGGGTGCCCCCCCCCCACCCTCCCCTCCCTCGCACCCGACCAGGGGGTTCCACCCTTCCTCTTTGCATGTTATAGCCAGTGAGGGGAGTAGCGAGTAAACTTAAGAGTCAAGTACGGATGCTCAAACATTATCAAATGAACATAGAGCCTTTGTTTTTTGTGGGCGTAAAAAGTAGGATTGAAGATGAGTTGACATTCAACAATCTTCAGCAAAAACCAGGCGGCTTGGAATATTTTCATTTTCACTCTTCTTTCAAATTTACACCGTTTCATACAAAAAAGTGCCATCTGGTGGTTGACATTGGAATTACACCCAAAATCTACACTTTCCCCCCCACCCAAAAATGAAACCTGTGATAGAGGGGGGGATTACTCTACTTCGTTGTAGTGAAAAGAGAAGAAAAGTGAAAAAAAATCCAGATAATGATAAAAGCTATATCTCAACAATTCAGTACTAAAGTGTTCTTAGTCTTTGCAAATGTTTGATATATTTTGAAACGTATTACGGAAATCACTTTAAAGGGCCTTTAAGAATTAAAAAATAGACGGCAGAAACTTTTGACTGATTTTTGGTTTCCGTGTAAAAAGTTGTCAGAAAAATAAAACGTAAGAAAAATATTTGTACTTCACCACAATTAAGTACAGTCACAAAGTATTTTTTATGACATTACTGTACTTCAGTACATTTTTGAACGCTTCCTAAGTTTTGCTGATTTTTGAAGTAAAAGACTTGATGAGTACTTCTACCTTGACCAGAGAAGTATCTGTACTTCTACTTAAAGTGTGAGTACTTTTGCCACCTCCGGTATTAGGTAGTAATTTATTTATCCGAAGGGCGCTGTGGCTTTGCCCCACTTGTTCACTGGCTTCAATAATTCATCGTAGCAACTTCTAAAAAGGTTTTTTTTCCCCCCTTCCCCACTTCCAGGGCCATAATTTGCATTTGAGCTTATTTGGCTTTTCTTTCTCCCTGGCCCTTAAATTTTTTTTTTTTTTTCCGGGTGATGGTTATAGTTGGGATTTCGGGTGAGGGTCCCACCACCCCCCGAAAAAAAGCCATGTAGCTTAAGTTACCAAAACCCCCTAATGCTAACGCTGGTATTTTACCTTCTTTCGCCATCCACCAACATTGAATTGACTAAAAAAAATCTTTGGCTGTCATTAGTTAGAAGCGTACAGACGCCGACATGGCGACCGCCGGCAGCCTTCATCAAAATCTGCGGTTGCACTCGGCTCCCCGACGAGCCGGAGTTTTAATATTTAACCAAAGCTAACGACTGTGCTTGTGTCATCTTCCCCAACCGACTTGAAACTCTTTCAAGAGCCGAAGAGCTATGACTGACGCAATACAATCACAAAAAAAAAAAAAACGATGCGCTAACTGGTCTGTCAAGGCCAACATCAATTTACCTTCGTTGCTGACGGTGGTTCTTCTGCACCGAAGCGTCCCGGCTATTCATCGGTTCTGTCGAGGATTTCTTAGTTGTTGTGCAACGTTCAGTGTTGAGGAGACATCATGCTGTGAGGCTCCCACAAAGTGCGGAAGTTGTAAGACCTCTCAATAGTTGATGCTCAAACGCTATCAAATGAACGTACAGCCTTTGTTTTTTTTTTGTGGGCGTAAAAAGTAGGATTGAAGATGATTTGACATTCAATCTTCAGCAAAGACCAGGCGGCTTGGAATATTTTCATTTTCGCTCTTCTTTCAAATTTACACCGTTTCTTACAAAAAGTGCCATCTGGTGGTTGACATTGGAATTACACCCAAATTTTAATATGCGCAAACCCCGATGTCAGGCAGTCGACGGCTGGTGTCGTGACTCGACCTGGGAATTAGTCGTGTTTTTATTTTATTTATTTATTTTTGCACAAAAGATTTTCCTCAGTCCAGCAAGAAGCGCTGAGCCGGAGGGAAAATGAGGTAGCGAGGCGGCGTACGCGCAACACGGCCGCGCACAGCCGATTACAACGCGGTACAGTCGAGTACAGGGAAAATCCATCTGCATGAATAAGTCATGTGTGGCCTTCAACTGGAGTGCATGATCGAGGACTTAAGTAAAGGCTTGTCAAACACACCGCTGTTTAGTCAATCTTGGACTGATACACCCACCGCCGTCCCCAAAAAAGACAGCAAGGGGGCGGAGTCAGCTGGGATGATGATGATGGTGATTCAGCCCAGACAAGGACAATTCGATGAATGCTGTTAAATCTAACGTCATGCTATGTTGCCTACTTTTAAAGCCATAACGTAAATAATTGAGCGCCGCTTGGTGTTATTTTGATTCAAAGGGACCTCTAGCGCCAAGCCGTGTTTATTTTACCGACGACTACGATGCGCTAAGATCCACAATTTAATAAACAGATCAACTAAAACCCTGCCAATGCAATTGCTCCTCTTCGAGCCTTGTGAAGGTTGTTTTATGCTTTTTTTTGGTGGTGATATTTCATCTGCGTAGTCTGATATAACTTTTTCAAAGCCATAACGTAAATAATTGAGCGCCGCTTGGTGTTATTTTGATTCAAAGGGACCTCTAGCGCCAAGCCGTGTTTATTTTACCGACGACTACGATGCGCTAAGATCCACAATTTAATAAACAGATCAACTAAAACCCTGCCAATGCAATTGCTACTTGTCGAGCCTTGTGAAGGTTGTTTTATGCTTTTTTTTTTGGTGGTGATATTTCATCTGCTTAGTATAATATAACTTTTTTTTTTTCTCGTACATTTCCACCCTTTTTCTTGGAAAAAAAATGGAATTTGTTTCCTGTTGTGTTACAACTGTGTTCTCAGAACACACTGCAAAGATTTTTTTTTTTGGTCTTGTTTCGACTTGATCCTCAAAAACTTTTTTACCTTGAAATTTTATGGCTTTTTTTTTTGGATGAAAAATACAACTTATTTTCTAATGAGCAATTAGAACCTTGTTCCCAGTTTAAAACATTTTGTTCTTTTTTGAAAAAGGGTCATTTTGTACAATAAAATCCTGGAAATGGGGTTGCTTTGCTCCTTTTTGAGCCCAATTGGCTTATTATTGACCCAACTGTTTTTTGAGTGAAAATAAGTTTTTTTTGTTTCTTTCGACTTGATCCTCAAAAACTTTTTTACCTTGAAATTTTATGGCTTTTTTTTTTGGATGAAAAATACAACTTATTTTCTAATGAGCAATTAGAACCTTGTTCCCAGTTTAAAACATTTTGTTCTTTTTTGAAAAAGGGTCATTTTGTACAATAAAATCCTGAAAATGGGGTTGCTTTGCTCCTTTTTGACCCCAGTTGGCTTATTATTGACCCAACTGTTTTTTGGTGACATAAGTTTTTTTTGTTGTTGTTTTTTTTTTTTTTTATCATAATACTAAAAGCAAAATGACAAGAGAACAAAATGCATCGACTTGACTTGACGAGACAACGGTGAAGACACAATAAGTAGCGTCTGCTACTAAATTAATGATGCCTGCTTGCTGCTCGCCGCATGCATGAAAAGTAGACCGTGAAACTGTCACGCTGATTACACCCACGCAAGCCGGCCGCCGACCCGCCGCGCATCTCGGCAAACGGACGTCAGCGTTTCATGAGAATAGCGTCGTTAAAAACTTTGGATTCTCCAAACAGCAGCACAACCCTAAACGACATAGCGGCGTGCTGCTAAGTGTACGCTAAATGGCGGCTGAATTTGCCAACGTGGGCAAACAAACATGCATTAGGCCCACTCGCTGACTTGGCCTTTTAAACAAGCAGAGCAGACATCGCTTGATGACGAGGGAATGAAATCACACAGCAAATTGGATCCTCATGATTGATTTAAGGGCTCGTCTGCAGAGAGGTTCAAGCAGCTTGCTTTCCGCCTCGCATGCACACATCAACAAAGAAAATGGCCGTCTATTCTCATGAAATGATCATATTTTTTTTTCAAAATAAAAAATTGTACTTTGACTGTTAAATATGGTTACATTTTATTTTTTTAAATACAATGTAAACGCTTTTTTTTTAACCGTCTTAAAGGACAAATTTTTATTTGAAAAAAAAATACATAAGTAGAATTTGTTTTTCACATAAATTGTGCATTTTCTCATCATCGTGAATATTTAATTTTTGTAAAAAAATATTACCCTAATAACTTATTTATGTAATGTACTGACTTTATTTTTTGGAAAAAAAAATCTTAATAGTGTGACTTTTTCTTGTGAAATTATGACTGATAAAATCGAGACTTTTTTTCTTCATCAAATCTCTGTACCTGCAAAAAAAAACAAACAAAAAACCCCAAAAAAACTTGTAATGCGGTATTCCAACTTGATTTTCGTGAACTTTTCACAAAAGGATAACATTTTCCATAAAATTGCACCATATTCTAAAAGTTATTTCTTTCTAAAAAGACAAAAATGTATTTTTGGCCAAAACTTCAGATGAGCGCGAGGCGGTCCAGAAGAAGACGTTCACCAAATGGGTCAACTCCATCCTGTCTCGGGTCAGCTGTCGCATCTCCGACCTCTACTTGGACCTGCGTGATGGACGCATGCTCATTAGACTTCTGGAGGTCTTGTCTGGAGAACGATTGGTAAGATTTGAAAAAAATATATATAATTTATATTTTTGGAAAACATTACCTCTATGACAACCATTTTCTTGACATTTCCGACCCTCTATGACTTTTCCAATAAAATGTCCCCCTCTTAGCCCAAGCCCACCAAGGGCAGGATGCGCATCCACTGTCTGGAGAATGTGGACAAGGCACTGCAGTTCCTCAAGGAGCAGCGCGTCCACCTGGAGAATATGGGCTCGCATGACATTGTCGACGGCAACCACCGCCTCATCCTCGGCCTCATCTGGACGATCATCCTTCGCTTCCAGGTTGGACCACCATAAATATATACTGTATATATTTTTTTTTGTCAGGGAAGCAATTTTGGGGGTACTTGAAGGATTTGCCCAAACGAGCCTCAGGTAGGAGGAGCAGGTTTTCTACACGGACATGCAATGCTAAAGTGCCAAGCGTTTTTGCTCTTGCCATATAGTGTCAACGGCGTGTGGCGTTGATGCTTGATGATCATTTTGGTGATCACCAAGAAACATGACATTCGTTGGACAAAAGTCTCAAGGATCCATACCCGACATTGAATGGGAGCCATTTTGGTTTGAAGCAGCCATTTGGGCGCAGCCCCAGGGCTTTGACCAACCTGTACTATTTGAGCACGACGTCAAATTTTGAAGGATTCATCATGAAAACCGGGGTTCGACTGCCAATTCATGGCTGCTCCTATTTTGTTTTTTTCCTCTTGATTATTGCTGCTGTTACGAGCTGCTGTTGGCGAGCGGCAAACATCAGAACACGTCTCTTGCTTTCTCTGAAGGGGGGGATTTATTTTTAATTTGACACTGTTATTTTTAGTTCAAACAATATGGCCCTCTGCATTATTCAGTCCTTGGTGAAAAGATGGGGAAAAAAAAAAGTCAGCCTTTTTGACGTTTTCGTTTCTGAGAGCTAAATTTAGCCGCCTCGAAGGATTTGTTGGTCATGCGACCGCTCCAATTACTGGCCTCCGCGCTGCGGAAATTCAACAATGATCACACGTTGGTGTATTTTCTTTTTTCCTGTTATGTTCGACAATGCGCTCAGTTTTGCGTCTTGAGTCACGTTCTCTATTGATTGTCATCCCAATCAGATCCAAGACATCATTGTGGAGACGGGCCAAGCCGACCAGAAGGAGACGCGCTCGGCCAAGGACGCTCTTCTTCTGTGGTGCCAGATGAAGACGGCGGGGTCAGTCGCTAGCGTAACCTAGCTTAGCATTCACATCAGCGGGAAACCGGTTTGGTTTTCTCCATTCGAGTCAACCAGAAGAATGCGGATCTTTTTCAATTCGTCTCTTTTTCACAGTTATTCCAGCGTGAACATCACAAACTTCACCACCAGTTGGAAAGACGGCATGGCCTTCAACGCTCTCATACACAAACATCGGTAAGACAAGCTGGGAATTTTTTTATTTTTTATGTCTTTGTTCCTTTGAAAAACCAAACCGCATTGTCCTTACCCATCCAGACCGGATCTGGTGGACTTCAACCAGCTGAAGAGGTCCAACCCGACGCACAACCTCCAGAGCGCCTTCAACGTGGCCGAGAAGCAGCTGGGCGTCACCAAGCTCTTGGACCCGGAGGACGTGTTCACCGAGAACCCGGACGAAAAGTCCATCATTACGTACGTGGTGGCCTTCTACCACTACTTCTCCAAGATGAAGCAGCTCGCCGTGGAGGGCAAGCGGGTGGGCAAAGTCCTGGACCACGCCATCGCCACGGAGAAGATGGTGGATAAGTACGAGACCTTGGCGTCGGAGCTGCTGGCCTGGATCGAGCAGACCATCCTGGTGCTCAACAACCGCAAACTGGCCAACTCGCTGTCGGGCGTCCAGCAGCAGCTGCAGGCCTTCAACACCTACAGGACGGTGGAGAAGCCGCCCAAGTGAGTTTTGGCTCTCCCTCGGGGCCAGGGTACACCGTTGCAATTTCTCCCAAGATGCCGCCTCTTTGTAGGGTCCTAAAAAAAACGACTCTTGGTTCTCTTTAGGTCTTTAGACCCGATAGCATACCATCAACGTAATACAAAGGAGAAAAAGTACTACACGGTGACCAGAGGTCCTTATTTTGGGACCTAAAAAACAAAAAATATGTGTGACTACATGGACCTAAATACATCGTACATTCAGTAGGCGGCATGTCGATGGTTCAAAGCTCAATGGCGTCCCAACAGGTTCCAGGAGAAGGGCAACCTGGAGGTGCTGCTCTTTACCATTCAGAGTCGCATGAGGGCCAACAACCAGAGAGTCTACACACCCAAAGACGGCACGCTGGTGGCCGACATCAACAGGGTGAGGCGTCACACGCCGCAACGTGGCTGAGGCCAATGCTCGCTGTGCCCGGAGTGAACTAAACGCGACTAAAACGGACTAAACTGCAAACGAATTTCATCTTGACGACCGACCCTTGCTCACTTCTTGATTCGTTTATCATTATGAATGTCAAACACAGGAAATAGATTCATGGGGGAAAAAAGTTGGACCAGACTAGTTTCTGTCGTTTCTTCTTCTGTGACCGTCATGTGATCTTTGGTGGGTGCGGGGATCCGCAGGCCTGGGAGCGACTGGAGCGCGCCGAGCACGTGCGTGAGCGGATCCTGAGGGACGAGCTGATCCGCCAGGAGAAGCTGGAGCAAATGGCGAGACGGTTCGACCGCAAAGCGGCCATGAGGGAGACGTGGCTTCTGGAGAACCAGCGATTGGTAGCTCAGGTAAACCAGAGCGCACAGCTTGGATCATTTCGGGGGTTCTCAACATTTTTCAGTGGAGGAAAGTTTAGTGACCGCGACCTCACTACGGAGGGGTCAGAATTCTTTCATGCGTATGTTGGAACTGCTGAAAACCGAGGTTCACTCTCTGAGAATCGCCGGTTCACAAAGCTTCGCGGTCTCTCCAGGACAACTTCGGCTACGACCTGCCGGCGGTGGAGGCGGCGAAGAAGAAGCACGACGCCATCGAGACGGACATCGCCGCCTACGAGGAGCGCGTCCAGGCCCTGGTGGACATCTCCGGGGAGCTGGAGGCCGAACGCTACCACGACGCCAAGCGGGTGGACGCCCGTAAGGACAACGTCCTGCGCTTGTGGGACTACCTGCAGGAACTGCTTAAGGCCCGTCGGGGGCGTCTGGACAAGAACCTGACGCTGCAGTGGATCTTCCAGGAGATGCTCTACATCATCAACTGGATGGATGACATGAAGGTATACAGTGATACCTTCGCTATATCGCGCATCTGTACGCATGATTGGTTCCCGGCGCTGGCTTTATCCCGTGAGCTGATTGGCTGCGCAGCTTCGCAGCCCCGCCCAGCATCTCATGTGTCTCGTCACGCCGTTGACTCTCTGATCAGTGTCTCGTCGGCTTGTCCAAAACAAAGCGGCACGTCTCTCTTTGGCTCCTCCTCATCAATACCGATTAACTGTCTTATCATACAAACAACACATCGGCTGCGCGGGGATAGCTAGCCAGCAGCTAGCTGCAAGCTAACGGCGGCTACACTGTCAGAACGTAAAGTGAGAGGAACACAAGTCTCTTTTGTCTCTCTCAGAAGGCAATGCTGATGAATTTTAATGACTCTAAGGTTTTAAAAATGAAAGATTTCAGGAAATAAGTGTACTGCGGTAGTCTTTGTCTCAAATATAGAAAGTTTAAATGCTGTTTACATGTTTGAAACTTGCTGTTACCTACATACATTGACACGAAAATTCTTGGGGGGCTGGAGGCAAAGCTCCATTGCGGTTTTTTCGGTCCCGGCCCCCATTAACCGCGATCAGTGAGGGAACACTGTAACTGCTGACACGGCGTCAAAACAATCGATACAAGACTCTGAAGCGGATGAATTTGTTTGTGCCTTTTTTTGGTCAGGTTCGTCTGCTGTCTCCCGACATGGGCAAACATCTGCTGGAAGTGGACGACTTGTTACAGAAACACGCTTTGCTGGAGAACGACATCGCCCTGCAAGCCGACCGGGTCCAAAACGCCAGCGCCGCTGCTCTCCAGTTCGCCAACGGAGAGAGTAAGTCGTCCCTTTTGTTTTCCCGTTCACGCAAAAAAGAAGTTCTATGTTTTAGCGTTTTATTCCCTGACCGAACTGACACCTTAAAACCAAAGTATGGACTGTAAATCTCAATCTGTCACGTTCCTGTGTGGTTTGTCTGAAAAAAACTCCCAGAAATCAATGTCCCCTCTTCCTCCTCTTCCAGGTTACAAGCCGTGCGATCCCCAGGTGATCCGAGATCGGGTGGAGCATTTGGAGCTGTGCTACCACGAGCTGCTGACTCTGGCCGGCCAGCGCCGGGACCACCTGACGCAGTCTCGCCGCTTCTGGAGCTTCTTGTGGGAGGCGGCGGAGCTGGAGAGCTGGATCAAGGAAAAGGAGAACATCTTCTCTTCGCTGGACTACGGCAAGGACCTGACCAGCGTGCTGGTTCTCCAGAGCAAGCACAGCGCCTTTGAGGACGAGCTGGGCGCCCGCCGAGCCAATCTGCAGCAGGTCAAATTTCAATTAAAAAAAACGGTGGATTCATCTGCCTATATTCCTTATCAGATGACAAAGAATTTTTTTTTGCCTTGAGTTCCGCTATTGGCCTCGTTTCAGTGTTGACAAGAATCGTAAGTATACTTTTTAGGAAGAAAAACCTCTCGTTTCCGCGCCAGGTTCTGACCGAGGGCAGTCAGATGATAAAGGACAACCACTACGGCGCACCGATGATCCAAGAGCGCACGGACAGCGTCGAGACGCAGTGGCGGCAGCTGGAGGATCTGGCGGCCTTCCGCAAACAGAACCTGCAGGACACGCGGCGGTTCTTCCAGTTCCAAGGGGACGCCGACGAACTCACGGCCTGGCTGCTGGACGCCGATCGGCAGATGAGGAGCGACGACGCGGGCCACGACGAGTACACCACCCAGCGGCTCCTGCGGCGCCACGACGACCTGCGCAACGAGGCCGCCAAGACGGCCGCCGCCGTGGACGCGCTGTCCAAGCAGGCCAACGCGCTGCCCGAGGAGCTGCTCAACACGCCCGACATCCAACGCCGCCTCAAAGAGATCAAGGACCTCTTCACGGAGCTCATGTCTCTGGCCGACGTCAGGCAGAAGAAGCTGGATGACGCCATGGCGCTCTACACCATCTTCAGCGAGACAGATGCCTGCGAGCTCTGGATGGGCCAGAAGGAGACTTGGCTCGTGGATTTGGAGGTGCCCGACAAGCTGGAAGACCTGGAAGTGGTCCAAAACAGGTACCCGGTCACGATTTGCAAAACGCGCATCGATGGTGTAGCGATGAACCTGTGCTGCGAGTAACCCCGAGACTTTGGATCTTTTGTCCAAATGAAGCCCCCTCACCTCAATTCAATGTTTCCTTGGTGCCACAGTGTCATCATAAAGGTCTACTTTTGTCCAAACCCTCTCAACTCACTTCAAATTGTTGCCGCCATCTGGGGCAAGATGCCACCAGATGGCGTCAAAGGGCTACTCATGTCCAAATGACACCCCTCAACTCACTTTAAATTGTTTTCTTGGCGTCAAGATGTCGCCAAATGGCCCCAAAGGTGTACTTTTGTCTAAATGCAGCCCCTCGACTCACTTCAAATTGATTCCTTGGCACCGAGATGCTGCTGGAAGGCACCATAGGCCTACTTTCGTCCAAATGAAGCCCCTCAATTCACTTCAAGTTGTTTCCTTGGCACCAGAAGGCCGCCATGTTGCGCCAAATCAAAACTGTTGTCCATTTGGCCTAAACATGAAAACCAGCATATTTTTTGGGGGGGGGGGGCGAATAATTTATGGCACGGTTAAAAAAAACAAATGAATAAAACTACAGGGCTGTAGTGGTTCTCAAACTTGAGGTTCCACAAAATAACACGTATTAAATGCAACTACTAAAATGTAGTGCTATTTAAAATATACTTTGGGTCATTCAAATGCTTTGATATGAATTTGTGATCTCATCGGTCTCACATCCAGCCTTAACCCGAACCCACAAAATACGTATTGTTCCCAAAGTCCTTTTGTTTGCAAGAAGAAAAAATATTGTTTGTTTTATTGGAATATAGAAAATAGGTAACATTGTGAGAATAAAGTTGTGACCCTTGTGAGGATAAGCGGTACAGATAATGAATGGACTTGAAAAGCTACAATACAATACAATAGGGCGGGAGGGGGGTGGGGGGGGGGTCCCAGTTTGAGAACCACCATGAACGGACGCATGAATGGATCATTATCTGGATCCAAATTTATCGTCGTCTTTTGTCTTTCTCAACACATTTTTGTTGCCTCCAGGTTGAGCATTCTGGCTCAGGATATGACCAACGTTCAGTCGCGAGTGGATGACGTCAACAAGGCGGTGAAACAGCTGGAAGACAGCAGACACCCTCGCACCAAAGAGGTCAAGGAATGCCAGATGAGACTCAATACAAGGTGATTTTTTTTTTTGTTTGTTTTTAGCTCCGGATTTAAAAAAAAAACAATGAGAGAATGACACTGGGCTCCAAATGATTAAAGACATATGCTGCATGCCTTCTGTTGACAAAACAAAAAAAAAAAAAACCCTGTCTTTTCCTTTTGAAATAATTTAAAAATACACGTAAAACATATTACACGTCTTGGCATTTGACCAGGGGGGCGTGGACTTTTGCACATGCAAAATGAGCTAAATTCCTCTGTTGCAAATTGTGACGCACAACCATTTCAAAAGTAAAATCTTTAGTGGTCTGTAAGGAGCACAATATCTGGAAAATTCTTTCAGGTGGGATGCCTTCAAGGCCATGGTCGAGGACAAGAAGAGGAAGGTGGACTCTGCAGTCAGCCTGAACAACTACGGACTGGAGTGCGACGAGACAGCGGCGTGGATCCGCGACAAGACGCGCGTCATCGAGTCCACGCAGGACCTGGGCAACGACCTGGCCGCCGTCATGACCATCCAGAGGAAGCTGTACGGCATGGAACGTGACTTGGCTGCCATCGACTCCAAGCTTGATCTCCTGAGGGCTGACGCCGACCGGTTGGCGACGGAGAACCCGGAGAACGCCGCGGGCACGTTGGCCCAACGTGCCCAGTTGGACGCGGCCTGGGATGATCTTAAACAGACCCTGAAGGACCGTGAGGACTCACTGGGCGAAGTCAGCAAGCTGCAGACGTTCCTGCAGGACCTGGACGACTTCCAGTCGTGGCTCTTCAGGGCCCAGAAGGCCGTCGCCTCTGAGGAGATGCCCGCCTCGCTGCCCGAGGCCGAGGAGCAGTTGAGCCTTCACGACGCCGTGCGCGACGACATCGACAACCACGGGGAGGACTTCTGCATCATCCGGGATACCGGTACACAGGTTACGCTCGGCCAGGAAGACGACCCCCAGTATCGGGAGCTGCAGCAGACGCTCGGCGATCTGGACCGAGGATGGTACGAGCTCCAGAAGATGTGGGAACGACGCAAGAACTTCCTGGACCAGTGCTTGGGCTTTCAACAGTTCCTCAGGGACGGCAAGGCGGTGGAGGCCATCCTCAACAACCAGGTGAGTGAGTTAGCAGAACGAAACAAAGCGAAGGAAGACACCTCGCTTGTGTGATACAAATCCAGACTTGCTGTTTTCCTGTCTTTTTTTTTTTTTTTTTTAAGGAATACACCTTGGCCCACGTGGACAAGCCCGACACTCTGGACGGGGCGGAGCAGGCCTTGAAGAAACACGAGGACTTTTTGAGCACCATGGAGGCCAATGAAGACAAGATTGATGGCGCTCTCCAGGTGGGCAGACAGCTGGTGGACGGCGGCAACTTGTACGCGGGGAAAGTGCAGGACAAAATGGAGTCCATCGCTGACAGGTGCGTAGTTTACTCAGGACATCTTCAGATTGAAATGGCGAGATAATGGGACTTAAGAGCCAATCAGAGTCGGGAGGCAGCCCAACTAAAGTCCAATTATGAGACTGAGGTGTTGGTTAAAGCTCCCAGGCCCAGTAAAACATCCGCACATACACATACAAACACACACACACACACGCTCACACATACCAGTTTTGCATTTTCTGTGCTCAATAAGAATTTTGTTGTGTGACTCTTGAGGAATATTTCCCCTTTAAAAATCAGCTTTGTACAAGCTCACTGGGCGTTTAGAAACATTCCAATTTGATCAGTGTAGCTCACAGACACAGACACACACACACACACGCACACACACACAGGACCCCCCCCCCCCACCCTCACCCCCCATTAACTCCCACAAAGCATCTGAGCAGGCAGGTTCCAGCGCTAATGGATATCGATTCACTTAAAATGAGAGGATACACTCCTGATGGCCGTTTTGCGTTACTGTAGCAGATGTTTTTTTTTTTTTTTTCTGACAGCCTTTCTCTGCAGGAAAAGAATGAAAGAAGTTGCTGCTGTCATATGTTTTCACATTCAGGCACGACAAAAACAAAGCGAGAGCCCAGGAGGTGTCGGAGAAGCTGCGAGACAACCGAGACCTGCAGCACTTCTTACAGAACACTCAAGATGTGAGAGCTCATTCTTTGTCGTTGTGTTGGCGGCGGCGGCGGCGGCGTCCATTCACCCCCAGTATGTCTCTTCCAATCCCAGCTGACCGTGTGGATCAATGAGAAGATGCTGACCGCTCAGGACACGTCTTACGATGAGGCCAGGAACCTTCACAGCAAGTGGCTGAAGCACCAGGCCTTCATGGCCGAGTTGGCCTCCAACAAGGACTGGCTGGACAAAGTGGACCAGGTACCCCTTGAGAGCCAGTACGAGAACTGGAGCTGACTTTTGATTGACAGAGGCCAAGTACAACTGTGCTGCACCATCGTGACGATGATTATTTTCCTCTCAAGCAAGAGTTTTGGTGGCCATTTGTTGTTTAGCGAGTCAGAATTGTGTGATGATAATAATTTAAGGAAGGAAATTAAACGAATTTGGATGCAAATCCAGTTGCCAAATGAAGCTACCGTAATAATTCCACCAAAAACCAAAAGTATGAGTTAAGGGGTCATTTTTTTAGCCGTTAGCTGGTTTGAAAGTTGGCTAGCTTGACAAAACCAATCCCAAAATTTCCAACAAAATTTGTTGTGGGGGAACAAAGGAAGAAATTTTGAATGCAGATCCAGTTGACTTTATGTAGCTTCGCTCCTCCAACCAACACAAGAATGAGACTGGAAATTGTTCTGCTTATCACTTGTGTTGTCAGTGAGTCACCTCGTGTGATGCTAGAAAACACAATTTTCCACCCAAATTTGTAAAGGGATGACACATGGGCAAAGGAAGAGAAATCTTGAAACTTTTTGAGATCCAGTGGCGACCTTTTCACCCTCCGCCAAGCACCAAAAGTATGAAGCGAGATGTGTTGTTTTCCGAATGCTAGTTAGCGAGTCAGCTAGCTTGACAAGACACTCCACAAATGCAATATTAATCAGAATACCATGGTTAGTGTTATTGTAACAAGCGTTTTAGAGTTGACTTACACTTTTAAGTTGCTAACTTTTATGAATGGCACGCAGCACAAAAAGCATGAGGCAAGAGGTTGTTTTATGAGCCGTTTGCTGGTTAGCAAGTCATTTAGCGTGATGAAACAAAAACAAACATTTCCGCCCACATTTGCAGAGGGTTGACATATGGGCGCATGAAGACAATTAGAAATGTTGATGCAGATCCAGTTACCTTTAAGTAGATACTTCATCACCTCCCCCCAGCACCACATGTATGAGGCAAGAGTCGTGTTTTGTTAGCCGAGACGTTTCCCGCTTAGCTAGCTGGCATTCCTACATATGAATAAATCTTTGTTCTCCAATTCAAATGTGCAGGAGGGCCAGGAGCTAATCGCTTCCAAGCCCGAGTTGGAGCCGGAGGTGCGAGAACGCCTGGTCGCCCTCCACCAGCTGTGGGAGATGTTAGAGTCCACCACGCAGGAGAAGGCCCGGCTACTGTTCGACGCCAACCGCTCGGAGTTGTTTGATCAGAGCCTGGCGGACATCAGGAAGTGGCTGGGCGAGCTGCAGCAGCAGCTTCAGAGCACGGGTGGCGATGACGTTAACGGCGGCGAAGATGTCAGAGACCTGACCAACGCCAACATCCTTCTCAAGAAACACCAGGTGGGCCTCTTATGGCGCTTTTGCTACCACAGAAGAAACCGCCAGGGTGACTTTTTCTTGAGCGGCAGGAGTGATGGATTAGTGGGATAGGCGGTTCGGGTTAGGGGTTAGGATTAGGGTTAAGGGGGGGTTAGGTTTAACTTGAGGATGAAGGGCTTAGGGTTTGAAGTTATGGGTTAGGGTTGTGGGGTTAGGTTTAGGTTTAGGGTTAGAGGGTTAGGGTTTAAAGTTAGGAGTTGGCGTTAGGGTTAGGTTTAGGTAAGGACTAGGGCTAGGGGGTGAGGGTTGGGGGTAAGGGTTCGGGTTAGGTGTGAGGGGGTTAGGGTTAGGTGTTAGGGTTTGGGGTTTAGAAGGTTAGGTAAGGACTCGGGTTAGGGTTAGGGCGTTACAGATTAGGGTTAAGATTTGGGCATATGGTTAGGGCAAATTAGGACGTAAGGGTTTAAAATTAGGGTCATGGATCGGGTTAGGTTTAGGACCAGGGTTAGGGTTAGCATTTGGGTTGTTGTTTTTTTTTCCCCTCGTTACCCCACACAGATGCTCCATGCAATAGAACTTTTTTTTTCCCCCACTTATCATGGGGACCAGGTGATGGAGAACCAAGTGCAAGATCGTGCCCGGGAACTGGAGGAGCTCCAACGGGCGCTGAGGATGCATGGCGGCGGCAGTGGGCGCGACGAACTGCAGCAGCCCGAGCTGGAAGTGGAGCAGCAGAACCTGCAGGTGCAATTCCAGCAGCTTATTGCACCCCTAGCCCAACGCAGAGGCAAGCTGGAGGCGGCCAAGGCCGTGCATCAGTTCTACAGAGACCTGGCCGATGAGCTGGTGAGCCTTAACACATTTTAATTGATTTGTTTTCCTATTGAGATGTCCTGACATTTTGTTGTCTTTGTCGTTTTTTTTTTGTTTTTTTTTCCAGCTGTGGATTGAAGAGAGGATGCCGCTGGCTCTGTCACAAGATCACGGCAACGACCTCCAAACAGTGCAGATGCTGCTTAAGAGGAACCAGGTAGCTTGAGATTATGTCGAGTGGCAAACGGGTCAGCTGGAGTAACATTAAAAAAAAAAAAAAAGATGGAATATTTTCAGATATTTGTAAAAAAAAAACAAAATCTTCATTCAGGCTTCTGCTACAAAGCAAAGAAAATGTCAGAAAAAGCCGACTGGAACATCTGAAATGTATTTGGTCTTATTTAGGGGTACTTTAAAGGGTGACAGGTGATTGATATTCTTTAAAAAAACCCAAAATGAACATTGCCAAAGTGAAACGTTGGTTTGCGCAGACACTGCAGAAGGAAATCGAGGGCCACCAGCCCCGCGTGGACGAGGTGCTGGAACGAGGACGCGGGATGGCGGCGACCGCGGGCGAGGACAGAGGTCCCGAGGCCGAGCGGCTGGCCGGGCAGCTGCGCGAGCTGGAGGAGGCGTGGCCGCGGCTGCGGGAGCAGATGACGCGACGCAAGGACAGGCTGGACGCCTCGCATCGGGCGCAGCAGTTCTACAACGACGCCGACGAGGCCCAAGCGTGGATCGGCGAGCAGGAGCTCTACATGATCGCTGAGGAAAAGCCCAAGGTACAGCAAAAGTCCACGCCCCCCTGGTCAAATGCCAAGTTTGGGCGATACCAAAAGCAGGAATCTGGTCCTCCCGTCCGCGCAGGACGAGCAGAGCGCCATGTTGAGTCTGAAGCGTCACAACATCGTCAAGCAGGCCGTGGACGACTACGCCGACTCCATCCGGAACCTGTCCGAGCGAGCTCAGCACATGTTCGCGGAGGACCATCCCGACGGGTCTGCGCCTTCTCTACAAATGCCACGAAATGCGTCTCAAATCAAACGAGTTTTTGAGTCTTTTCACTTTCCCTGCGGCGCAGCGAGAAGATCATCCGGCGTCAGGGTCAAGTGGACAAGCAATACGCCGGTCTGAGCGAGCTGGCCGAGGACCGGCGCAGGAATCTGGAGCACGCGTATCAACATTTCCTGCTCAGCCGCGAGGTGGACGACCTGGAGCAGTGGATCTCCGAGCGCGACGTGGCCGCGTCCTCGCAGGAGATGGGTCAGGACCTGGACCACGTCACGGTACAGTCGACTGGACAAATTGTTGACCGTCAAGAATGAAAACAAAAGATGGCTGTTGTTTCGACCCACTCCGGTTGAAGTTTGATGCCAAATTAAACTTCAAACCAAAAGACTTAGCATATTTGTCTGATGAAAGGCTGCTAGCTTAATGCTAACACACAATGCAAAATCCCATAGAAGGGCTAACAAAACTAGGATCAATGCTATGGCCTTTGTAGCAACAGATTGTAACAGACATGTGGTGCCGCTGTCTAGTAAGCAAACAAAAAAATTTTTACGTGTTTTCATAACATCAAATAAGCAAGCGTAAATGGTTATTGTCCCGAAGCAGCAGTTTTAACGCCCTTGTCTTGTTTGCTGTCAGCTCCTGAGGGACAAGTTCCGAGAGTTTGCGCGCGAGACGGGCGCGCAGGGTCAGAAGCGCGTCGAAGCCGTCAACCGCGCCATCGACTCGAGGCGGGCCACGGCGAGGCCATCGCCATGGCCGATTGGAAGGACCTCATCAACGAGAGCTGGGCCGACCTCCTGGAGCTCATCGACACACGCGCTCAGCTACTCAACGCCTCCTACGAGCTGCTCAAGTAAGCGAGACGAATATTGTCCCACGACGCGTGCGTACGGTGGCGGATTTGGATGGAACATGAAATCCCACCGGTCCGAAGGTACTTTGACGACGGCAAGGAGCTGGTGGTCCAGATCGGCGACAAGCAGAAGGAGCTTCCCGAAGACGTGGGCGAGGACTTCAGCAAAGCCGAGACCTTTCACAGGATGCACGCCGCCTTCGAACGTGACATCACTTCCCTGGGAAAGCAGGTCAGGGTTACCCTTGTTTGGATTGTGGCTTTATATGCTGCCCCCTGGTGGACGTGTGGAAAAAAGCATTGCCAACGATTATTTGAGTCAAAATCCAATCATGACCCTTTCAAAACAGGAAAACGACAAACATGAATAAATTCATATTCATAAAATACACAAGAGACAATTCCGAATATGTGTGTGTGTGTGTGTCTGTGTGTGTTTCATAAATATGTATTGATCTCGTTTAATCACCCTCCGCATAAAAATGTTTTAAAAATCTTGGAATAATTACCTGTGACTGAATGTCTGGATTCTTAAAAGACATGAAAAATGAATGAAACTGGTATTGTATTTCACATTATGTAATTGTTTTACCTGCCATTGCTAAGCCTAAAAATATGTTTTTCAACACAATGCAACCGCGATGTTTACATTAAAAAAAAGAGGAAAAATGCGCGGGCCGAGCATGACGCGTGCGTCCCCCCCCCGGAAGGTGGAGCAGCTGCAGGAGACGGCGGGCAGGCTGCGGGCTCAGTACGCCGCTGAGCGAGCCGACGCCATCCAGGCGCAGGAGCGAGAAGCGCTGCAGGCCTGGCAGGCCTTGCTGGCCGCCTGCGACGGCCGCCGAAAGCGGCTGCTGGACACGGCCCACAAGTTCCGCTTCTTCGCCATGGTGCGCGACCTCATGGCCTGGATGGAGAGCATCGGGCAGCAGATCGACACCCAGGAGAAGCCACGGTGAAAAAAAACAAAAAAAAAACAGAAAAAAGATGGAGCAAAAGCCCTAACAGTAGGGTTTGGGTATCTAATTGGGGTTTCAAACTCGGGTTACAGTTTTAAACCAGGGTTAGGGTTTCGAATTAGTACTTTGCAACCCTAAACCAGGTTTAAAATCAGGTTTGAAATTGTTAGGGTTTCAAATGAGGGTTAGGGTTTCAAACTAGGGTTGGGGTTTCTAATTGGTTTTGCAAACTGGGGTTAGGGTTTCAAACTTTTATATACGGTTTCAAAACCCTAACCCGAAACCCAAATCCTAACCCTAAACCCTAAACCCTAACCCTAAACCCTAAGGCCAACCCCAACCCCCAACCCTAACCCTTAAACTTAAGGGTTAGGGTTATTGTTCAGGTTAGGGTTCTAAATTAGGGATTGAAACTTGTTCGGGTTTCCAAGAAGGATTTTAAACTACTGTTAAGTTTCAAAGTAGAGTTTTAAATTGGCCGCCTGCGACGGCCGCCGAAAGCGGCTGCTGGACACGGCCCACAAGTTCCGCTTCTTCGCCATGGTGCGCGACCTCATGGCCTGGATGGAGAGCATCGGGCAGCAGATCGACACCCAGGAGAAGCCACGGTGAAAAAAAAACAAAAAAAAAAAACAGAAAAAAGATGGAGCAAGCCCTAACAGTTGGGTTTGGGTATCAAATTGGGGTTTCAAACTCGGGTTACAGTTTTAAACCAGGGTTAGGGTTTCTAATTAGTACTTTGCAACCCTAAACCAGGTTTAAAATCAGGTTTGAAATTGTTAGGGTTTCAAATGAGGGTTAGGGTTTCAAACTAGGGTTGGGGTTTCTAATTGGTTTTGCAAACTGGGGTTAGGGTTTCAAACTTTTATATACGGTTTCAAAACCCTAACCCGAAACCCAAATCCTAACCCTAAACCCTAAACCCTAACCCTAAACCCTAAGGCCAACCCCAACCCCCAACCCTAACCCTTAAACTTAAGGGTTAGGGTTATTGTTCAGGTTAGGGTTCTAAATTAGGGATTGAAACTTGTTCGGGTTTCCAAGAAGGATTTTAAACTACTGTTAAGTTTCAAAGTAGAGTTTTAAATTAGGTTTTGCGTTTTTAATTGAGGGATTCAAACTGGTGTAAGGATTTCAAATTAGGGTTTGACCCTAAAGTTCGTTTACTAAAGTAGGGTTTGAAACTAGGGCTAACGTTTCAAAGTCGTTGATTTACGACACAACTGTACCTCTTGTGCAATCCTTTGGCGTACTTGTAAATTTTTTTTTTTCAACAATGTGTTTGTACTCCAGCGATGTGTCATCCGTGGAGCTTCTGCAGAAGTACCACCAGGGCATCCGCTCGGAGATCGAGGCCCGCGGCGTCAAGTTCACCGAATGCAGCGACTTGGGCGCGGCCCTTCTGGCCAGCAAACACCGAGACTCGGCCGAGGTCGGCACCGAGCGACGGCAGTCTTTTTTCCATTGCCACCAATTTGTGTTCATCGTTTTGTTGTCGTTGTCAAAAGATCCAAGAGAAGATGACGCAGCTGGAGGACAAACGTCAGAAAATGATGTTCAAGTGGGACGACCGCTGGGACTGGCTACGACTTTGTGAGCGCAAAAAATCGAACAGAAGAAAATGTGCCGGCGTCTCACCTTTGAATGGCAACAGGCTCGATCAAATATTCCAAAGCGTATTTGTTTAATATGAAGCATCTGCAACGTCAAACCAAAAGTAACCTTTCTTCGGAAGCGGAACTTTTTCTTACATGTGTGGACAAAATTGTTACTGTAAAAGAGATTACTCCTGAAAAAGTTAATTTGACCCTCGGGACATCCCGGCTCTTACTCGCATCAAAGGTGTCTTCAAACTGCAGTCGATCCATCTAAAAGGTGACCAGCGGTGCGGCGTGTACCACACTAAACACGGACCACAGGATGGAAGCGTGTTGTCATGAGAGATTAGAAAGAAAATGATATCGACAAGCACGTTAAAGGTCAAGGCTTTCAGACAATCACCAAGCCGCCCGTCGCGACATGGGGACGTGGTGTGTACCACACTCAACGTGAAACAGAGGAACCAAACGAGGGAGTTGCCAGGAAAATCACGGACAACATATTAGGCGTGCATGCGTGTCTACAGGTCCACCATCATTCAGAAATCTAAATCTCGCGACTGCAGCCAACCTACCTGGAAGTCAAAATTGAAGAGACTGATCAAACGAATGCTAACAAAAGAGCCCAGAGCAACTTCCAAAGAAATTAAAGTTGTGCAGTCGATCCATCTAAAAGGTGACCAGCGGTGCGGCGTGTACCACACTAAACACGGACCACAGGATGGAAGCGTGTTGTCATGAGAGATTAGAAAGAAAATGATATCGACAAGCACGTTAAAGGTCAAGGCTTTCAGACAATCACCAAGCCGCCCGTCGCGACATGGGGACGTGGTGTGTACCACAGTCAACGTGAAACGGGAACCAAACGAGGGAGTTGTCAGGAAAATCACGGACAAACATATTAGGCGTGCACATTCATTCAGAAATCTAAATCTCGCAACTGCAGCCAACCTACCTGGAAGTCAAAATTGAAGAGACTGATCAAACGAATGCTAACAAAAGAGCCCAGAGCAACTTCCAAAGAAATTAAAGGTGTGTGTGTGTGTGTGTGCGCGCCTGTGTAGTGTTGGAGGTGTGCCAGTTTGCGCGCGACGCCTCGGTGGCCGAGGCCTGGCTGGTGGCTCAGGAGCCGCACGTGAGCAGCAAGGACCTCGGCCAGTCGGTGGACGACGTGGAGAAACTGCTCAAGCGCCACGAGGCCTTCGAGAAGTCCACGGCCGCCTGGGAGGAGCGCTTCTCGGCCCTCGAACGCCTCACCACCGTAGGGCCCAACCTTTAGCGAGGGTCACAACCGCAAACGTTCCACGTGACAAAAGTGGTCTTTGTTCTTTGCTCAGTTGGAGTTGTTGGAGCTGAGGAAGCAGCAGCAGGAGATGGAGCGCTTTGTGCAAGAGCAGCGGCGCTACGAGCAAGAGAGCAGGTACGCGCGCGCCTACCCTTTGTCCACTCATAACATTAACGACTACCTACTGTACACATGCGCACCCAAGATACTGAAAAACTTTCTTCCGAGCAGGAGAGAAGACACGGGCTTTGCCGAGTCTTCGCAACTCTTCACAGTGGAGGAAGAAACTCTGGTGAGTCAGTGTGTGCATCATTTCGACACTTTTCATCAAACAAATGTCAGACAAAGGCAACCCAAGTCAAGCTGAAATGCTATTTTTTATTAAGTGTCAAACAATGCGAGTCAAATGTAGGCATAGTGTGATGGTCTGGGGCTGCTTTGTTCGTTCAGGACCTTGACGACTCAGAATTCTGCTTTTCTAGCAGAAATTCTTTGAGAATTTCCAGTCATCAATTTTGTGACCTTAAATTGAAGCGCATTTGGGTTTTGGAATAGATTCAAACCACACCAGCAAAAGTCAAAACTTTTGAATGCCTTCCAAAATGAAGGTTTTGGAGTGGCCTAGTCAAAGTCAGAACTGAGAACTTGTGCTGGAAAAGCCTGCGGTCTTGTTCAATTAAGCCATAGAGACGTACAAAACGCATTTGCCTGTTAATGGAAAACACTCAATTTCAAGCAGTGGTCAGGTTTTGGGTCAAGTACTTTTTCATCGGACCCGTTTGCTTGAATCACAATTTTAAAAAGAGCATTTTATGTGTTCTTGGGTAATCTTTGCCTGAGATTTACATTGAAATGATGATCTTAAACATTAATATGGGGTAACTGCAAATTAAGAATTTGAGAAGGGCACAAATACTTTCGTGCCAGTGTATAAAATCATATCTCCTCCAGTCCGGAGTGGCTGAGCCCAGTTCGGGCATCCCCGAGGGGACAGCGGCCGACGCCACGGTGCCCGTGGAATCCGAAATGAGAGAGAGCGGCTCTCTGGAGCTTGAGGCATCCATCTCGGCGCTGGCTGACGAACCGGAGCGGGCGGCCACCTTGCCCATCGAGGCGCTGCGGGCCCAGACGGTGCTGCTGGAGGGAATTCTGGGGCGCAAGCAGGACGTGGGAGGCTCGAGGAAGAAGGCCTCCAGTAGGTGAGACGAGCCACTTTGGTCGTAGGACCGTTCGCGAGACTCGTAGGTTGTGACACATGACAACAGTGCTGACATGAGTTTAGTACGGGTGGAAAACATTTCATGTTGTCGACCGGAATGCGATTTATGCGTGCTGTAGATCGTGGAACAACTTGTACTGCGTTCTGAGGCCCGGTCAGCTGTCAGCCTACAAGGATGCAAAAAGCTTCGGCCAGGGCGCCACCTTTCACGGCGAGGACCCGCTGCCCCTGGCCAATGCCAGCTGGGAGCTGCTGGCCAACTATAAGAAGAAGAAGCACGTTGGCAAACTATGGTGAGGCGCACGCCGTCTCGTCTCTTGTCGATGAGCGAAAGCCATTTCCGTGCATGTCAACTATCTTTTTTTTTCCTCTCCTCTTTCTCAGCCTTGAAGATGGCAGTGAATATTTGTTCCAGTGTAAAGACGAGGTCAGTTTATTTTGGGGAAAAATAAATACAAATTAAAAACAAACTGGAATGCCTTTTTTTGACAAGGAAAACTGTTTTTTTTTTTTTTTTTTAACAATTTTGTCAATTTTATTTTATTTTTTTTAAGAAAAGACAGTACCCTTTATACTGATTTATTTTTAGCTTTTTTTTTTTCAATTGTTGAGTAAAGGAGGGTCTGGAATTGGCTGCCACGGAATTTTAGTAGACAAAGCTGTATTTATAGCAAGTTGTAATTTTGTGAGGAAAAAAAATGAAAACTTCTGAAATGTGGATATTTGATGAGTATTTTTGCAAAAGGTACAATTTTTCCATGTTTTGAGCAAGTTTCCTTATTTTTTTTTCCCCCTAAGTTACTTTTCAACAAAAACATTTGACGAAATCATATTTACCATTCTGACTTTTTTTCAAAATCCCAAAGCGAATCCCCCCCCCCCCCAGCAAGAGTATAAGCTAACCACCCTTTTGGGAACATTGGACCTTTCAGGAGGAGCTGCAGCGTTGGAGCCAGGCGATGGCGAGGGCCCTTCAATCGCCCGCGGAGGAAGAAGAGGCTGCAGTGGAGGGGCCCTCAGGGGCCAAAAGCCAAAGTCTGCCTCCGCCGGCCTCCTCCTCCTCTACCTCACCTGGCCCCTCTGCCAAGAAAGACAAAGAGAAAAAGTTCAGCCGCTTTGCAAAGAAGAAGTGAGAGGCCTTCGGGTTGGTGGGCGTCGCCATGGCAACCTGGCACGCCACATTGAATTGTTTTATATATATATCAACATTGGTTCTTTTACTTGTATTTAAGCCAACACAGTTTAGGAAAGGTCGCCAATTTTTTTTTTTTTTTTTTTTAAAGAAAGCACAGTAAAGCTCTTTTCACACTTAACCAAAGAATTATTTGTATTTTTGCTCAGCCGCATGTTTGGAGGTTGCCACATATGACAAGTTTGTTTTTGTTCCTCACACACACCGGTGATGAACTGTTAACGATACTGTGCACACGCAACTCCTTTGGAGAAGCTCTGTCAACGTAGTAGCAGTCGGGCTGTGTCCATTATTTTCAGCAAAATATTTGTATCGATGGTCAGGTTCTGCGCTAGTTTTTAATTACCGACACGTGGCGCTAAGCTACAAAAAAGAGGGCCACACGCAAAGGAACTTGCTTTCTTGACAAATATATATATTTTTTTTGCCAGAAAAAAATGACTTTGCTCCCATGATTTTTTTTTTCCCCTGAAAAGAAATTCATGCAAGTATAAACTACAGAAGATGTACTAAATTCGTATTTTAGTGAAAAACAGCCAAGTCACCATTTTTAGCTCCTCAAAAATGTTTGATCTTGAAAAATTAAGTATTGACAGCAAATATGTTTCAGAGAAAAACATTTGTGTTTGTTTGCTATAAATTCTGACCATTTTTCCCGCTGAAATAACAGAGTACCTTTGCTAAAAAAATAAAAATAACCGATAAAATTGTAATATTAAATTATAAAAGGATGACCTGAAAGTCAATGTTTGGAGAATAGTAAAATACTTTCTGGGGAAAAATACAAAAACCTTTAATTGAAAATGACCCCCCCGCCCCCAAAATAAAAAAATGTTTTTGTTGTAGAAAATAGGAGCACAAGATGAATTTAAAAAAGAAAGAAAACTGTCCAAATTTTATAAGTATCACTTTTCATGCGGAGAAAAAAATAACACGTTGAGAAGTTTTAAGGGAGGGAAAAAAAAAATCTTGAACAGTAGTCATTTTTTTCTGGTAAGACTGTTGCTTTTACGTCTACCGGGAGTTTTGACATTCCCGAAAATTTCAACTTTATTCTTGATTATTTTTCTTGTAACATGAAACTTTTCTGGCAAAGTTGTTAATTTTCACAACAATAAACCTCGTCATATTCCGAATTCTGAATTTGTGTGTGGCTCGAGTATCACAACCCCTCATTGGATTTATTCATCGACTGCTACTGTGACGCCAACCACGACTCCTTTTTTTTGGTCATTTTTGTTTTCAGTCACAAAAATTGCTGTTCACCTGGGAATGTTTTTTTTTGGGGGTTTTTTTTTGGGGGGGGGGGGGGGGATGAGTGAATCATTGCTAAATACCAATCAAGATCGACTCTGCCTTTTGTACTCTTGTGTGCCAACAAGAAAAAGCTCAGAGTGAACCCGCCCCCAACCCCCCAGACTTCCAAAACGACTGATTTTTGAAGCACATCGGCTGAGGTCCACATGTGTATTTTTGCAAGGGTCGCATGCCTGTGGCGCAAATTTAAAAAGACTGAGCAGATGACATTCATACTTGGATAGCTTTATTACTGAGTACAAACAATTCAACAAAACGCAAAGGCTTTTTTTTTTTTTTTTAACGTGCTGCCGAGCGAACATATGTACATGCGGAGCGAGCGGCCGCGCACCGATGACCAAACCTGAATGCTAGCATGCTAATCGCTAACAAGGATATTTACATGACAATCCATTTGTCCACTTGTCGATCCCTCGGACGCCGGGCCACGTATCGGGGACACGGCAGGGAGGAAGCACATTTTGAATTTTAAATATGTTTAAAAAGGGGTCCGGGGAGGTGATTTCATTCACAGCTCTGCTTGAAGGAATAATTAAATAGATGCATGGTTTGAAATTAGACACATACAATAACCATTGATGGGGGGGGATTAAAACTGGTCTGCAGGTGGAAGCCATGTCGAGAGCGGCACCTACAAAACAATGCGTTCCCTAACGGGTTTTTGCTGCCGAGAGGTGGCCATTTTTAAAAGCGGTTGGAAGTCTTTTGAGGGATCCCGTATAACATGAACCATTTGGCGCTCTGCATAGCGAGCTTGTGTTCTTGCATGGCTGTCGTGTGTGTGTGTGTGTGTGTGTGTGTGTGTGTGTGTGGAGAAAGCTGTTTTTGAAATTTATTTTTTGTTATCGAAAAAAACGTCCTTTCACTGGTCCTCTCTCCTATTCTACTCAAGACGATTGTGTGTTCTTGCGTGGCTGTGCTGGTGTATGCGTGTGTGGGGATGGAGAGAGCGCCTTCTTAGTTGATGAGCTTGGTGGCTCTCTGGTTTGCTTCGTCAATGCGCACTTTGTTCATGTCCGCCTGGATGCAAAAAAAAAAAAGGTGAGCAGTGAGTAAAACACAATGACACATTTGGAAATTTTAAAAATTGTCTTTTTTGTTGAGTAAAGAAATATGACTCAAAGTTATAATGCTATGAAAAAAAAGTCACCACAAGAGAAAGTAATTTTGGGGGGGGACTTGGGAGGGGAGCTGTCATCACGCACGAATAAAGTCAAAATTGTCAAGGAGAAGAGAAAAAAAAAGTCTGAATTTTTTTTGGGAGTAAAAAATTGTAATGCTGCAAGAATTGTCAGAATCTTACAAAAATAAAGTTGTCATGTCACACAAGACATTATTAGATGAGAGTCATATTTTGGGCGAGAAACCAAAGTGGTGATCATGATCAGGAAAAATGTTTTAACCCAAATAGAACAGTTAAAAAAAACAAAAAGAATTTTAAGAAAATAGTGACAATATTTTTCTACATTAACATTCATTTTAATACTTCTTCAAAGCTGCAAATTTTTTTTGGTTTGTAATCTGTTCTATATGATTAAAATGAATGCATTATACGCATGCAAACGATGCTGCTTTCACAGGATGCATGAAGTATCTAAAAAAAAATATATATATATATATATTTTTTTTTTTTAAATGATCTAACGGTCGGAGGATTGGATATTCGGTCAGATACGGGAACCCGTGTTACCTTGTCGGTGATCCGGTCGATCTGTTTGTTCTGCTTGTCGAGTTCGGTGCCCATGTCCACCGCCATCGATTTCAGGTTGCCGATGAGGCCGCCGACGGCGTTCAGGTTGTCCTCCATCTCGTCTTCGCGGGCGTCATTGGTTATCCTGAAACGTTGACAAGTCTCCCAGTAAGAAGCGCCGTTAGAGAGACCGAAACGTTTGAATGGCTCAACTTTATCCGGCCTGTAATCCTCAGTTTAAAAAAACAAAACAATCTATGATACGAAGAATCCATCGAGGAAAGGGCCCAAAGGCGCAACGCTCGCCTCTTGATGTACGGCCCAGACGGCGGCGGCGCATTGACTTGGCCGGCTTGACCGTTCCGAACGCCCGCGGGTTGTTTCGACACCACTTTGGAACCGTCGCCGTTGCTTTCGCTGTCGAGTCCGCTTCCGATTCCCCACGTGCGCTTGTATCGGGAGTCGTTCTCGATGGATGAAACTCTGGTGGGGGGTGGGGGGGGGAACAGAGGAGGGCGACGTTGACTTTTCTGCGAGCGCGCAGGGGTCACAGCATTGTCACGGCAGAGGCGCGTTTTGGTACCTGTTGCACGGACAGATGCAAAGTCCGCAGCACTTGGAGAGGTCGGTCAGGTTCTTCTCGGCCAGCCGCATGTCCTGGTTGATCTGGTCCATGCCGTCTTCCACGCGATTAAGCTGCTCTGAAACACCGGTGCGGCGTTCACCGCCATTAGTGCGGAAAAAGACACCGTGGCCGACATTTTGATTGAAAGAAAAAGTCTTCCACCAAAGTATGTCAAACAGACTTATTGACTTTTTAGACGACAGTGGACCCCCCCCTCCCCTCCTCCCCCTCCCACAATCTAGGGGTAAGTGGCATACACACCTCCTTGCTGGTCCAAGACCACCATGGTTTTAATGCCAGTTTCTTTGCTCTGCAAACAGCAAACAGCAGGACGTCATTAACCGGGAAACGATGCAAGAATGTTTGTCGGCTCCCTTCCGGTCGTTCAGTCGAGGGAACGCCGAATGATGACGAGGGCGGTCGTCGGGTCTCACCTCCTCGGCCATTTGCAGCATCCTGCGCGTGCTTTCCAGCGACTACAAAAACAAAATGGAGAACGAGCGATATATGTTATCTTGGATTCTAAATTCCCATTCCTGTTCACAAAGGCACCGCCGCCCCGCCTACTTGTCAGGTGACAAAACACGCGAGGAATGGAAAACACGATGCAGGCAATGACTTGGGAAGGCGGCTGCTGCAGGTGTGCGATTTCTATTTTTAGCAAACAATTGACCACGACAAGAAGACCTCAGTCAATGAAAAGATCTCTTTGAGGGTGTCAATCAAAACGAAGCATCTTCAGCTTTTATTTCTCCTCACTGGTAGAGCAGAGTATCAGGGCTATGCTTCAAAAAAAAAAAAAAAAAGATCTCGTTCACCTTTTAGCAGAGCTGCCCAAGGTCACTTTTTGAATGTTTTCAGACAAGAAAAAATTCAACAAAGAAGAGTCTAGTTGCCTTGATTTCACCTTTGTTGATGACCATGACCCGCAATCACCGAGAATAGCAAAAGAACATCGGCATTTTGATTGATACGCGACCCCGGCCGGGCACGTGCAAAATAGTCATATGATCTCTCGATGCACATCGTTTGATAGTGAACTCGTTTCTGACCTCCACTGAGCAGAAGGCGACAGGATGTCAGCCGAGCGGGCGTAGGCAGAAGGAAGGAAGAGACAGAAAAACATGACATCATCGAGCGCCCACACATTCAAGCGGGAGAAGCGGCACAAGTCGGTCATCCGAGCGGTCAGGTGTCAAGTAGCAGCCGTTCAAAGTTGTCGACTAGCGTAAGCGCATTGCATAAAACACGAAGATTGAAAAAAAAAAAAAAAAAAAAATCAGCATAAGACGAAACACTCCAACGGTATGCCCGTGGTTATAAGGTTAAGACAAAAGCCAGAACTCTGTTTGCACATTTTTATAGTCCTGAGCTACTGGGAGCCGCACGCACCTCTCACTGCGTTGTCTCAATTGTGTCTGGACAGACAAGGCGCCGCGTCACGTCAATTGTCATTCACCGGCAAGTCCGACTACAACTAATTTTGCCTAAGCTGTGCAGGGTGAAAACGTAAATATCCCCGCCGGCGGCTCCCGGCGTCAGCGAGACACCGATTTGCAATCGTCTCGTTTCGGAAGGGCTCCGTTCGGGCGACGCCTTGCTCACGGGCTCGCGTTACCTCGTCCGTCACTTGGTTGGCCCGGGCGGCGATCTGCTCCACCGTCATGTCGTCCATGTTGCCGCTGTCCAGTTTGGACGCTCCTCCTGTGGTACTGAGCTCGATAGTCTGCGGCCTGCGAGAGAGCGCCACAAGTTATTCGATGGAGAAAAATCGATCAAAATGGCTCCTCATTAAGTATTAAGGCTTTGGGGAATGATTTCGGCATGATCAATCGCCACAAGAAGGGAGGAGTGGCTTTGAAAAGATCTACGCAACGTGAGAGCGTGGGCGTATTCAGTACGGCGATCCCGCGTGAGCAGAAAAGTGCGAAAGCAGTGTCGTGGTGAGCGCAAGGAGGAAGGTCAACGTTCATGCAAAGTTCACGCATAGTTCACGTGTCAGTGCAGTGTTTCTCTTGCAATCAACTCTTGTTTTGCGCTCAAAGTGCCCGTTTTGTGTGGTTTTGTAGGAAAGCGTTGTTTGGATGTTTGAGGCATCGCAAATGCAAAAATAAATAAATAAAATATCATCAAACAAAAAGCTTTTCCCTCAGATTGTTTTGAGGAAAAGAGTATTTTCAAGAAGCTTACCAATTTTCAACTGTTTACTCAAGAATGGCGAAAGGTAGAAATTTACTTTTTTTTGACTGAGGGGCTTTTTTTTAAGAAGAGGGTAAGCACTTTCTTTTATTAGGTTTCATGCTTATCAAGCAACAGAACTCAATTTTCTGTCGGCCTTTGAAAATTAGTCCAAAATGGCTGCCATCGGCTCTCCAATTTGAGAAAAATGGCTGATTTTTGAGTCCCAAAAATATATCAAGCGTTTTTTTTTTTTTTTTTTGCTAACAAGGAGCCACTGTCAGGTGTTGGAGTGCTTTTTTTTTTTTGCTAACAAAGAGCCACTGTCAGGTGTTGGAGTGTAGTCACGAGTCTGAACATTGACACCTGCCAACAGAAATTGGAATGGATTGGTTATGAGACTGCGTCACAATGAGTACAAAGAGCAACGCAGAGAGTCACAAGATGGAGTTTGTCGAGTCAACATTTGACATCTTTAGGACTAGAAAATCAGTCTTTTATTTTGCCACTAGCCACTTTTTCTACCTGTAAAAGTCAACATCTGACCACAATCGGAGGTAACATGGGAATGAAGGAGACACCTCTGGGTAAAGCAATTCTACAACACTTTTACCACTTGACTGGGGCTGCAGCTCTCAAATCATTTTGAGAATCCAAGTCCTCGACCGATGACAACGCGCACGTGGCGAGCAGGCACCGTGTTGTCCGCTCGGGTTTGCCATCCCCGGAGTTCTGCGGCTTTGAAAGACGCGACTTGGCCCGGTGAGTGCCGTGGGCGTCAACGAATGAGCGTCAGGTTGGACGGCGGTGAACGTTCTGCGGGTTGAGTGCCTCGTGTGAGCTGGAGCCATCGCTAGCTCGTGCACTCAACGGGATTAGCGAGCATTTGTTTTTTTTATCGTAGTAAAATAATTTGGGAAGGGGGGGGGGGCAGACTTTCTGTGTCAAAATGGCAAAAAAAAAAAAAAAAGACGGAGAAAGTTGAGGAATGCTCATCAAACACCAGTTTGGAACATGCCACAGGCGAGCGCCATGATTGGATAGAAAAAGGGGCGCTTCCCTGAATTGCTCAATCTTTCGCAAGGAAAGTCGGGGCGAGAGTTACCGCTTCGGGAACAAGCGCGTGAGAAAATCGCACAACAGTTTCCGATTCACATCAAGCGTCACACGTTTCCATGTGCCTGCTTAATTAAAGCCGAGGTACAGAGCAAGCCAAACAGTTTTTTTGGCTGGCAATTGGACCGCGAGGAATTTCAGAACGAGGAAATAGGTCAAAGTGCTTTCAATGATTTTGCGTCAAGCGCTCGGGTGCTTTGGAAACGGCAACTTCAAACTTCCGCTCATGTGTACACGTGCCCGCTTTAATGTTGAGGTTACGACAAGGCACCTTTTCATGTTTGGATTTTCAACTCTCGGGATCCGGAGGTAGTTAATAGTCCATCCTCGGTGATCTCCTTGCTTCTTTCTTTTATGGCTGCAAGTCAACGTTTGACAGGCCCGGTGAGATTTTACTGCATCACGGCGGTTTAGCGCAACGAAAACGCAATCCAGGCCGATTGTGACAGTTGAACGCTGTTTGCGGGCATCGAAAAGTAATCGAGACGGCATCAGCAAGCCCCGACTTGCTCTCCTCCGAGGATGTTGCCGTGCGTTCAAAGTCACTGTTCATGTTGCGTCGCGCCCCCAACTTCCTTCAAGCGCTGCAACGGTTGCCGCATTTTGGCACACAAACGGTGAAAACTCGACAAAGCCATCGGGGGAGCGAGGAAACCGTGGAGGAATTCTGCTTAGTCGAAACCCGTCGCCCGCTTCCTTTGCCAACGTTTCCCTTGGAGTCAAAGCTGCAGCGATGGCACTTTGAACGGGAAACGGCAAAAGGAAAAGGGAGCATCAGCTTGTCGAGATGACTTTAGATTTATTTTTTTTTTTTTTACATGCTCCCTTTCTAACAGATTAAACCTAAATTGACAAAAAAAAAAAAAAACAATTGAGTAGAGTTAAAAAACAATCATTTACTGGCACTAAGGAATGCATCGCCTTTTTAAAAATTTAAAACATTTCATTATTATTATTATTTCTGCTGAAGTCGAAACTTTGGTTTGATATCAGTAGAAAAAAAAAATACAAAGCAAAACATTTTGAATCATGCATTCGTCAAAGCAAAACAAAACGTATTTATGAAGGGGGGGGGGGGGAAAGGGAGATTTTATTTTAAGGCCATATTGCCTAGCCTAAATATTTATAATATACTGCATCCATATAGATGTGGGAAATTTTAGGATACTTGCGAGAGGGGCAAGTTTTTTTTTTAATTAAAGGCCAGCATTTGCGCATACACACGCACGCAATTCAATTCGCCCACATGACTCTCCTAACCAACAAGGCTTTTCGAAAAGGCCAATGTGGACGTGCAGACTCGTGTGCTCCAAGAGTTGAGTTCTGGTTTTTCTACCCAAACCTGTTCCACCAGATCTTGGTGCACTACACAAATGACGTCTTTGCTTTTTCCTCACGATGACGCTTTAACACAGACCACCGAAGAAAAGTCTTCCTTTTACTCCGGAGTCATTGATGGGAAATCATTCAGGGGGGGGGGGCGAGGGGGCTTTAAAATCGTAACTTGAAAGATTAACAACTAAAAAATATGTAATACTAATATAATTCATATTGAGGGGATGAGAGAAAACAAGATAGAATTGTACTTTTTTTAGTTAAAACGCACAATAAAAATGTAAGAGTCCACCGGTGCTAATCAAACCATTTAGTGATATCGCGAGAAAAAAAAAATCTTGAGAAACAGGTGACGTGAGCATGACTGGCATGCGCGAAAGTGATCAAATAAAGACGACGGCATAAAATTTCGGCCGGTGAAACCTTAACAACCAAGTGTGAGGAAAGACTGTTTGAAAATGAGTAAAAGTCACTTACATTGTGCTGAAAAAAAGTGGCCGTCGACGACCGGCAGGATCCGAGCAAAGTGGCCCCACGGAGCCGACCAGGAGCTAGTCGGCTAAAGCTAGTTCCGCTTTCCCCTTGACGCCGCCACCCAAATAAACAACGCCGACGGCTGGGGCGAGAGACCGATAAAGTCGTCCGAGGGCGGTCGGTACTTACCTTCAAACCCTCCCCGCGTCGAGGTTTTCGAGCCGGCAACTCCTCCTTGAGTCAGGTATGTGAACTCGTCGCAAACTTCGGGATTCCTTCACTTGGCCTCACTTCTCAAGTTCTTCCTTCTCGATCACGAGCACGTACGCGCTGATGGGCGACGTGCGCGCGAATGGCTTAACGGTCGGTGCCTTCAGGGACCATCGGATCTCAGTGTTTTTATGTGTAGCCCCAGTTTAGCCACGACAGCATTTTACTGAACATGAGTTATACATTACTTTCTCAGGCCCTTATGTAACAGTCAAGCCTCCCTTCAGCCCCGGGAGAGAAGAAGAAAAGCTGGAGCCGTTCCTGCAAAAGTGTCCCTAATGATCAAACTTTGTGACTGTATCTCTTTCAGTATTGCTGTGTGCTTCCGTACAGAAGAAGGAAGGCGTAACAAATTAAGGAAGACTTGGAAGGTAGAAGGTAAAGACAAAAGAACAGGCCTGAGGAGGAAAGAAACTTGTCGGGAAGGGATTCGGGCGTTTTTTTACGTCAAAACATTATAGTCGTAGAATGGCCCGGGTTTTTGAACGCCGCACACTTTAGCTGTCATCTTTATCCAGAGAAGAAAAGAAGCGTTGCTGTGTCCCCCCACACGAGTGCAGCATTTACCCTTCACCGACACTTCCTTCAGACCCCTGTGTGTTAATGTGCATTTTCAATGGATGATTGTTTTTGTTTTTTTTTTTTGCTTAGGATGTCTTACCAGCTCTTCTTGCGTTGAATCAACCTGGCTATTTTATGATGTCATCTTCTTTTTATATTGTGAGACAAACTGACCCAGGAAAAGGCACTACAAATAAAATCATGGAAAAAAAATAGTGGCTTACTACTGAACCGTGTTATGTGAGACGTAACCCACCTAATATTTAGTCCTGTTTGGAATCCATCCATCCATTTTCTAAACTGCTTATCGTCACGAGGGTCACGGGCGTGCTGTGGAGCCCATGGTTATTAATGGAGATGTTACTTAATAATGAGATGTAACAATGTTTATGGAGATCGTATCACCGCACAGCAAATGACACGAATGTATGTTTTGCATTGCTCTATCCATTCAGTGTCAAAAGGTGGCCAGCTCTGCCCTGCCATGTATCTTTTATAGCATCTACATAGCATGCATTATTCAGCAACAACACATGGCCCCATCTGGGCCCATGCGTGTGTGTGTGTGTGTGCTCTTGCTCAACTTTTTTTCCTGACGTTTTATCATTTCACGCCAGATCCGACAGCGCAGCAAAGAATTCCCTCTAAGGTATACAATGTATGCATGTGTGGAACAGTGAGTGCAGATGGCACGCTCAAGATCGAGCTCTTTCATCACGCTCTTGCTCATTAACAAGGGCGGAAGTGCTGCCCTAATTCCATAATTCCTTTAAAAAAAAAAAAAAAAGTTTGTGAAAGAAGAAGAGGAAGAAGGGATTAGACTGTTGTCTGGAAACAAGAGCGAGGAAACAAACGGGAGTAAAAATGAAAAAAAAAAAGGAAAGAAAAAAAAAACTGAAGATGCGTTGCCATCTGTATTTCATGGCGCTCCTTCCTTGGCTGGTGCCCAAACTGCCGTCTTCCAGGCCAAAATTCCCCTCCTGCCAATTGTTGTTCCACATGCAAAGCCAATTAAAAAGGAGGTGGGGGCTAAAATAATGAAATGATGAATTGGACAGCGAAAGGCAGCGTGTTTACCTTCTGCGTGATCACAATAAATAAAGAGTTTCCACTATCATTTGCACATTGGTAGGCCCACTTCCTGTTGTAACGCAGCCATCTTTGTCCCTCACATGGGGGGGGGGGGGGGGAAAAACACAACCATACACTAG
>NW_017805955.1:326880-335044 GCF_001891065.2 Hippocampus comes | reverse complement strand
GTTAGGTGGGGGGGGGGGGGGGGAAAGGGAGATTTTATTTTAAGGCCATATTGCCTAGCCTAAATATTTATAATATACTGCATCCATATAGATGTGGGAAATTTTAGGATACTTGCGAGAGGGGCAAGTTTTTTTTTTAATTAAAGGCCAGCATTTGCGCATACACACGCACGCAATTCAATTCGCCCACATGACTCTCCTAACCAACAAGGCTTTTCGAAAAGGCCAATGTGGACGTGCAGACTCGTGTGCTCCAAGAGTTGAGTTCTGGTTTTTCTACCCAAACCTGTTCCACCAGATCTTGGTGCACTACACAAATGACGTCTTTGCTTTTTCCTCACGATGACGCTTTAACACAGACCACCGAAGAAAAGTCTTCCTTTTACTCCGGAGTCATTGATGGGAAATCATTCGGGGGGGGGGGCGAGGGGGCTTTAAAATCGTAACTTGAAAGATTAACAACTAAAAAATATGTAATACTAATATAATTCATATTGAGGGGATGAGAGAAAACAAGATAGAATTGTACTTTTTTTAGTTAAAACGCACAATAAAAATGTAAGAGTCCACCGGTGCTAATCAAACCATTTAGTGATATCGCGAGAAAAAAAAAATCTTGAGAAACAGGTGACGTGAGCATGACTGGCATGCGCGAAAGTGATCAAATAAAGACGACGGCATAAAATTTCGGCCGGTGAAACCTTAACAACCAAGTGTGAGGAAAGACTGTTTGAAAATGAGTAAAAGTCACTTACATTGTGCTGAAAAAAAGTGGCCGTCGACGACCGGCAGGATCCGAGCAAAGTGGCCCCACGGAGCCGACCAGGAGCTAGTCGGCTAAAGCTAGTTCCGCTTTCCCCTTGACGCCGCCACCCAAATAAACAACGCCGACGGCTGGGGCGAGAGACCGATAAAGTCGTCCGAGGGCGGTCGGTACTTACCTTCAAACCCTCCCCGCGTCGAGGTTTTCGAGCCGGCAACTCCTCCTTGAGTCAGGTATGTGAACTCGTCGCAAACTTCGGGATTCCTTCACTTGGCCTCACTTCTCAAGTTCTTCCTTCTCGATCACGAGCACGTACGCGCTGATGGGCGACGTGCGCGCGAATGGCTTAACGGTCGGTGCCTTCAGGGACCATCGGATCTCAGTGTTTTTATGTGTAGCCCCAGTTTAGCCACGACAGCATTTTACTGAACATGAGTTATACATTACTTTCTCAGGCCCTTATGTAACAGTCAAGCCTCCCTTCAGCCCCGGGAGAGAAGAAGAAAAGCTGGAGCCGTTCCTGCAAAAGTGTCCCTAATGATCAAACTTTGTGACTGTATCTCTTTCAGTATTGCTGTGTGCTTCCGTACAGAAGAAGGAAGGCGTAACAAATTAAGGAAGACTTGGAAGGTAGAAGGTAAAGACAAAAGAACAGGCCTGAGGAGGAAAGAAACTTGTCGGGAAGGGATTCGGGCGTTTTTTTACGTCAAAACATTATAGTCGTAGAATGGCCCGGGTTTTTGAACGCCGCACACTTTAGCTGTCATCTTTATCCAGAGAAGAAAAGAAGCGTTGCTGTGTCCCCCCACACGAGTGCAGCATTTACCCTTCACCGACACTTCCTTCAGACCCCTGTGTGTTAATGTGCATTTTCAATGGATGATTGTTTTTGTTTTTTTTTTTTGCTTAGGATGTCTTACCAGCTCTTCTTGCGTTGAATCAACCTGGCTATTTTATGATGTCATCTTCTTTTTATATTGTGAGACAAACTGACCCAGGAAAAGGCACTACAAATAAAATCATGGAAAAAAAATAGTGGCTTACTACTGAACCGTGTTATGTGAGACGTAACCCACCTAATATTTAGTCCTGTTTGGAATCCATCCATCCATTTTCTAAACTGCTTATCGTCACGAGGGTCACGGGCGTGCTGTGGAGCCCATGGTTATTAATGGAGATGTTACTTAATAATGAGATGTAACAATGTTTATGGAGATCGTATCACCGCACAGCAAATGACACGAATGTATGTTTTGCATTGCTCTATCCATTCAGTGTCAAAAGGTGGCCAGCTCTGCCCTGCCATGTATCTTTTATAGCATCTACATAGCATGCATTATTCAGCAACAACACATGGCCCCATCTGGGCCCATGCGTGTGTGTGTGTGTGCTCTTGCTCAACTTTTTTTCCTGACGTTTTATCATTTCACGCCAGATCCGACAGCGCAGCAAAGAATTCCCTCTAAGGTATACAATGTATGCATGTGTGGAACAGTGAGTGCAGATGGCACGCTCAAGATCGAGCTCTTTCATCACGCTCTTGCTCATTAACAAGGGCGGAAGTGCTGCCCTAATTCCATAATTCCTTTAAAAAAAAAAAAAAAAGTTTGTGAAAGAAGAAGAGGAAGAAGGGATTAGACTGTTGTCTGGAAACAAGAGCGAGGAAACAAACGGGAGTAAAAATGAAAAAAAAAAAGGAAAGAAAAAAAAAACTGAAGATGCGTTGCCATCTGTATTTCATGGCGCTCCTTCCTTGGCTGGTGCCCAAACTGCCGTCTTCCAGGCCAAAATTCCCCTCCTGCCAATTGTTGTTCCACATGCAAAGCCAATTAAAAAGGAGGTGGGGGCTAAAATAATGAAATGATGAATTGGACAGCGAAAGGCAGCGTGTTTACCTTCTGCGTGATCACAATAAATAAAGAGTTTCCACTATCATTTGCACATTGGTAGGCCCACTTCCTGTTGTAACGCAGCCATCTTTGTCCCTCACATGGGGGGGGGGGGGAACAAAGCCAAACATCTGATCATCACGGCACATTTTGATTGACATGAATGTGAGGCACTGCAACATGTCACCGTGCTTTCTTTTTTTTTTGCCCGTTTGCGCCGATAATACATTGGCTGGCAACCGGTTCAGGGTGTTCCCCGCCTACTGCCCGAAGACGGCTGGTGTCACATCACCTGCGCCAGAACTTAGACCTGCTTTCACCTCGTCTCAAGTCTAGTCTACTTTCTGTTACCAGGGATGTGGAACAGAAAACCCTCTCGGTCCGCCGGTACGTTTAGCAGAGTGCGGCGCAACCTATACTGAAAAGAAAAAAAAAAAAAAAGATCCTTTTGATATAATTTAATCAAACATGCACATCAGTTGCACGTGTATAAAATGTGGTATAGCCAAGTCATTTCCTTGTGTTTGCCCTCAAAAATAAACATGAGAATGCAAGAAGATGGGGAGAGGGCGATTTTATCGGCACCATTTCACGCTTTGACGCTGGCTGTCCCGAAATGATCACGTCGCAGCTTGAATAAAGGCGTCGGGTTTGTATTACGTGGCCTGCGGTCAAATAGGAACGAACCTGGCCAAGAAACCCCCACTGGCATTCCATTTACAAGTCGACAAAGAAAAAAAACAAAAAAAAAAAAAGGAAATATTTGTGTGTTTCTTCGTCCCCCTTCCTTTGCGTGGGGATTCAAAGGTCAGCAAAAAAATAAATAAAATAAAAATGATAGAAAATCAAAACCTGAAAAATCGCCCATGGGGACCCCGAGGCATCTTTCTGCACAAACCACGAAAATGAGCGTCGGATCATGAACCGGAGAAAAATAGCAGGACGGCATCGGTAGAAGAAAAGAAGACACGTCTTTTTTCTTTTGTTTGTTTGTTTTAATCTTCCACAGGCTACACTCACTCTCGCCCACCCATCACTGCATCCCCCGCAGGTTTTAACAGTGATTTTTTTTTTTTTTTTAAATGCTACAAAAATAAGAGGAAACCGGGAAGGAAGTGCTTCCCCTTGTTTGTGTGTGTTGTGTATATGTGCATGCCTTGTATTGTGTGCTTTTCAACATATGATCCGCAACTCACAAGAATTTAGCGGGAAATTACAATGGGCGAGGGGGAGGGGGGGGGCTGATGTTAGAGCTGGACAATTACTCCAGCGAGCTCCAGTTCAATGGCGCCTTGTCTTGGAACGCAGTCCACTCAAGTGGCCGACATGAACTGGAGAATTTCAGAAAAATGCCATCATTTTAAAACAAGTTCCATTAAATTCCCGTGTAAAAAAAAAAAAAAAAAAAAAGGCAATTTTAAATCAACCAAAAAAAAAAAAAATAAATTTTACCCTGTACTTTTTTGTTTAAAATGCCACGAAATTCTTGCGAGGGCAGACAGGCTGACGTGTATCTCTGCATGTATGCGTGTCTTCACAGTGCTTTACTCTGATATGTTCGCTTCCCAGCAACAAAATTCGCACTTTCTTCCACCCATCTTTTGACATTAAACTCAGTCCACGAAGGCTACCACCAGAGGACTGCATGTGGGTGTGTGCGTGAGTATGTGTGTGTGTGTGTGTGTATGTTTGTGGCGCTACCGCACCCGTCAAAAATCCACGCGCTTTCCTTTTCGACTTTTCCAAGACCAGTTTGAATAAGCAAGCGTCCGTTGCGGTGCGGTTGAGTCTCTCGGATGGTTTCCGCTTGGTTTCATCCAGTGGGTCCATCCGATCTGCCATTCCAAACTTCCCCTCAAATCACCACGAGACTGCGTGAAGAGAGACACTCCTCCTGTCAGCCGTCTGAAAAAAGTCTTGGGAGACCGAGAGTGGCGGTAGGGTGCTTCTGGTTCCCCCCCCATGAAAAAATAGATCATCAATACAAACAAGGTTGTTCTGAGGGTTTCACAGTGGTCATGCAACTCGAGTGGCGCCACCTCTTCCCTTCGCCACCTCTTCATAAAACCCCACCTCCCAGTCCTGAGAACCCGTTCCCCAGAAACCGCAACCCGGAACCCGCCCCCCACCGCTCACCGGTCTGAGAGAAGTGACCACAGTCGTAACGATACACAAACACAAAGAGGTGGGTGACCAGTGGTACATTCATACAGGAGTAAAGTCATGGTTCCAGAAGTCACCCGAACCTGTTGGACTAAGACAAGTGCAGACTTGCGCCTGTGTTGAGAGCAGGCGGTGATAAATGCTTTAGTTTAGAAACAACAAACGAGACGAGAACACATCCCACCTGAAAATGTACACCTCGCCAGACCCACCCGTTAACCCTCCCAAACAGGCTATGGTTAAAGTTGTCATGGTGTGCGCGCACGTGATCCGGGTCGGTTAAGTCGACGGCAAGAATTTGATTAGGTTGTAAAAAAAAAAAAAAAAAAATGAAACAAAATCACAAAATGCAGGCTTGGCTACTTGCGCTTCAGGCTTTGGGAGTACAAAAACTGTTTTGTGCATCCAGGCCGAGCTTCTGGATGGATGACAAGCTTAATCATATCCACGGCTACCTTTACCTTAATCGCTGGCCAAGAGTCTATCGTCACATCCAAAGAAGATCCTGATACAAGTGAAAGGACATTTCCCAGAGTGCAAACATATCCGGTCCACCCTGCAGACTTGCCAGGCCTGGTATGGGTGTCCGTGGTTGGGCCATGCAGGAGTCCTAACGTGGAAAAAGTAGGTATTGGAAGGTGCATGGGGCGGGTCAAAGGGCTTCCCTGAGGGAGGTGGTGGAGTTTCGAGGGACAGCCAGCTCAGTCCGGCCCGGCCCAGCCTGGCATCCCGGGGCGAGGAGCTCCAGGAAGACGGTTGGGGATGGGGGGGAGTCAGGGGGTCACAGCCAGAAGAAGAGACCGAGCAGGAGCCAGACCGGAGCCGCTACTTGGCCCACAGAGTCTGGCCTCCAGCTCCGACCGCCATCCGTCAGGAAGGGCTCCGGAGAATCGTATCCCGAGCCATCTGAAACACAGACGAGACGCGACAAAACATCCGATCTGACAAAAGAGTGAAAGGCAAAGAGAAAACTTGGACCGGACCGGTTTCCGATCTGGCTCGCCTTTCTTTTGACGTAGCTTACGTTGAAAAGCTAGCCGTTCGCAGCTGTTCACGTCCAACACTGCCCGTCGGCGAGCCAGACCTTTCTTTGCATCCTCTTGAGAAGTTTACCACGCCTGCTTGATCGGGCGTCAACTCCGCGATTAGCCTTTCGGACCGCTACCGGAATCTTCTATTTGCTGTCAGGCCGGCTGGCTATCAGCTGATAGCTAATGCTTGCGAACATGACCGCTTAGGAGGAGCAAGACATTCGGGTGGGATGTTCGGGCGTCTCATAAAGAGCAAAAAATGCAAATAATTGTGTGTTTCCGCCAATTTTTTAGTCATGTTTCACAGAAAAAAAAACGGAGGCCATTCATCCATTTTAACATGTTTGATGATTGACTTTTGATTGTGCTAGCATGTCACTTTGTGCGTACTGGAGCTGACGCAGCTTTCGCCATACCTCCTACCTGTGCCGGCTCAGGAGTTAAACCAGTTCCAAACCGAACCGAAGCGTATCGCTCGGTGAAAACGCGAGGAGCCAAAAGGGAGAGCGCAACTTGCAACTCTTTGCCTGCAAGTGGAGAGGCAAAGCGCAGCAAGAAGACGACAGAGGTGGGAGGAAGCGACAGCAGCGGAGCTCTGCGGGGGGGTTTAACCAACCTAATTACAGTTTAATCACAGAGACTCGCCGAATCTGGAGCAGAGCGCCGACACACACACACACACACACACACACACACACACACACACACACACACACACACACACACACACACATACACACATACACACACACACACACACAACCCACTTGTAAATTCACCGTGTCAGTTCTTCACACACGAGAAGGGTTGCAATGACGGACAGGTTTCATTCCAGAATTAAAGCGACGCAAGTGATGTTGTTTCAGTAATTTGGGAGGAAGGGTAACCATCCAAAGCTTGGAAAGCTGGCTCATGTGCCCCCCCCCCATCTTTCCTCCCCCTAACATCTTCAAAGTGCGTCACCATCAAGGGAGACAAGTTACTAAGAACGTTCGATGCTGCTTTTCGAGCTCGCCTTCACATCTGCCTCACTGGTAGACCTTCAAAATAAGAGTTGCATAACAGCTTCCTGCCATCTGACCTACATTCACCGCATTGCTCCATCGGGTTATTTTTTTTTTCCACCAGCGTCCGTAATAGAAGACAAAGACGGGAGACACGTGGGGGTGGCGGGGGCGGGGGGTCTGCAATGAATTACAGTTCGATTGCGCTTTTGCTTACTGTTATAATTGCATCGAGAAATTCAAGTTCAGCACCCAGCATGGCGCCTCAACGTACAATCTCAGCTCTGCCTTTCCTGTCCTTAAAAGTCCAACAATTTCATGGATTTGCAGGACCTGAAGGTGTCAATTTTTCTCCATTTTCCCTCGACCCTCCCCTGCCACTCTTCCTTTTTTTTTTTTTTGGTGTGTAAAGAATTGCATGGTGGACGACACCAAACACTTTCTCGGGGCTAAATACAGCCCATGGGCCAAAGGTAGCCTGCCCCTGTGCGAAAGCTTGGTCTGGCTTCTCTGCAAATTGGAGCGCAGCCTTTGAGTCGAGCCATTCAATCAGACCTCTCACGCCCCTTTAATTTCTCGCTGATAGCCAATCTGGGCTCGTGTGCATGTGCGCGGGTGTGAGTGCGTAGCGTGACTTACCAGGAGGTCTGACATACACCTTCAGCTTGAGACACGCTCGGCCCACGTGGTTGGGATGAGGAGATGCTGCAAAGGGATTGGAAAGAGTGATGACTGAAAGAATCCTCAAAATGATGGACAATTTGGATGCCATGCTCTGCACGCGTAAATGACCAAAAAAAAAACCCCAAAAATGTGAGGGACCTGGGATTAATCCAAAATGGCTACTTCATACCAAAATGCCCAACTTCCCATTCAATTACATGAGTGAGTGCTTGAGACTTTTGTGTGGGTCTTGTGATGATATACATGTCCAAACATGTTTTTCTGAACTTTAGAATGCGTTGGCAAAAAAGTCTGACAATTTAGTGTCACCCATCTGTCAAGGATACCTGCTTCCAGTCGGGCCTAATTTTGGGAGAATTCAGCAGTAGAATTTCGCCAAGAGCAAGTAGTGGATTTTGTCCAACATGGCTGCTTCAAATTAATATGGCTGACTTCCTGTTCAAATTTTGGGGTGGGTTCTTGAGAGTTTTTCATGAGTCTTGATCTGATAGACATGTCCACCAAATTTCATGTCATTTGGTGAAAATGGGATTTAAAAGAAAAAAATACAGTATATATATATATATATATACATACACACACACTGTATTTTTTGGGGGGGGGCCTTCACCCAACATGGCTGACTTCCTG
>NW_017805955.1:324978-326253 GCF_001891065.2 Hippocampus comes | reverse complement strand
GATTTAAAAGAAAAAAAGACAGTATATATATATATATATATACATACACACACACTGTATTTTTTGGGGGGGGGCCTTCACCCAAAATGGCTGACTTCCTGTTAATTTTGAGGAATGGGTGGGGGTAATTTTTCTCCTCATCTAAAGGTGATTCAGCCAATTTTTTTTTTTTTTTTGCCCACATTGAAAACAACATTACTGTCAATTCCCCCCATAAATGACTGATGACATAAGCAAGCTCAACGATTCTACCATTTGACACATCGCCTCATTAAGTTCGACCATACATCAAGAGTCAATCAGCACTCAGCCATTTGTCTTCATTGGACGCTCGCGCAGTCATTAGCCAAGACTTTAATGATGACGCTCACGAAGATTAAACACGCCGACGCATTCACACGAATTCCGCTCGGTCCCGTCTCTGCGATCCACCTGAAGGGACTCCGTCGGAGAATAAAGATGGAAAATCTGCGCAGATCCGAGCCCTTATTTCACATCTTTAGCACCGAGCACCCGGTGCCGAAGCGGCTGAATGCCTCCAAACTGGCACAACCGTATCCCACACACTGTGGCATTTTCATCGCAGAGACAGAAAATAACGGAAACGCAGCGGTGAAATCAAAGCATTCAAGTTAAGCACGCTTAGTGAGTGGCAACGTAAAATGGCTGCCGACGGATTCACTTCTCACTAGCGGCAGTCTTAATTCATGATCAAAGTCAATGGGCTGAGCTGAAATACAGTACTTTGTGTTTTTGTTTATCTACACTAAATAGTGTACCACCATCTAGTGGTCGAAAGTGCAATTACACCCCAAATAAATGCAAGGCAAAATAGAGTTACAAACTGAAAGAAAAAAAAAAAGAAATCCACAAAATAGCGCAACTGTAAACCCGGAACCAGAGTTTACTGTCAATTACGCGAATGGTTAATTGATCATTCCGTATTTTTGATGACTAACATTCACTGAATAGCTTTTATCACGACACTACTGATATTGCCTCAAGACATCGACAAATTATACTTTGGTTGTGTTTTGCCCATTTCTTCTTGAAAGTCTTATCAGCTTTCCCTGGCGCTGCTTCGCTTTCCCAGCACATCCACAATCGACGTGTCCTGAAAGCCCATTGAGAGTCACTCAGCCTCATCAGGGGGCAGCTGGGAGAACAGAGGTGGGGAGGGGCCTATCTAACCTGTCAACGTGTCAGCCACATGATGAACACACGCACACGCACACGCACACGCACAACCACACACACACACACACACACACACAC
>NW_017805955.1:306583-324850 GCF_001891065.2 Hippocampus comes | reverse complement strand
GTGGTGTGTGTGTGTGAGAGAGCGCGCATGTCAGAGAGCAAAGTGCATGTCTGCTTGTCAAGATGATGGACACGGCCTTTCACGCACTCACAATCACTTGACAACTGACCCCGCGACTCCCCCACTACTCCTGCACACACACTGACTTTTTTTTTCCCTTTTTTTTGAGGAATATACCCGAATCCCTCTGGGATGTGGGTAATACAATACCAAAGTCGGCCACTATACAACTCTGACAACTGACCCCGCGACTCCCCCACTACTCCTGCGCACACACTGACTTTTTTTTCCCTTTTTTTTTTTTAGGAATATACCCGAATCCCTCTGGCATGTGGGTAATACAATACTATAGTCGGCCACTATACAACTAGAAGGGGCCCACGAGGCCAATTGGAAACAAAAGAGGGTGTGTGGACTGCAAGTGCATGGGGGGGGGCATCAGGTGGTTGTCTTTGCAACACATTCAATTGGAAACAAAAGAGGGTGTGTGGACTGCAAGTGGGTGGGGGGGCATCAGGTGGTTGTCTTTGCAACACATGGCGTTCATTCATTCACAAATGGGAAAAATGTGGTCATGATTATTTGGCCAATTTAATCCAATTAAACATCTTCATTTGATATGAAGATGTTGAATATGATATTTGCTTATAATTTTGGGAGCATTTTCCAGTCTTGCCATTTATTTTATTTCATGTTTCGGCATCAACAGTATTTGTCATTTTTGTACTAGTTTGATTGAATTTACATTTATTTGGCAATTTGCTTTTATTTTCCAGCTCTTGCCATCATTTTCATTTATTACGGCTCTGTACCAATTTCTTTCTTCTAGTATTTTGTTGAATGACATGACTTTTGTTTTTTTAACAACAAAATGAAATGAAAGTAAAATAATTCAAGATTGAAGTAAATCTTTTACATCTCACTTTAATTGCAATTTGTAAAATGATTATCATCTACTCTTTTACATGCGCGGAGCTTATTTATTTATTTTTTGTGACTGTTTCAGCATCGTGGATTATTTTCCTGAATTTATCGATGCATGAATTTAATCTTTGACCGCATTTTGAACGGACGGTGCATTTGAATGATCAGAAGCTCACCGGGCGTTTTTCAAGAGCCGTTTACGCGCCTCTAAAACAAGTGTTGAAATGACTCCATCAAAAGTCCTCACCCCTCGTGTTGCTGTTTTCTCGTAGCATATTTGCAATTGACCGCGTGGATGAGAGGAGGAGGGTGGGCAAGGGGGAGCGGGACCCCCATCTGTGACACTAACACCTCTGTTGTTAAAGCGCATCAACAGCGATAATAAGAAAATGATTACAAACTGAGGAAAAGCAGCCAGAGAACGAAAGATGGCGGCCGTGTTTACGTCCTGCGAGTGCCGAGTGGCTTGTGTTGATTGCATATTTACATAATGTTTACAAATGCATGCAGAGCGGCGGGCGTGCATAACAAACACGCTGGCACGCCCGCGCACACGCTAGCAATTTTTCTAGTGTGGATCTACCAAAATGTCTGCGTAAGGAATAATGTGCACGCCAGGGATAAGCTGTCAGGGGAGGCGGAGCCTCATGAAGAGTCAGTTTTTCAATTTGAATTCTCCGGTCTGTTCTTTACAGTATACCGACCCTCAAGGTCCAAGATGATATCGTCAAAACGGCTTCATTAGCATATTTCTTGTTGAAATTGATGACCGGGACGCAAAGTGCGGCAGCCGGCGGCCCAGCCTCACCTCAGGTTGCGCAATCGCTCACGAAATGGGTTGAGGTGCGATTGGCAAGTGCCCATCTCACTTCAGGTCTCCTATAAAATCCTTCCAGACACCTTAAATGTGTACTCCAATTCTCCATAGTTAGGTTCACGTATCTGTTGTTGTAGTATTGTCATATTTGTTAAAACTGTCTGACTTGTACTGAGAAAAAAAAATCCCTCTCTTGGCCCATCCTCTACATCTGATTTGAGTTTTCAGAAACCACCACGCCAGAGGAAAATCAACCAAATAAAGTACACACACGCACCAATAGAAGTTGGGGTGTTATTTCGGGTGCCACATGAAGAGAGCAAAACTCATTTTGTACCACCCTGTGCCTTTTTTTTTTTTTTTGTGGATTATTCATTTCACCCATTTTTTTCAGGGTTAAATAGTACAAACACAGACACGACACAAACGGTACGGCGAGCGGCGAGCAACGTACAGATGTAGTAGTACTCGTGTCCGGGCCTGAACTCGAAGCCCAGCGAGAAGGGCGTGAAGAGCTGGAACTTCTCGGAGAACCTGAGCGGCCCGTCGGCGCCGCTGGGCCGGTTGCACTCCCAGCGCTTGAAGCCGCGCAGCCGGTGCTGACAGGAAGTGTAGCCCTCGTGGTTGACCATGAAGAGGATGTAGCGCTCCATGCGGCCGTGGTTGGGCGGGCCCTCGTAGTAGGGGCAGTAGATGTCCAGGTAGTCGTTGATGTTCACCGCCACCCGGTATTCCCCGTGCCAGAACCTGCGGCCAACACAACATGGCAGTTATCTGGTTATTGGGTATCGGCGACATTTTTTGCAGTCGTCTTAAGGATTTATGAGGTGTATCGCGATTACATTTTAATTTTATTTATTTTTTACTTTGTGATGGCATCGTATAAATGATGTGACTATTATTTGAGTATTTTCCAGATTTTTTTTTTTTAATATCCGTTTTTCCATATTGTCCAACATTAGCATTTAAGTTACAATTTAATTTCAACTTTTATTTTATTCTCTGATATGAAAAGGATGTCTTCAGCAATTTGGGGGGATAATTTATGCAGCAGGAAAATGTACCAAATAATTTCTATCGTCTTCGATAGAAAAAAATTGTGACTAGCACTTTCCATTATTATCATTTGACTCATTTAATTTTAATGTTGAATATGTTATATTCCCACAACATTATTGATGTAGCGATACAAATATTTGCTGCTTATGAAAATGGAATTGTGTAACTACCAAGCAAGTTTTTGCTCTTTGCCGTTCCATCATACTGTATTATCATATTTTTATGAGTGAAATAGATTCCGAAATTCAAACAAATTCTTACAAAACACACTTTTTTTTTTTTTTAGCTGTTTCCTTGATAACCAACCGAACAACATCCCAGAGTTCATAATCCACTATGAATGCCAGTGGCAGCTCGGTGTTGCGTCAATAAACACTTTCAAACAAAACAACACAAAACAAAAAAAAGCCTCAGAGCAGCCCAACACACCGGTGGAGGCTTTTGATTAGAAGAGAAAAAAAAAAATCAATGAGGATCCCTGGCGGCAGAAGTTTGCACAGTTCAGGGTGTAATAAAGCGACGCTTCATTGGAGATGATTCGCATGTGGAATGGAAGCGAGGTGAGTCGAGGTTGACGTGACGAAGGGAGGTCATATTGTGGACTGCATAAAGAGATTGAAATGGATTAAAAATATGTCCTTTCACAATCACTCACACTCACATTCACACTGAGGTTCAATTTAGAGCGTTCAATTAAGTGACCATACATGTATGTGGAATGGAAGCGAGGTGAGTCGAGGTTGACGTAACGAAGGGAGGTCATACATAAAGAGATTGAAATGGATTAAAAATATGTCATTTCACAATCACAATCACACCAAGGTACAATTTAGAGTGTTCAATTAAGCGACCATACGTGTGTTTTGGAATGTGGGAGGAAACCGGAGTACCCGGAGAAAACCCACGCAGGCCTGGGGAGAACATGCAAACTCCACACAGGAAGAAGGCCGGAGCCGGGATCAAACCCGGTACCTCTGCACTGTGAAGTCGACGCAATAACCACTCGCCCACCGGGCCGCCCGTTCTAATTTTGATGGATTAAAAATAAAAGTAAAGAGCCCCTTTTTCAAAGCATCCAGTTGGGATGGAGAATCACTGTAATTTGTTTCCTCCATTGTTAGTCATGATTAGGAATGGCTTGCCGCCACGCAGAGCATTATTTACGACCACACAAGATCGAGTCCGCAGCCAAACACCGGCGAAGGTTCTTTTCAAAATAAATTGACTTTTTTTTTTTGTGTTTTTTTTAAAAGTCTTTGACAGCCATTGATCGGCCACGACGGAGACATTCCAGGTCTGTTTATTGGGCTTTCGGACAAATTATCCTTCGAAGGAAACGACGGTCGCGGCTCTCCCGGAGGGGCGAATGGTGGAAGTGAGTTGGATGTGAAATGAGTGCCTTCACGCCTCGCCGGGCGAGTCATAAGGGGAACGCGGCAACAGATCATTTGGAGGCATTGATCCGGCCGCCGGGAGCCGGGCTCAATCCTCTCGGCTCTCCCAATCAAACGCCATTAAACGTACTTGAGGGGAAATCTGCTAGGAAGGAGAAGCGAGCGGGACAATAGAAGCAGAAGAGAGGATGAGAGCGGCGGGATAATGAGATTGGGTGCAATGCGAGAAGGGAGCAGATGGGATAAAGGTGGCGAGTGCGCACGGGTGTCCGTTTTCCCCGACCCGTTCATTTCAATTTGCGTTCGTGTCCGTTGCGCCTGTTGATTGTGACGTGTGCGAGTACGCGGCCACTTAACCGCACGGTGCAGTGGAGTCTGGCATGAGGACGCATTAGCGGCAGTCTCACTTTCAGGTGATTTGTAATAAAATACGACCATTTTGGATGCGAGACCACTAAGAATAAGAATGAAAGAACCGCCGAAAAGCGCTTCATACGGTGGAATAATAATAAGAAGAATTGTAGCCTTCCCCCGCCAAAAGCAGATTTAAAAAGCCAGAATAATAAGAATTAAAACACCCCAACAGGGATGGAAACGCTGGACTAAGGATACTACAAAGGCAATTTCATCATTGTAATGATGATGAGAATGTTGATAAGAATCAAATCACCCAAAAAGCCACTAACTTGCCGTAATAAGAAAAATAAATGAAGCCTTCCAAAACGTGTATTTAGAATCGTTTCTCTAAGTAGACACCAAAAGGTGATTTCATACCATACTACTACTACGACTGTTGCTACTAATTGTAATGATGATGAGAATGTTGATAAGAATCAAACTTAACCGCAATAAGAAAAATAAATGAAGCCTTCCAAAAGGTGTATTTAGAATCGTTTCTATAAGTAGACACCAAAAGGTGATTTCATACCATACTACTACTACGACTGTTGCTACTACTACTAGGGCTACTCATAACATTGATAAAATAGCCCCAAAAAAAAGCAAATGACTTGTGCTCATTCCAAGCTTCGTGTAAAAGGTCACCAACTGATGAGCTTCAAATGAACAAAATCATTCGCCGAGGCGCTGAATCACAGCAGTTTGTTCACAGAAAATAGGATGCTAGCATAAGAGGCTAACATGGGTGAAATGTTCATTCCAAGCTTCTTGTAAAAAGGTCACCAACTGATGAGCTTCAAACGAACTAAATCATTCGCCGAGGCGCTGAATCGAAGCAGTTTGTCCACAGAAAGTTGCCGGCTAGCGCGGGTAAGCTAACATGGTGTAAACGTGCACTCAAAGGTTCTTCATGTCCAAGGTCACAAACCTGGGAGCTTCAAATGAGCGCTATTAGTCGTTGGAGGTCCGAACCGAGAAACGCTAACCAAAAAGACGAGCTTTACTTGGGAATTGAGCAAGAAACAGGTAACAGGTGTATGCGCGCGCGAGACATCATCCCGGTCTCTCAGCATGACTGTGATCAAAGGCTCTAGCTTGAAGAAGTGCATGTTGATCACATTCGCCTGCAACACCACCCTCATCCTCTCCTTAGCCGCCGCCTCGCTCGATCTCCCACTGACACTCGCGCTAAAGCCAACGCAAACTATTAGCGAATGAACTCCCGCGATTCGCCGGGGTTAGAGACCAAGAGCTGCCGGGAAGAGCACATGTTTTAAAAATATTGATAATTTGATGCCTAAAATGTTTCCCAAACGACGATAACCAAAATGCTTGAGTATCATTTCAAACTCATCTTACATTACCCTTCAAAATAAAGTGCTAAAAACTGAATAGTACACAAGTCTACTAGGACAAAAGTAGACAAGGAAACTGGAAACTTGCTACTTGGGAGTCCAAATATTTACTTTGTTTTTTCCAAACTCTACCAATGAAAACTCAAGTGCGGATAATTTTTGTTCTCCAGCTGACAGCAAAAAAAAAAAAAAAAAAAGTTGGTAAAGTTGGACATTTGAGTTGCACCTCTGCAGGCACAAAACTCCTGCCGGGAGCGACCGGCTCAGCGTTCGTCGTGGTGTGCTGACAGTAATGAGCATCACTCTCCTTCCCCAAAAGCGTCGGCGATGGATTTGCCGATCCTGCAAGAGGAGATCGCCCTTCCCCCACTTTCACATTTTTGGGAGAAAAATGCAAATGTTCATCTCGTTAGTGTTTTTTGGCAAGAAGAAGAAGAGAGGCTGCAGGCTGTTTTTGCCCGATGTGTGTTAGTGTTACATTGCCGCGAGCGCCTGTCACTCTCCATGTCAATTAATTGCAACGCTTTTATCTCATCTTCCATCGCTCCTCGACGTCATTTACTCGCTAATGTTCTTTTCTGTCTCCTCACTTGCTTCCTGTGCTTGCTCGCTCATCTCATCGGTGTCTGTCGCGTCTGCTATGTGACTTGTCATCGTCCCTGCTGTCCTAACCGTCAGGCTGTGTTTGATTTTATTACACTTTCAGCTTTCTGACTTGTATGTAAATTTTTTTTGGGGGGGCCAGTGGGGGGAGGGATTCTTTTATTGTATGAAATTTCCATTTATTTTTATTTTTTAGCCCCTCTAATTGCAATTTGTAATGTTCGCATATTTATATACAAATTTATACAGTTGAAATTCGCAATATAGAAATTTCTTATTTAAAAACTCCCTCGGAATGATTTTATGGCACTCACAGCATAATTTTTTTTTGTGTCTTTCAATACATTAAAAAAAAAATACAAACACAATATATTAAGAGAGGGCAACACAAAACTATGGCACAAACAGCGTAACAGTGTACTGAGCCCATACGTTTACAGTAATATGTCAATATTCATGGCCAAAGATGTACGTTATGAAATGAACCAAAAGACAAGTTTTTGTAGGTGTAAAAAGCAGGATTACGGAGGGTGTGAATCTTCCAATAATCTGAAACAAAAACTAGGCCGATCTGAAGCACTTCCTGTTTTTGTTCTTCTTTCAAATTTACACAAGTCAAACTAAATAGTGTGCTGTCATCTAGTGTTTGATGATGGAATTACACTAAACAAACAGGAGGCAGAACAAACATAGTCATAAACTACCCCCCCCCCCCCCCCCCCAAAAAAAAAAATCTACAATAGCGGGACGAAAATGGAGGGGTTGTTTACTGTATATTTAACAGCACAACCTCTCTACAGCCAGGAGAGGGCGCTGCCACTTCCTATATTAAAAAAAATAATCCACCTCTCGCTAAACCTCAGCCTGAATACTTTTAAATATATCACAATATTACAGTTATTTTCATTATTATTATATTATGACAATTTAATAATGCTGGACAAAAAAGGGAGGGTAGAACAAAAAACCCAAAACACCCTAGAAATGTTTTCTTGCATCTCTGATGAAGAAATGTAGTAAAACCTGTGTTGCTTTGCCATTTTAAGATAACTTTGCTGCATGCTTTGAATGTGGAAATCGTAGCCAAACACACACACACACACACACACACACACACACACACACACACACACACACACACACACACACACACACACACACACACACACACACACACAAGAGAAGTTGCCCAACGTAGCACATTTCAACCCAGATTACAATTTGCCGAGTGCCATTCCAGTTCATTTTTTTTTAGACATCAAAGCGACATTAATGGCTTTAATGGCCGCCAGTCAAACAATGCCCTCCCAATCAAACATCAGACACTCAACACAAGAGTGGAATTAACATCACAAAGCACGTCATGGACAATTTCCACTCCCGACAAGGGCGGATGTCACCCAGTGGGATATGGTGGCTAAACGCCACCCCGCAGCCAGGTAAACACTCAAATGGATGACCGCAAGCACCCAGACAAATCAGACCAGAGCGGAGCAGACACCATATGTCTGTAGGAGTCTTCATCATGGGCAAAAATGAGCCAGAGCTGATCGCTATCGACAAGACTTGCCTCGAAGCAAAGCGAAGACGAACTGATGGCGGCGTTCCAAGATGGGAATTTGTTTCCCAAAAAAACCAAAACCAAGAAAAAAAAAACCCCATCCCCGTCAGCAACCCCGCAGACATGTCATGTTTCCACTGAGTCCTGGTTTACTTTTCATCCCGGCAGCTTCGAGTGTTTATTTTTGCCTTTACGAAGACAGCGCTTTGGCTGTCAATCAACATGCCCTGCCAGTATTTGATAGAGTGTGCTGGATCAGATAATAAATAATGAGAGTGGCTTAACATTTCTAAATGAGACAACCAGGCATTGACTCACGGGTTACAATATATAACATTTGATAACATTTTTTAATGCATTTAAATTAGGCCTGATATGATTCCGTGTATTTTATAAGTGAGTACCCAAACCTTGAAATCGCATCTCATATGGACAAATAGATATATGATGTCATCATGTATCGTACACTGCGTACCATCCTGGCTGCTATTGTTGATGCTCATCAGGTGAAACACGGACAACTGCCAATGATCAATGATACCCGTCAATGGAATCCAACTCAAACGCCATGTGAGCAGCACTATGTTGTATTAAATTGGACATTGTGGAAGAGAAACTTTAGCATCCATCACTAAAGCCCGGCAACAGGCTAAGCTAATGTTAACCAAGTACAATGGAGGAGAACAAGGGGGTTGTGTATCAATTTATTGGGAGACTTTTTTTTTTCATCCAACTAAGACTAAAGGCGGTAAAAATAACAGACGGCAGCAAAGTGGAGCATAATATCGCAGCAGAGCTAAGGCAGTGCTAAAATGTTAACATTCCTGCTTAGTTGCTTATATTATTTGCGATGTGATGTCAACAAATACTATCCAGCGCTCAAATAACACTTGAAGCATTTTCCTGTTAATTGGGAAAACGCCTCTGAAAAAAAAACCCCAGTGAGAAATGAAACAAAATGCCTCCTGCTGCTCGTCTTCCTACGCCGTGTTCACCACATCTTCAAATAATCCAGCTGTGCCCAAATCCTCTTCTCTCATCTTCCAGGCCCCTGCCACTGATCTGCCAAAATTCTAACACCAGCCTCGCTCCTCTCTCACCCGCAAACACACCATTCCTTCCCAATCTGCTCTCCTGCGCATACATTACGGCCTTTATAAAGCTACCCACCAAAATTAGCCATGTTTTTGTAGCCCGAGTCATTTGGGTGCACTGGCGAAGCACACCATGGACCGATCGGCAGCCAATCGCAAGGTAAATGTAGATCAATGACAATTTAAACTTACATTCACATCTATGGATAATTTAGAGCCTTTAACTTGTGGCTACCGTTTTTTGCTAAGCAGGAGGAAGTTGGCATACATGCGAACCACAAGTCCGCCGAAATCAATCACATCTCTGGTCTAATTGTCGTTTTCCCTCTACAGTTCCCGCCTTCATATTCGTGTCGTCTCGCTTCCTGTCGTCGTCCTCGACTTCCTGGTCTCGCCACGCATTGTCTCGCTTTCCATCTGCCATCTCTCTCTGAGCATTAATCAGCGTGTTCAAGCACCGTGACCAAAACAAATTTACGGGGCCTGAGACACACAAACACACACATGCTGTCAGACACTAGCATACGGTACTGCGAAGCACATAAAAGCAGAGAGGATCATAAAGCATCAACACCATGCATTTAGCTTGTACACAGTCATGAACCCATGTTACATATTTTTCAGTAAAATGACTCTACACAAAACAAATGACCTTCACATGAGGCTCTTCAAATAGCAGTTGCTAGCTGGCACAGTTTTTCACGATATTGCACATAGGCAAACAAATCGGCATGCTCATACTTTATGCAAACGTATTAAGTCATTAAATGGACCTGGGAATATGCAAATTTATAAATGCCAAACATTGACTCGACCTTCAAAAATAAATGGTGAACAGAGGATGTGTACATGTAGCGAAAACTCTCTGAATGGTCACTGAATAGGCTAACCTTAGCACCCCCTTTGCCATTTAACAGTCATGTTATAAACTGAAATGATAATACAATAAAACATAATTTGGGGTATATTAATGCTTGAAAGTCTGAATTAGACAATCATTTTTGCTTGTATTATTTAATACGTGGATACACCATAGAAGTGCCGCGACAAGCGCCCCATGTGAGCTTGTGTTCAGGGACATTTTTTTTTCAGGCAAACCCTGTGTTTGTGCGTTTGTGTGCAATGAAAGGAAGGGCTAGAGGCCCTCTGTGTGTGTTTGTGTGTGTGCGCGTGCGCGCGCGTTCCTTTCTTCTTGTGATGCCCGAGTGCAGGCCTATTTGTAGTTGAGCTGCAGGGTCAAGGTTTGGCCACTGGTGGGAAAAGAAGCTGTGTTCCCTTTTAAAAGGAGATAAAAAATAAAACGGAGTGCCAAAAGAAGACACTTTGCCATCATCTGCACTTTAACCCTGGCTCTGCTATGAGGCCCCCTCCCAATGAAATTTGCTTGGATGTGCTATATCTCGAGGGTTGGGAAATCTGACTGTCATTCGAGCATTTGAAGCTCTGGTTAGCATTTAAACCCCATGGCCAATTGAGTCAGAGCATTGCATTAGCATTCGGGCACACTCAAGTAACACACATTTAGCAATATAGCGGTAGCATTGGGGCGTATTATGAGTGTTTAGATTTCCACTTTATATTTTCATGTACTAAAAATGAACTAGCATTTGAACATAAAACACTGCCATTTGAACAGACCAATAGCATGCTAACTGTTCCTGGAACATGTCAGTATAGCATTGACACTTGGATGGAACAACAAACAATTGATCTTAGTTTTAGTATCGGGACATACTGTACTATGAGCATTCGAAGCTCCCGTTTATATTTCACTGAACTAGCATTTGAGGCTAATACATTTGCATCGAACCCCTAGCATGCTAACCTACTTCTACCTCAAACGTTTCAACCTAGCATTGGGATTTGGATGTAAAACTAGCATAACACTTGGACGTACCTCTTGCATTTGAACCTAGCATGGACATTTGGCCATAAGGCTAGAATTTAGGAATTTATTCAAACACCACAGGTTTTTGAAAATAGCACTAGCATCGGAGTGTCACATTGCACTTGGACCTACGAACATTTGGAAAGAAATTTTTAAATCGTCAAACGTGAATATGCAGGGAGTGAGGCTATATGAAGTCTAGTCAACTGTTTTTGTGGGTCAAAACTAATGCTGAAGCTAAGGCAGTACAAAGCAATTAATGTTAGGGTATGAAAGCTTTTAAATCACAAGTAACTCTGAGGATTGAGACACATGTCTTAAAAGACTCCATTGGGGATAAGATTTTATTTTATTTTTTCTTGCGAGGCTGGACCTTGTCATTACTCAGACGCCGACTCCCAGGCCTGAAATCCATTACCTGTTACATGTGTCAAAAACTGGAACTGGTGTCAAAATGTCTCATTCCGCTCGTCTGCTTAGCAGGAGATAAACCTCAACTGTCATCTGTGGTCGGACATGCAGAAAGCGTCACGTCGGCGGCTGACGTGCTTAGCTGTTCAGCTAATGTGACTCCAAATTAGACATCATGTGGAGAATGCAAATCTCTGGCAAGGAGAACCAGGCGGGCAGGATGGCAGCCAAATTCCCCACATTAACTTAACTCTCACTCCGTTTTGATAAGATAGCCAACCATGTACTGTAACCAAAGCTCTTGCATTTGAACGTAGCATCGGATGGGCCAGTGAAGTGTAAATGTACCACTACCATTCGAATCTTGACTTTGTGTTTTAATACAACATGACCATTTGATTGCGAGGCTCGCATGCGATTGTGTTCCTAACAACATTAAATGTTAATCGTAATGCTAGCATATGATAGCAATGATCGGAATACGGGGAATGTTTACTCGGCGTATGTATTTGACTATACCACTCTCATTTAATTGGAATGTTAACATCTAATTGTAATGATAGCATTTCAACATAAAACGAGCGACATTTACTGTACTTGGAACTTGGATATTAATAGACCATTAGCAATTGACTGTGATGCTAGCATTTGATAGCAACATAATTAACACTTATCAAGAATTAAGATTTTTTATTTTATTGTTTTACATGTATTCGCATTTGACCATAATTCTAACATTTGATTGTAACTCAAGCAACGCAAATCTTGAGTTTGTATTTTAATCTACCATTAGCATTTGATCATCATGATAGCATGTGAATATAACGCGAGTAATTTGAAGATCAAGTTTGAAAATTAAAACGCAATTTTAGGTGAACCTGGCAGATTACCTTTTACCACAAGCACTTTCACTCTGGTTTTACTGCTCCCAAATTAACCGACAATTAGCATGTGAGCTTAGCCTACGCACTGGAATGTACTAACTAGTATTTGACTGTAGCATTAGCATTCAAAGCCTCTTGTGGGACTTTTAAGGACATAATATTCAGCTTTATATTCTGCACCTCATCACAATCTTGCAACTAAACAACACGAAGACTGCCTCATCTCGATTTGAATGCAAACACGGCGATGACAAATCAGATTTTGGGGCAATTCATCATCACTCTGCCTGATTTGCAAGTGTCTTATTCCCCATTTGAAGTGGGGTATGTAACTGTTCAAATGCCAGAGTTACAATGAATAAGAAGAAAAAAAAACCCAGACTTTCCGATGACAGATAGCGTCTGTCTCTCTGCGGTGATGCGGCGTGAAATATGCAAAGTAATTGGCCCCAATTCTCTCTGCAGCGTCACCTATTTAATGTCAGTCATAAGCACAGATGATTAGAAAATGCGTCTGGGATTGGGGAAGCTAGCATGATCCCGAACCCTCACTATGAGCAGTCGCTAGGCAAGATCTGATATGAATAGCAACAATTTGTGATTTACATGGCAATCATTACTTCTTCTGGATACTTGTTTTAAACAGATTCACACCCTCCTCTCGGATTTTACTTTATTACAAACTACAAAGCGATCAATAGTTCATGAAAGACGATAGATAATATTTGCTTGTGGTCGCAGAAGCACCCTAGCACTAGTTCCTTTTGGAGTCTTCTATACAGCCATTTGTGTACTCGGATTGTTTTCTTCAACAAACATGGATATTTCCAAGTGACCACAAACTTATGAACAGCAATACAAAGTCAAGGTTAGAATGCTAATGGCACTGTCACATGCTAGCATGCTGATCAGATGCTACTGTTTTGATCAAATCTAGTGAAGTACCGGTATATTACAAGATAAGCCACCAGCGTATCGATCAAACAGAACTGCTATACTGTATTACAAAACACACTTCAGGTTAAAAGGTAGAGTGACGATCAAATGCTAGCGTTATGGTCAAATGCTAAAGCGACAGCATAGTGTTGCATTCAAATGCTCGTGTTTGGATCAAATGCTAGTCGTATTGTGTACTACAGTACAAACTCATAGTTAAAAATCTACAGCAATGTTTAAATGGTAGTTTTGGGTTCAAATACTTGAGTTTCGATCAAATTCAATTACAAAGGAGGTTCCACTTTGTTTTAGAGGCTGAACGTGACCCCGTAGCTAGCGCTTGAACGCCGGTTCAAAAACATCTTTTGACCCGGCGCAATGTGGCTCAGTTGACGTCCAAAACGAGGGAGGACAGGGTGGATTTGAGACTTTATAGAGTTCAACATTTTCTCATCTCAGCGACTTTTCCTATTAAAGTGAGACGCGCCTCCTCCAAGGCCGTTTAATTGGAATCGGCGCGGGCGCCTTAATTTGGAAGCGCGGCCCCGTAACTGCGGTCAGCGCTGAGACTAATGGCCGTTCCGCTCAGAGGAGTGAGGACAGCCCGGAGCTCCGACCCACCCGCACCTGTTTGCCTACAATCCCCTCGGCGGCTGGGGCGGCATGCTGCAAACTAAAACGGGGCTGCCAAACATGGAGGGCATTGGGACAGAGACGGTGCGGGTTGGGGGGGTCTGCAGCGAAGAGAGGATGATGATGGTGTCTAATAGATGAGTGGGCATGAGGGTGTGCTGCTGCCTGAATTATTCACTCCGGCCAAACTGTTGCTTGGGGTTTCATTCATTTTTAATGGCGTCTTTTGATGTTGATTAATTAAGCAGCGCTTGCTCGGCGCTTTCTTGCGTGCGCACGCATTCAAACAAGCCTACCACATTAGCAACACTTAACACCCACGTTATTTGGTTTGTATTGCCCACAAAAATGTCTCTACAAAAAACAAAGGTAGAGTGTCAAAGGTGGTGCCACGCTAAGATTGAAAGACAAGAACTCCCTCTACCATGCGCATGCATAAACTCGAGCGCCATCAGATTTTTCTTGTGGACCAGCCAAAATGCTCCCTCCAAAAAAAGGCGGCATGTCACTGTTTGTGACATTGAAAAACAAGAACTGCCTCGCCCCAGCATGTGCCTCGTGAACCCAAAAAGGTTCCTCCAATAATGATGTGATAGCATTGCCCCACAAAAAAAACCAAAAAAAAAACCATAACAATAAAAGCGAAAAAGGACAAGGACACAGAGACATCCTAACGTGTAGACCAATGTTATTATAGTTAACAAATAAATGAATGAATAAACAAACAAATAAAATTGGGAAAAATGTTTCGCTTTTGAAAAAAAAATGTAAATGCTTAAAAAAAAGACTAGAACTACCTCTTACATTTATGAAACGAACTAAAGCTAACTAGAATTTTTGGAAAAATGTCCTTCGTTTTCATTTTTGTCAATGAATATCATGCATGACATTTTGGGGTTCTTTTTTAAAAGTATTTATTTCGGAAGTGCTGGGGTTCTGTCCAGAGAAAGGAAAGGTCAAACACTCATTTGAGAATTGTCGTTGACTTCACTTAATTACACAATACTTCGAGACTTTATTTATTTATTTTTTTAATCTTGCACTCAACAAATACCTCACGTTTAACAGAAAAACTAAAACTACTTCTAAAACCAAAACAAAAAAAACCCTAAACTAAAACGCACTGCCGAAAAAATAAAAATGAACAAACTTGCTCTCAAAGCGAATTTAAAGCAAACGAAGGAACTAAAACCTATGACGAAAAATCTCAAACTATTCCCAACCCTGGCATAGACCAACAAAAACGTCCCCGCCACGGGTTGTCATGTGTGACGCCACACTCACACAAAAAGACAAGAACGCATGCACAGACATCCGCGCGCACACTCCCTTTAATCCCCCCCACCCCTCCACCAGCACCCCCTTCCCCCCCAAAATGTATTATGATGTGTTCAAAGTGTTATTTTGAGGCAGTTTGGAGGATGATGAGTAGACAGCGAAGAGGGGGCTGGGGGGGCGGGGTTTGCCCCTGAGCAACCACACAGCGGATTAGTACGTGTGTGCGCGCGTGCGGGCGTGTGCGTGCGTGCGTGCGTATGAAAATGACAACTGTATTGTTAGAAGCGGCACTGTACGATACCGCTCGCGGGGGTGTTCTGGGGATGCTAATTAGGCGAGTGTGTGTGTGTGTGTGTGTGTGTGTGTGTGTGTGTGTGAGAGAGTGTTGGGACTGTCTCTTTCATGTTTTCTCGGCCAATCGCGAGACAGGAGACGACTTTGGCGGCGTCCAATCGGCAGCCCGGAGGTTTATAAATAGAGGTTGAGCCACTTTTCTCGTGGAATGGAAGCCACGAGGACCAGCACTTTTCAAACGGATGAAAAATTCAAAATGGTATTGTTCGAATAATGGATGACGACACTTTCCCGTGTGTGTGTGTGTGTGTGTGTGTGTGTGTGTGTGTGTGTTCTTGTTCTTATATTTTAGTGTGGCAACACCCTTGACATCCCACCTCTATTGTGGGGAGAGGAAGGGGGGGGGGGCTTTTATTTCAGCAGAGTCTATAAATACCTGGTCCAAAAGCTTCCCTGTGTCATGTCGCATTGATCTGAGCGTGACGCTTGGAGACCTCACGTTACCGTCGGGGGGCTTGAACGGGCACGAAGAAAGCGCGGAACAGACGAAAAAAATAGGAAACGCACTCAACTTCTCGACATCTTTTTATACAGTCGACCCCTGTCTTATTTCAGGGTTATTTTTAAACAATGTTTTAGCTCTGTGATTGTTCTTTTTTTTTTTTTCCCCTGGAGTTCTAATCCCACAGAGAGAGCTTGGAAACGTTTCCGCCTTTTCACTGCATGTAAGGTTTTCGCATTAAAATAAAGTTTCCAGGTTTTAAGCGTAAAGGAGACGCAACCAGCGACTGTTGCACTGCCCACCTGACAATCGCGCCATGTTTTTCTGGTTCAATAAAAATCAATATCAGACAATATTAACGAGATAAAGTGTTGCGGTTTTCCCATTGCAGCAAAGACTTGTTGACTGTCATTTTTTTTTTTTTTGCGATTGTGTCGCTAAGGCAATATGCGGCCGTGGCAGTCTCGTTTTTTCCAATATGTGCCATCGCATTTTTTTTTTTCCTTTGTATTCAAGTCTTGCTAAAGATTCTTATGGTTCAATAAAAATCAATATCAGACAATATTAACGAGATAAAGTGTTGCGGTTTTCCCATTGCAGCAAAGACTTGTTGACTGTCATTTTTTTTTGTGATTGTGTCGCTAAGGCAATATGCGGCCGTGGCAGTCTCGTTTTTTCCAATATGTGCCATCACATTTTTTTTTTCTTTGTATTCAAGTCTTGCTAAAGATTCTTATGTTCAAGATGAGTTCCGGAGACTCAAAGCCACACGTGATTATTCGCAAAGTTTTCAGGGTTTTTTTTGTTTTTTTTTAGCTCGTGTATTTGGTTGCCGATTATGTCACATCACCGTCAAGAATGTAAGACTTGTGATATCAAACGTGACGATGTCGGATGGCCAAGGCCAGGAAATGACTCATCGAAAACATTGGACATTCTTATGTTCAAGATGAGTTCCGGAGACTCAAAGCCACACGTGATTATTCGCAAAGTTTTCAGGGTTTTTTTTTTGTTTTTTTTTTAGCTCGTGTATTTGGTTGCCGATTGTGTCACATCACCGTCAAGAATGTCAGACTTGTGATATCAAACGTGACGATATCGGACGGCCAAGGCTAGGAAATGACTCATTGAAAACATTGGAGCTGACGAGCTTTACGACAGCCGAGACAAATGTTTAAACATGGCCGGGCACCCACGGCAATCGCGGCCGGTGACATTTTCCGCCAGGAGCAATGTCGAAGTCGCCTTAAAATAAAGAATGATCAACTTTTTTTTTTCTAGTCTTTGTTTTTGTATCAAGAGAACGCCGTAATGCCGGGGCAAATTTTCTACCACTCGACACCACCTGTGCCGTAGCTCCTGTTGGGAAAAAAAAAAAATGTACTTCTTATTATTTTCCTGTTTTTTTCCATGTCCGGTCCCACTTTTGAGCCTCCGCAATCACAGTGAGGGTACTCATCATGATGAGGCTACATGGGAGGGAAACCGAGGGAAGCACACACACACACACACACACACACACACACACACACACACACACACACACACACACACACACACACACACTCAAACTGATTGTGTGACACCTTGCAAACTTACAAAACACCGTCACAACCGCTCAACGTCTGGAACTAATTATGAATATGCCGTAAAATGAATATGCATAATGACAATAACCCGCTTGCAACCAGGAAGAGAAAAGGCTTGGAGAGCAGAGTGCGTGTGTGTGCGTGTGTGTGTGTGTGTGTGTGTGTGTGTGTGTGTGTTCTGCTCTGCCTTTAATCTGCATATCGGGGCAGTGGTGGGAATCTTGCACACCATGCTAAATCGATGCACTCCCCCGACTGCATTAGTATGCGTGCATGTGTGTGTACGTGTGTGTGCGTGTGTGTGTGTGTGTGTGTGTGTGTGTGTATCAGTATGCAGTTGGGATACAAAAAAAGAGAGCGAGAGAGGTTACATAAGTATAAAAGGGGACATTCTTAAGTGGTTTTGACCTTGGATCATCCTCTAGGGACCTCCCGACAAAGACTACGGACTAAATAAATAAACTTTATTTCAACGTATGGCTTTCTGCCGTGTGTGTATGTGTGTGTGTGTGTGTGTGTGTTCATATAGATTAGGATCCTCAAAGAGAAAAGCAAAGGGGGACTCTGGGATTATTTTGGCCCCCCTCCTCCATCCATTCCCTGCTCTCTGCATTTCCATCTTTTTTCTATTTTCTCCTGCACCCCC
>NW_017805955.1:303086-306545 GCF_001891065.2 Hippocampus comes | reverse complement strand
CCCCCGTCCATCCATCCACCCGCCCGTCCCAATCCAGTCCATCTCCGCCTTCATCTCGCATTCCCTTTCCGCCTCACTCCTTCGCTGCGTCCTCATCTCTGATTCCGAGTGACCGCCGCTCTCTCCCTCAGGCTGCATCAGACTTCCATCGGACCACCGCGCCCCCTCCGACCGCCCCCCCTCGCCCCAATCTCTTTTCGCTGGCCCTCTCTGCTGCTGCTGCTGGCGACATGACAGCGCTTTCCCAGGGCAAGGCCTTGTGTAAACAGCACCCACAAGGGTGTGCGTGCTACGTGTTGATTTAGTGTGAAGTAGCACCTTCACAGTCACTACAGAGAACCATCGCTACGTAAACAGCAAGAATACATTGCGAACATCTCATAATATACGTAAATAATCAAGCCCGAACGTGTACAATAACGTGTCAAATAAACCGACAGCTGCAGGTGTAAAAAGCAGGATTACAGAGAATGACATTCAATCATTTTAAACATCAACTAGCCTGTGTGGAAACACTTTGTTTTCGTTCTTCTTCGTTCAAACGCACCGACTCAAACTAAACAGTATGCCGTCATCTAGTGGTCGAGAGTGGAATTACACCAAATATAAATGAGCGTAAAATAGAGTTCGGGAAAAAAATAAATAAAATAGCAGAACCGCCAACGTGGATCCCGCAATGGTCGGAAGTTTACTGTAATTGCTCAACGTCAGGGCGCCACCACGTTGGACAATATTGCCCTCTGCTGTCAACTGAAATGAATATCACCGTTGTTTTTGTTGCGCCCTCCTCATCCATGCTCGGATAACTCGCATAACTACGGGTTGATGACGTGACGCTTTACACAGTGTGCAAATGGCGCACCGTGAATATGTGGAGCTTGAAAAGACAGAAACGAGAAACACGTGATTTGATTTTGGAGCACAGGGATGATGATGAACATCGTTCGAGGTGAAATTTGTTGCGAAACCAAACGAGAAGACAGGTCAGGATTTCCCCCTGTAGTCACCTCACGGGAAAGCAAAGAGCACCAGCCGGCTTTCTTTTTCTATTGCGTCCGTCGAAGATGACACACTTCCTGACGTTTGATTGGCTGACAAAGCGGGCCCTTTGATCGGTCCTCCCCCCCCGGGGCCCCGTCCCCACTGCGCTCCAGGACGACCTTCAGGAAAAGTTTACCGAACTTGGCTTTGATTCTGCCCGGGACGTGACGTCCTTCCGTACCGCACAGTGCGCAGCCACCCTGCACAAGGAATAAGTCATTCGGCACACCTAAAATACCAATCGAGGGCAACAGCGTACAACCGAAGATCTGAACAGGACTGATTGAAACGAATAAAAACGACGAAGTGGAACATAAACGCACGTTCACAATAATGTGGAGCGACCGCCCGTAAGGCTCATAAAATGTCAATCGCGGGAAAAGGAGATCACATAAGATCTGAGGGAGACTGATTGGAATAAAGCTGAGTGGAATATAAAACATGCGTACACAACGTTGTGGGGCAGTCAACTGTCATTCCAATGGAATGCCAATCGCTGGAAATGACACATCGGGCAGACCGGGTGGAAGTAAGTTGCGTAGCTCGGTGGACCGTAAACATGGGCCACAACATTGTGGAGTGACCACATCTCAATCGAGTGAAACGTCAACTGCGGGAAAAGAAACTCCCTGTGTAACATATGAGAGAGGAGTAAGAAGTTGTGCAGTGACCTGGAGCCAAAACATGGATGCACACAACATTGCAGATCGACCACCCGTCAGTCTTAAAGAATGCCAATGAATATAAACTTATTCGTACACGACATTGCGGGGCAACCCCCCCCTTGTCAGCCAAATGCAATGCCACTCACTAGATGATATCAGAGCCAATTAACTCAACTCAACCAAACATGGATGCACACAACATTGCAGATCGACCACCTGTCAGTCTTAAAGAATACAAAGTGCTGTATATGGAGCAAAAATAATTCATACAACAACAAAAACAATAAATTAATAATGAACAACGGAAAAGGCTCGATCCCCCTCAGAGCCTCCGCTTAGTTCTCGGTACCTCGAATCGTGTCTGGTCCATAGACCTGAGGCACCAGGCAGGGAAGTAAGGTGGGGCCAGGCCATAAAAAAGATTTTAAAACAAATAATAGGATGTTAAAAAGAACCAAGAAGCTAGTAAAGGGACACCAGAGTAGGAGTGACGTGCTCCCTCTTACGAGTACCAGTCAAGAGACAAGCAGCAGCATTTTGGACCAACTGGAGACGCTTCGTGGAGGATTGGCTGACTCTAAAGTCAAGTGCATGACAGTAATCCAGCCGAGATGTGACGGAGGCAGGACAACATTGTGGAGTGAGCACAGGTCACTTGATAGGAAGGGCAAAAATTTCTACCCACCTCTGCTGTAGATTGCAAGCGGTCATATTAAAACTTTCCCTTTTGGGGTGGGGGGGGGGTATTTTGGCGGGTTCTGTAATGGATTCATGATGTTTTCCGTTCAATGGGGAAAGATGGTCTCCCAAAGTAGTGTATCGTGAATGGCACAATGTTGTTGTTCTTTGAAATGCTAATCCAGGCGAGCGAAAGTCCTCAGCTGCTGCCAATTTGTTGTTTTTGGAGAGTCGCCATTCATCCGCGTGAACTTTTTTTTTTTTTGGCGCTTTCCAGCACGAGGGCCCCCTCCGATCGCCCGCCCGCCGCTCATTAACCTCGGCCTTATTTACCTCAGCCCCTTATTAGCAGCCTTCACGGACACTAATAGCCAACTTCCCTTTGCTGTGTTCAATGTCAAAATGCTCTAACCTCAGGGAAATTGGAGTTGTGGTTGTGCAGCGCTGCCATGCGTGTGCGAGCTTTTTTTTTTTTGGGAGGGGGGGGGGTGTTCCGGTGTGCATCAATTACCCATCTGTGAGCGATTTTACATGCAGGTGTAGCTTTGTGTGTGTGTGTGTGTTGCCTCAATTATCTTGTGCCCAAATGGAGCGTGAGGCTGCACACGGCCGGCGAATCTTCTTGTGTGGGTGCTGACACGCTTCAGAGCATTGCTGAATACCTGTGTGCATAAATAAGTGTTGCTAAACGGTTAGCATCTGTGTGTGTGTGTGTGTGTGTGTGTGCGTGTGTGTGTGTGTGCGTGAGAGAGAGAGAACGTGATCACTTTCACATTGTAACGCATATGACGAGAAAGGAGCCTGGTTGAAAGAAAGCACAGAGTCAAGTGAACGACGCCAGTGACATGGTGCTGCCTCCTTAAACGGCACAAAAGTTGGGATTTATCCACATTGGAAACTTTTGCCCCGCCCGCCTCCAAAAATCAGAAGACCAAGCAAATTTCTTGAGGAAAAAAAAAAAAAAACACTTCTCTTAATTCAACAAATGAATTTAAAACAGGGTTCCAAATTCAAACTTCACTTGCCTTCCAAGTGGCCGCATTTGGAATAAGTGAGCATAACCAAGAACCCCCCC
>NW_017805955.1:302429-303072 GCF_001891065.2 Hippocampus comes | reverse complement strand
CCCCCCCCAAAAAAAAACCAAAAGGCTGCCCTGCTCAGAATTCACGGCATCCACAAAGCAAATCCCTCAAGACAGATAGCTGGACACGGCAAGCATCGTGTTCTTATTGTCTTCCTCGCTGACTGCCGAGCCCTCTGCGCTCCCTCTAGGTGCAAGCGATACGCTTTTTTTTCCCTCTAAATACTTCAACCGGCAACCCCTCCCCATCTCATCTTGTCTCTGTGCCAGAACTTGTGAATGGAATGGATGCAGCCAAAAGGGAAGAATAGGGGGTGGGGGGGCTGAACAACACAATACAGGATTGATGGCTGGAATATTCTCTCTCCGATATCCTCTTCTGTCTGCTCGATTTTTCTTTTCTTTCTTTCTTTTTTTTTTTTTTTCCTTCCACCAGGACGCTGGGTGAAAATCGAGAGCTGACCTACATGGCTTTAAAAATGAGAGTCGACAGGGCATTTGCAAGTGTCATAACAGGACGCGTCCAATCAAAGAACGCAAAAAAAAAAAAAAACACTTCTCTTAATTCAACAAATGAATTTAAAACAGGGTTCCAAATTCAAACTTCACTTGCCTTCCAAGTGGCCGCATTTGGAATAAGTGAGCATAACCAAGAACCCACCACACCCCCCCACCCCGCCCCCGC
>NW_017805955.1:280082-302253 GCF_001891065.2 Hippocampus comes | reverse complement strand
TCCTCTTTTGTTGGCTCGATTTTTTTTTTTTTTTTTTTTTTTTTTTTTTTTTTTCCTTCCACCAGGACGCTGGGTGAAAATCGAGAGCTGACCTACATGGCTTTAAAAATGAGAGTCGACAGGGCATTTGCAAGTGTCATAACAGGACGCGTCCAATCAAAGAACGCCACGAGTGAGCGAGTGATGCAAAAAAAAAAAAAAAAAAAAATCCAATCCAATGAAACGCATTGCAACATTGTTTGCTCCAATGACGCAATTTTAACCAAGACCAAAAAAGACTGACTGATGGTTCAAAGTCAGAGACACTTGGACAACAATTGGGGGAAAACAAGACGAAAAAGCTTCTTAAATATTCAACAGCCCGACACCACCGTTTTATGCGTAAGAATCGGTGATTAAAAAAAAAAGTGTGCAAAATGAGCGTCTGTGCGACGTGTTTTTCGGCAAAAGTACATGGAGTAACCCCATTCGGGGTGATTTAGGATTTGCCGTTCACCCTTTCATGAACCAATAATGACAACCTGTAACCTGACAACATGACGGGCTGACCAATGGAGTGACGGCTGTCCCTGAAAGGGTTAAATGGTAAGCGAATAGCGAACGTGGAATTTAGAGTGAGAGTTGGCGGGGGTGGGGGGTGTGGGGGGGGTGTATTTTAACCAAGACCAAAAAAGACTGACTGATGGTTCAAAGTCAGAGACACTTGGACAACAATTGGGGGAAAACAAGACGAAAAAGCTTCTTAAATATTCAACAGCCCGACACCACCGTTTTATGCGTAAGAATCGGTGATTAAAAAAAAAAAAAGTGTGCAAAATGAGCGTCTGTGCGACGTGTTTTTCGGCAAAAGTACATGGAGTAACCCCATTCGGGGTGATTTGGGATTTGCCGTTCACCCTTTCATGAACCAATCATGACAACCTGTAACCTGACAACATGACAGGCTGACCAATAGAGTGACGGCTGTCCCTAAAAGGGGTTAAATGTTAAGCGAATAGCGAACGTGGAATTTAGAGTGAGAGTTGGCGGGGGTGGGGGGTGTGGGGGGGGTGTATTTTTACTATTTTACTTTGCTGTCTGCAGGTTAAAATAAATCAACCAAATTGACAAATTTGTGCTACTCTCGTCCAAATAGCTTCGCTGTGATCGCATCAAAGGTTGTTTTGGCAAAGGAACGGACGGACCCGTGTTATTTCGATGAAAACGGCTGGAAAAAAAAAAATGGGACAGGATGAAGGAAAGAGGAAGAATGAATTCGAGACACGGTCACTAATGCAGCGGAAGAGCAGGCGTAAGGATTAAGGTCCTGTGATTGGGGGTCTGGGTGGGGGTGGGGGTCTAATGGGGGGTGGAGTAAATTGGACCAACAAAGGACTTCACAGAATGAGGAGTGCTGTTGGGCATCCTCAGAGGGAAAACAGCACACAGAGGAAGCTTCATGGACGTGTGCATTAATTGCTCTTTTTTTTTTCTTTTTTTTGTGGGGGGGTAGATTAGTCCGGCCTTTAAGTCTTTGTATCCGGCCGCACCTTCCTTCTCAGTCATCTCTCTGCGCAGCACCTTTCCCTTATCTGTCAACTGCATCTCGCCATGTTTTATTTATCTCAGGCAACACACACGCTACCAGAATAGAAAGACGCACATACGCAAGTTACACGAGCACACAAACATCGTTTTTTTTACGTTTTTTTTTCTCTCTCTCTCTCTCTCTCTATCGCAGGCTCTCCAAACATGGCTTCCTCGGCGCATCCCCAGGTGCCCAACACAACATCAAAACAGATTCCGCAGTCATTCATCTTTTCTACACTCTTGTCTGGTGAAAGGCGCACCCCCAAAAAAAGGCATTCCTTCAACTGTAATTGACAAATGATGGAGGAAGAACAAAAAAAAAACCCAAAAAAAAGACCAGCTTTTCTTAGTTTCTCTACTTACAAAATTTTCTAGTTCAGAAATTTTGTACGTAGAGGTACCACTGCGTTTTCTTTTTCTCTCCAATCCGTTTGAATGGGCATCAATTAGACGCAGACTTTCACTATTCTCGAGCCGGCCTGGTCCCTATCCCCTGTAAATGGCGCCCACGCTCGCAGTTTTTATTTTTTCACGGCGAAAATCCGTGAATTGATCACGACTTTTGACGGCGTGGTGGAAAACGGCTTTGGAATTGATCCTTCCCGGCATTTGCTTCTCATGCCGCCATCTTCCATCCACCTAATCCAGGCCTCGGCAGACTCAGGATGCAGGACAAGGCGATCGCATCCGTGAACGTCAACCATTTGCCGTTTCACCGAAAGACTTCCATAGGGGCCCGGATTTCTACCTCATCACGAGGGGCCCCCGCCAAGCCCAACCCCGCCACCGTCCTCCAATCCGGCGCTCCTTTCACCTTTCTGACGGCCAATCAGATTAGGCACGGAGAGGAAATTGGAGAGGCTCGTCTGACCCTCTCTCCCGCTTTCATGTTCGTCTTTCACCGACGCCGAGAGAAACAAACACGGGTGACAAGAAAGGGTTGCCCTGGGAGACGGAGTCCCGAGTGAAAGAAGGATGCTGGCAGCGAAAAGGGCCCCTGACCCATCTTTTGGCAGGCGACGGCCCTCTCAGCCGCCCTCTGTTGCAATGAAAGGAGCAGCGGGGCAACACAGGGCAAAGCATTCTGGGTGATCCCTGGACCCCCGCACGTGCCGCATGGTAAAAAAAAAAAAAAAGATGGCCGCACATGTGACGCTGTCTGGACCGTGGGACCGCTTCTCCCGCCCTCATCATCCCATCGACGGTTGTGACATTTCTGATAAGATTTCTAATAAACATCAATTGAGAGTTGACACAAGGGGCGCTATTTTCGTAGATGGGCGTATATATGCTTGACGTGGAGGGGCAAGACCAGAAAAAAAGCATGTCTAAGTTGGGGTGCAACTCGATTTTTGGTGGATTTGATCGAGACGCAGGCAGACGGATTCCGTCACACACGATTAGCGGTGAAAGGCGGTCTCCATGTGCCTATTCCACAGCGGCAAACCATCCGCAAGGGGGGATCTTGCTGCAGTTCTTTTCTAAATGTACTTTGTGCACGCCCATTTCCTGCCTGGACTCCAGTGAGTCCGCTTCCGCCACGTAGACGGCGTGACTCTCCTGTGCTAAGGCGCACGTACGACGGGACAACAATGGTGCTACATTGCTAGCATGACTTAATTATGATGAAGTGTTGCCAGAAATGAAACGTTACCAGTTTGATGTTTTCCTTCTTTTTAATTCCTGTTGCTAACTGAAGTTAAAAAAATCGGCCAAGAAACTGAAATTCTCCTTTGCGAGGGTCTCTGTGTTTCCCAGCAAGCCTCCGATAGCCTCCATTAGCGCTTGAGCACATGATTGACATGTCCTCCTGTCTCGATAGTCTGCGACTGGCTAGTTTTGGTCGCATCGTGATCAATTAAGAAATATTTATTCAACATTCATTCAAGATTAATCCCAGCCCCCCCCCCCAAAAAAAAAAAACATACAGTAATAATAACCAAATAATTTTCAACTCAAAGGTCTTACAGACTCAAAACTACATTGATGACTGCTCATGACCTTTGTGGATCGAAACAGAATTCCAATCCCTCCCAAGGCTTAAAAAAATGGTCAAGGGAGAAATCAATAAGTACTACAACGTTCTAGTTAATCAAAAGTGTATCTTTGTTCACTCAAAATGACAACTTTGGGTGTTAGCAACCCAACACATTCTTACTCTGGGGTTTGTAGACTGAACAACAACACATAAACCTCCTCCAAGGGTTCAACATTTGTCAACTGAGAGATCAATAAGTGCGGAACTGAAACGTGGATCGATAGAGCATCTTCTTTAATGACTCAAAATATCACCATCGGCTATTCGGTAACCCGACTGAACAACCCCACTGAGACCTCCGCAAAGGCTTCATCGTTTGTCAACTTACAAATCAATAGCTATGTTCCAGATATATTCTTGCGGATCAAAAGAGCGCCTCGGTTTCTAATTCAAATCGACCGACGGCCATCGGTGGTTGACCCAACACACGGTCACCCAAAGCAATCTTGTGTACTGAATAACACGACCGCTGCCGAGGCTTAACTATTAGTCAACCGGGAAATCAATAAGCGTGGCACTAAAATGTTTTTGTGGATTGATAGAGACTCTTCGCTAATGACTCGAAATGACACCGTCGGTTGTTACTCAACCAACACGTTACCCTAAGCGAGTTTGTGAGCTAAAGAACAACACTTGGGCTTTCATATGGCAGCGGAAAATTCCATGGTTCATTCTTTGGGTTATTTGAGGGATTCTTGGAAAGTTAGAAACAAAATAAAGATCCACAAGGCAACAGTTTGAACAATCAACACAAAATCTGGTGGATTTGTCTATCATCAAAGCTCGGACAAAAAAAAGTCTTGCTGAGTCATGCCTGGAGTTGAACAGGAAGTCAGCCATTTTGATTTGGGGCGGCCATTTTAGCAAACATGAATAAATGAGAGGATTCTGAGTCCTAATTGAAAGCAGCTCTCCGAGACAGATGGATGATGCTAAAATTGAAAAGAAAACGGACTCTCTGACATCAAAATTACCATTCAAGGTTGGCACAAAACTTCCGAACGGCAAACCAACATTAATTGCAAGAACGCATTTTGGCACAATTATCAATTCGCTCAAAACTATATTATTGAGGCATTATGTTTGTCTGCATATTATTCCGAATCTGTCAAATGAAAAAAAAAAACAAAAAAAAAACATGAGGCCGACTCACTTTGTCGTGTAGGGCGGTACAAGGCACGGTGTAAACAAAAATGAGTCATGTCTGCCATCTAGTGGTGAATGGTGATATTACAACTAAACTAACGATTCCCCCCGCCCCCTTTTTTTTGTCCATCATCCAAATGGATTTCAACCACCAACAAAAACTGGCGACAGCTCCCCATTCAATTGCATCAGCAAGTGTCTCCAAACTTTTGAACGGTACTGCAAGGCCCCGCAGACGAGGTCATGACCATTCACTATGTTTGGGCCTCAGCTGGAACAGTTTGGACTCTTCTCCCCCGCTGCATCTCCCTCCCACCCCAACACCCACGAGACCTCATTTTCCTTACCAGTCCACAACATAATAGACACGCAACACTAAATGCCTCTGCGCCACGCTCGAATAATAACGCACTCCGGGACCATTTGGTGGTGGGGGGGGGGAAAGTGATCTGCCATTAGTGCTTTACACGCAGATGGCAAATGACTGGGTTGCTTACCAACTCAAGCAACATTTATCTTGCTTATGTGAGGGCTAGTGCATGTGTGCATGTGTGTGTGTGTGTGTGTGTGTGTGTGTGTGTGTGTGTGTGTGTGTGTGTGTGTGTGGTTGCAAATGTGCGTTTTTTTTTTTTTGGGTGGGGGTGGGCGTCTGAACTGATGTGATATCGACATATGGCGATGCGCACTTGATCTTGACTCTGATGGATTGTGCGCGAGTACAATTAGAAGCCATTGATTTCCACGCAGCAGCGAGCTACATTAAATTAAAGCCCTAAAAGCAGGCCACAGTCCAGTCTTGGAAAAACTCTCAACATGGATTACGGTGCTGCTCAGCTACATTTCAGGATTCGTTTGGCAAAGTAATTTAATTACCCCTGCACTCGCACACACAAACACACTGTACAGTATGACCCCCTTTTTCATTCCTTGTGTCACCGCCTGGTCAATATATTTAACATACCCTGAAAATGAAAAATATGGTAAGTGTGAATACAAGAAGAAAAGAACAAAAACAGCAGTCTGGGAAAAACAAAAAAAAAAAAAAAGCTCGTCTCGAACATCCCGATCTGCGACACAAGTTTAATTGGTTCCATGGTCATAACTCTAAACTCCGAGATCATCTTCTCCCACTGAAATTAGTACGAATGCTATCCTTCATAAAAAGGCGGCAAAAAAATTTGTAGTGTTTTTTTTATTATATAGTGATCATATATTTCAATGTAACGTAAGCAATTAAACTGTTTGTGCATCATGATTAATTCATTGAAGCTCATTCTGCTTCGCGTCATGCAGAAGAAGAGTTTCCCCTCAACAACTGAAGGGGACTCAGTACTCTGTAGCAATATTAGCCTTTTTTTAATGATATAGGATAAATGATATGCGTCCGTGAGTACTGTTACATTGTCTGTCTACATGTGTTGCTGCATGTGTCTTTTGCACAAAGCGGTCGAAGACTGCCACATCGATGCTACCTGTTAGCGATTTCTATTTTCTGTAGCACCCAGTCTGTGTCGCGTCTCATTACGTGCTCGCATGAAGCTAGCGGACTAAAAGTCAAACTCATGCGGTTGTTTTCAATAGCCAAACGTCTTTTGTTTTGTTCAACGGTACGTTTGGAGCACCGTGCCAAACTGCTGCTCGGCGTGAAACGAGTTGAGTTCAGCGCCATCTTACAGCGAGAAAGAAGAAAGACGAAGAGGAGGAGGAGGAGGAGGAAGGTGGCGAGGGTGAACGGCTTTCTATCCCCACTCTAAGACTCTCATTAGCCATATTGATTTAAGGCTTTCCAGCTCTTTAGCAGTCAAGCGCTGCTGGTGCATCGCATTACACGCACGCACACACAGCGGTTCGAAACTAGCATGTCTTGCGTAACTTTGTTTTTTGTTAGTTTTTTTTGCACACCATAAATGCATTTTTTATGGAACGCGGGTCAACTGGCCTTAGATCTTTTACATACAATCTCGCTTGGTAATTAGAGCACATTCAAAATGAATGAACCCTTCATAGGTATACTACACGCACATGCACATGTATGCATTCCAGTTCGGAAGAATATAAACGCTGAATGTATAATAGAGCAGTGACCTGAAAATACAAGAAAAATAAATAAAACAATAAAAAAAGAGAAAAACAATCTGGAATAGTCACATGACACTTTCAAAAGGCTCTATTTATGGAGTCTTAATGTCATTTGCTTTTCTTTACAAGCCAATGGTGTCCAAACAGGGTCCCTGAGGACCACCACCCCCCGCATGTTTTAGATCGGGGGTGTCAAACTCATTTTTGGCGCGGGCCTCATTTTATTTAGCGTTTCACTTGTAGGGCCTTTATGCCTGAATCGATATAAGGAAGTCAAGAATAACTGTTAATTTAACTATTGTTCAAGTTACTATCATGAGGGGTTTGGCAACAAGAAAGTGCTTAGAATATATCTCTTATTTTTTTATGTATGAGAATTTAAAATTTTGGTAGACATTTTAGAAAGGATCATGGAAGTTGACATGTTTGATCTACTTTCGCGGGCCACATAAAATGAGGTGCTGGGCCAGATCTAGCCCCGGGGCCTTGTGTTTGACACCTGTGTTTTGGATAATTCTACCCTCCCCACAGTAGAATGTTTTGTTTTTACATTTCACTTGTTTTCATACACGTTTGTTCATAAAGTTTTTCATGACGACGCTGGAGTAGATTATTTCTAAATTGTAGTTATTTCCTATGGGAAGAATTTCGAAATGCTGACAAAATAAAAGTGAGCCCTCGTCCTGAAATTGACGACTTGAGAGATGTGTTCACACACGCACGAAAACACCACCAGCCGAAGTAAAAGGCTTTATCGACGAATAAGCAACAGCATTCGTTAACTGCACCACCTCATTATATGCTTTTTTCACTCCCCAAAGCAAAACACACACATCACACACACAGAAGCACGCACACAACTTCTAAACAGCTCCATCGTCTAAAAGAATTGGACACTGCCGAAGACTGATTCCTTCGGGCTGCCTGGGCCATGTGCGGACGTGTGAATTGTGTATTGATTTAGCTTAAAGCGTGTCTAATGAGACTCAAAGTGACAGCAAAGCAAAACAAAGCACAGCACAGCACACACACAATCTTTTGGGGTAGTTTTCCATTTAGCTTTTCTGTTAAAAAGAACATTTTAAGGAATTATCTTTTATTTATTTTTTTCGACCCACACCCACCTCGCCCCGCCACTTGGATAGCTTAAAAAAAAAAAAAATCCATTGAAAATTAAATAATCACAATTAAATGGGTCACTTTGACCGGCAAGCTAACGGGAGTAAGAAAATTGGATTCAAGTAGAAAACGAAATGAGGAAATAACACTGACGTGAAATTAAAAACAATTCTTCTGTTAAACAAAACTATATCTGCCCTCAAATTAAAAATAAAACTTTAACAGCTTAGGAAAAAAAAAAAATCAGAAAGACTATTGTAGATAAATGCTGTCAAGTGGACAAAACAAATATGTCAAACGGCTATTTGAGGGAGGCATTTATTTTCTCTGAAGTGATCTACGTATATATATTTATTGAGACTAAAAAAACATCAATGAACCGAGGTCGTTATTTGCATTCCTTTAGTTCCTGAGGGGGTAGCGTGAGGTATCTATTTTAGCGAGGTGTTTATTTTTCTTCAACGAATGACACTTGTCGCGAATCAATAATACTCGGCATCCATAAGAGAAACTGTACAGCGGATATGAACTGTGTCGATTACACTTGTCATCATTTTTTTTTTTTCCTGATGGCTAAGGGAGGCATTTATTTGTCTGAAATGGATGACGCCATCTTTTAAAGAGTCTGCAGGGTGTCATTAGATACAATCTGTTTTTTTTTTCTAGAAGTAATCATGGGGGCCGTTTATTATAAGGGAGACGTTCACTTTAAACGGATGAGGCAAACAGTGGGACATGACATCTATTGGAGTGAAATGCAAAATAAACTTGGACTTACAAGGCCTCCCCTTCTAATAAACTGAAGTTGTTCAGCATCATAGGACGACATGTGGAGCGCTAACAAAGAGTCAGGACACTCTCTTCGGGGTCCTGAGGTGCTTGACAGCTGTTGCACCAGAAGACGCTGACTTAAAGGTCTAGAGCAGGGGTCCCCAACCGCCGGGCCGCGGACCGGTACCGGTCCGCAGGGCATTTGGTACCGGGCCGCACAGAAAGAACTTGCCTTTTTTCCGTTTTATTAATTTCGGATTGCGAAATGTTTTATTTTGAAAAATTACCGGATTCTCTGTTACATCCGTCTGTGTCACGCTTGACTCACGTCAAGGCACACTTCTCGGTCAGGTGACCGATGACGCTCATAAACAAAAGGCTGAAGCCCGCAAAATGAGTAAAAAAGCTGCTTGGAGATCGCAAATGACGGCGGCCTTAAAAGTACGTTCGAAACAACTGGATCAAAGTTATGGCTGAATACTCTGAGATCGCCACAATAGCACTGTTGCTATTTCCGGCATCCTACCTGTGTGAGGTGTGGAGTTTCTGCAGCAACGGCGACTAAAACAAAATTACGAAGTAGACTCGACATAAACCACACACTTAAGGTGTCATTACCCCGAGATGGGACTGTCTGATTGCAGAAAATCAAGCTCGGGACTGTGGTGAGTCGTCATTTTCATGCACTTTGAATTTGCGTTGTATCGTATTTTGAAGGCATTAAACATTACCACAGCGATAAGAGTGTTGCGACCAGATTAGACGCTCCTTGTGTTTATTATTATATTTCGAAAACACCACAGTTTTCATGCAGCTCATACCATATTATTTTGTTGTATTAATCCGCCACACCTTCAATGCCGGTCCCTGAAAATATTGTCTGACTTAAACCGGTCCGTGGGGCAAAAAAGGTTGGGGACCCCTGGTCTAGAGGAACACAAGAAACCTCCCAGCGGAGCGAGGCACGGATTGCCTTCTTCCCCTTCTCGCCGCCATTCATCTGTGAGCACATCGCCACCCCCGAATCAACACCCCTTCTCCTCTCGGCGAGGGGTTTGAAGGAGAGGCGTCGGCAGGAGAGCTTGCATGCAGACTTTACAGGATCAGGCGGTGTGGGGGTTTGAGCTGGCTAACCTTGCTGCATTGCAGATAAGCTTGAGCGCTTTCCCAAAATATCAAATATGTGTGTCAAGTATATCCAGGGTGACGATTGACTTATTTAACCGCTTGATTTATTTATTTATTTTAAAATTCAATTCAGGAAAAAGTGCAAAATCTTCTTCAAAAGTCAATCGTGTGAGATGTACAAGGGCCACTGGGACCAAACACCATCGCTTTTGTTTTTGGTGGCTTTGATGTCCCCCAGACAAGGAAGGAGAAAGCATCCTTTTTTGCTGGTGAGGACATAGATCTGACTGTCATCCGTAGAGCAGCGAAAGGAAATACTATGCTTTCTGGAGATGGAACCCAGGGGCAGCAAATAAAATGAAAAACAGCAGGGGACCAGAAATTGAACCCTGTGGAACACCACACGACAGTGGGGCAAAGTGGGACTCGGCACATCCAAGGCGAATGCAAAAAGTCCTGACCGTGTCTATTAAAAGCAGCAATCCCGGGTTCTCTCTTTAGTTTCCAATCCCCCCCGCCCCCCACCCCCTCCCGATGTATCACATAAGAAGGCAGCTGACACGTAGCTCTAACCATATTGAAGGAAGTAAAACGGGGGGCGAGTGGATAAAGTGCGGCATGTAGTGCTGCTCTCTCCTCCCGACGTGGACTCACATGAACTGACTGCTCTTGATGTTCACTCACCCATTCGTAGCAAAAGAGCCTCGCCCGCCCGCCCGTCCCCACCCCCCCTTCATCCTTTTGTCCCTGCATGTTCTCTTCTCGGCTCGTGCCTTTAGCCTTTCCTGCCTGCTAGCGTACTTCTTGAGACAAGCGCGACCCCCGCTTTTAGTGCCATTTTCCTTTTTTTTTTTTTTTTCCTCAATAGCTTTACACGTCCTTTGCATTTCACTGCTCTGCACGTACAAGTACCACTTCACATTAAGCAGCCAGCGTTAAAAAAAAGGATCACAAGAGTCAATTTTAGATCTCTACGAATTTTGGAAATTTCGTCACGTGGCAACATGATATTTGGTAGATGTGACACTCACAATTGAGATCCAGAAAAAAAAAAAGTCTCAACAAGCCATGTCTGAAAAGAAATAAATTTGGCTCTGAACCCACATGGAAAGACATCACACGGTGCAAAAAATAAAGTCACTTTATTTTTATTTGGGGGGGGGGGGGCTCAAATCCAGTGTCACTTTGCAACATGATATTTGGTGCGGGTGTCAATCACAAGTGGATCCACAAAAAAACGTCAAGAAGCCATGCCGAAAAAGACAGAAAGTCGGCCGTTTTAGTTTGAAGATGCCATTTTTCAGATTATTTGGGCTGAATTCAGGAGTACTTCAAAAACAAACTCAACCTCCAGGTTTCTGAGCCAGTGCCACCAAATTTCAACCAATCATACGCAACAGATCAGTGATGCTAAATCGCAAACGATCTTAGTCTTCGTCACGGCATTTGAGCAGAGTCATGTCTCCTTGCCCATCTTTTTTTTTTTATCCCTCCTCATTCCTTTTGACTTATTTTCTTATTTTATCTCCTGCATACCCTGCAACTTAAATCACCCCCCCCTGACCCCCCCTGCACCTTCACACTGGGAATTACTAAGTGTATGCTTGAGTGGCGAGGAAAGGTGGGTGGAAGGAAGAAGCATTTTTTTACACACACACACACACACACACACACACACACACACACACACACACACACACACACGCTCTGTCATGTGTACTGCCTTCCTTTGTGTAAATAGCTGCGTTTCCTATTTCCGAGGTTCATCACAAAATCATTTTCATTGACTGTTGTATGCTAAGCATCACACTGGTTCCTCTGGTCCCCTTCGGTGACAGAAGAAAGCAAACAAACCGCAAACAAAATTTCTAGCTGGCCTCCTTTTATAGTTTCGTAAGCGGAGACGCGCGCGCGCACACTCGCACACGTGCGCGCGCATCGCACAAGCGGATGAAAGCGACTAAACACACGTTTAACCCACGCTCGCTTCGTTTAAGCCACCGGCAACGTCATCCAACGTATACGGCGAGGAGCATTCCCACGCCAACATATGAGTCGCACAAACAAACAAACAAACAGACAAACAAACAACGACTTGTGCTATGCGCTCCCCTACTCTCGCCCAGGTTTGTCTCTCTGGCCCAACGAGCCACGCACACACACACACACACACACACACACACACACACACACACACACACACACACACACACACACACAGAGCGAAACTGGCAGAGGGGTCTATGAATTATACATCCTCCCTGTCTCTCTGCATTAGGCGAGGAGAAGAGGCGATGGGCGCGAAGGAGCTCCGTGGAGGAGGAGGAGGAGGAGGAGGAGGAGGAGAGGGAAGAAGAGCATCAGATAATGCAATCCGGACACATCACATGTTATTGCGAGCAGGTGGGCGGAGTCATGAGCTGTCCGTCATCTCAACACTACAATTGTGAGCCCGAGGCTGGAAAGGCTCCAAGCAACATCTTTGCAGGGATGTTCATTGGGTTCGCAATTGAAAAAAAAAAAGTTTAGGCCTACCTATAAGTGTGTGTGTGTGTGTGTGTGTGTGTGTGTGTGTGTGTACACATCCACTTAATATGTGATTTACTGAGAGAGAGAGAGCAACAGTTCAACCACTGGGTTGTTCCTTCCTGTCCGTCACTGTCATCGGGGACGGGCCGCTCGTGACGTGACAGTGGAACCTTCAAGGTGGAACTGTTCGTCAAGGACGCAGAGCCACCTCCCGTTTGTCCTAAACCCCCCCCCCCCCCGCCTATCAGGGATGATAAGAACTGATGCTTCCATTTTATGTAAGATGTAACTTTCATCATGTAAGTTTCATGGTAAAGTTTTTCGCTTGGATATTTTTGCTCATAGGGAAGCGACGGAAAGAGAAACAGTTTGTTGCAGGATAAAACTGCACAATTGACCCTGAAAAGAATCTGTCGTCAGCTCCAAAGTCAAATTGTTGCTATGAGGGGTTTTTTTTTTTTTTTTTTTGGTCCCCAACAGGCAAAAATGGCAATGGGAATAATCTGTTGCAGTCAAAACACGGCTGGGATTTATTTATTTTTTCTTCTCATAGGACTTGATAAACTGTTCCAGGTCCTGACGGTCTCATCCAGATTGTTTTTTTTCTTATATGACAGACGCCACCTTCCTTCGTGGGGAAAAGGTTTGCCTCTGTACCCCTTTTGCCGAGGCTTGCAACGCAAATGTCTTTTTGTGACATTTTTTTCCCCCATGGCCAAATATCTTTTTGCTATCACTAGCACCCTTCTATGGTGAACAACCCCCCACCGCCCCCAGCTCTCAAAATATAAAAAGACAAAAAAAAAGAAGAAAGCAAACTTCAAGAGCATTTCCTTCAGACGCTTGGGGATTCTCTCGCATCATGAGACGAGAGCCGCGCGTATCATTTTGTGGCATCTGGACTGACAAAGCGAGACGTTCCCTGTTTTGCGCCAATGTTTCATCAGCTCCTTGAAATTGAGTACCCGACACAGAAAGACACTTTGGCGGTTCAAAAATCAACGGCTGCAACGAGCCGTTTTGGTTTTTGAAACATCAGACTCCAAAGCGTGCTTCACTTAGCAATATGAAATTAGGTAGGCATGTTAATCATGAGTCGACCTACAAAAAAAGTCTGAAAGACCAAAAAGATACAGGAAGTCTGCCATTATGGTTTGAAGTTATATTTCAAGGGGTCCAACACAGCCTCACTCAGTCACATGAAATTTGGTAGGCGTATCTATCATGCGTAGACCACCAAAATATCAAATTCATGCCCGAAAAAGACAAAGGAAGTCTGCCATTTTGCTGTGAAGTGGACATTTTACCCTCGTTTTGGTCTTCCAGTGGCTCAACATAGAAAAGGCATTTTCTGAAATCCAGCAACATAAATACCTGGTGGGCATGCCAATAGTTGACCCACAAAAAAAAAATCTCAAAAATCCAAAGTCAGCCATTTTGCGATGGCCCGGGCATTCTAGCGCCATCTAAATCAGGGGCCCAAAAACGTAGCCAATGCAGCCTGTTTTGTTGAGGAACATGAAATTTCGTTGACCCATGACCCAAAAGAACCTGAACGTCTGCCATTTTGGTTTGAAGAAACCATTTTAAAAGACAGATCAACAATTTAACGTGACATTGCTTCAAACATATTAAACGACATCATGCTGTAACGGCATCTCCATCTCGGAATTCCGACATGATCTTTCTCATGTCATTTTCCGACTGGGAGTAGAGTTATTTTAAGATCAATGGGAGATATGAATGAGAGTAAATATAGGCGGATGAATTTTCACTGATACTGAAAACGCCCGAAGGGAAAAAAAAAAAAAAGTCCTTCCCTTGTGCCCGAACATTTACATTTTAATAAAATAAATAAATACATAAATAATAAAAGTGGCCTTCTAAAGGCAGCTTTACGCCACGAGTGTGGCCGAGGGGGCGAGCGAGAAGTCCCGTCCCGTGACGGATTTGATCCGCGGTGCATGTTGCCCGCGGCTATTGGAATTGGATTATTCCAGAACTTTCCTGTTTGGCGGGAAATATGTGAGATTTAGAGCACCCTCTAGCACCTTAGTGAACCCTCTAGAGCACAGTTGAGACTGTGGAGGTATTAAAATTTAAGCATAAGGGGAAAAGAAAACAATGGATGGGAATGAAGCTCCTCTATTAACTTTTCTACATATAAAACTTAACATGTGAGGAGGGGGACACTAAGGACCTCTGCAGAAAAGTGAAGACTTTGTACTTACTAAAATGTCCACACAAGAGCAAGGCCTCTGCAGCAAAGTAGAGACTGTGGTGTACATTCTGTATGTTTGGTCACATTTTATCCAACCGCAGAGTGTGGGGCAGCTGCGGCAAAGGGGAGACTGCGGGCAGCAAGAAAACGGTGCATCAAACGGCAAAGTGGACACCCCAATACCACCGTGTCCAGAGCTGCTAAAATAATCGTAATAGTCCACAATTTCTCTGCCTTTCTGGAAGCACATAGTATCCATTCAAGACACTCAGGGCCGTTACAGCCAAATGGAGACTTCGGAGTATAACACTGCTCCGTCCAGAGCTACGCGTAGTAGTTAGCACGCGCATGCCCAAAAGTTACAATGACGAATCCGCTCATCCAGTGCCTGAGCGGCAGCGGATTTTCCTTGTGCCCGCAGTCTCATCGTGTTTACCCGGGAGACAAACAAAAGGAAGGCCGGTGAGTTTGTTTCGACGCTGTTGTTACATCAGAAAGGACTCTTCGTACCAGTAGTCTTCTTTTGATTCCCACCCACACACAGTTTTGCTCACATGCACAATGACACACGCACGTCACAATCCTCCTTCATGCGACGGACGGAAGACGCGAGGAAATGAAAGTGGCGGTCATCTATAACACGTGTGAACAGGGGGCGGGGGTGTGGGGGTGGGAGCTGGATTGGATTTTTTTTTTTTTTTTTTTTTTTTTGCTTTCTAACTACATCGTTCCCGGCGACTCGTCTGCGTTCATGGAATTAATGAGCTCTCTGGAGCTGCAGATCTCCAAAGGCTCATGAGTGCAGACCACATCAAAACCCCAATAAAAAAAATAAAAAAATAAAAATAAGAAGGTGCAAAAGTAGAAAGGAAAGACGTGATGATGATGATGATGATGATGATGCACAGAGACATGAATTCATATTCTCGGTATATTGCTGGACAGTCTCTCTGGACTTTTAATCCATAAGCGGCGAACGTAGCGAGGCGACATCCTCCCCGTTGTTGACGATGTACAGTACCACAGTAATCCGCCTATAATCTCAATAGGTGCCATTGACCACAGGTGTCAAACTCAAGGCTCAGGGGCCAAGATCCGGTCTGCCATGTCATTTTATGTGACCCGCGAAAGCCAATCACGAGTGTGTCAACATGCATGATCCTTGCTAAAATCTGTACCGAAATGTCAAATTGTCATTTGCAATAAATCACGTTGAGATTCTGCAATAATTTTGTCACCGAGCGAAGTTCGCGTGGCCAAACCCATAGAATAGGTGAGCCGTGACGGTCGTTACCGTTGGCTAAAACAAGGGCAGGCAAAATTCTCTCGGACCCTCCGCATCCTGGTCACCGCCTCTTCCAGCACCTTCCCTCACGGAGGCGCTGCGGAACTAATCACACTGTCATTGGTCGGTACGACTGCACAAATGGTACGCTAGCATGACATAAACACTTTGTCGTAGTTGCTGGTTACCTCATTACTAGTGTAGCTAGCTCATACTACCGAAGACATGTTCCCAATGTGTTTTTTTTTTTTTTTTTTTTTTTTTTTACATACCTGGCCAATCAAGATGATTCAAATGCTGAATGGCGAGGGCGAACCTCTCTCGAGCCTCCGCAACTCATTCACTGGAGTCAAGTGCGCGGCGCAGCTCGTGAGCTTGTTCGGGTTTGACCCATTTTACACAAACAAAAACACCCATAACGCTTTTGTCAGCAAACACACACACACATACACACACACACACACACACACACACACACACACACACAAAGACGTGGGCGCCCACAGATGCATGCAGAAAACACGACTCCGCAAAAGGAAGGAAGGAAGCGCGGGCCCGTTTGAAGTTGATCAAACGCCGAGTATGCAGCAGCGCTCCCGACGACGACGGCGCTTGCAGCGAGCACCGACGGCCCCCCGTCGAGTCCGCCGCCATCTCGTCACGGTGAGCTCACCTAACCCCCCCGCACCCCCACCACCACCCATCCACCCCCTCAACTGCGAAACTCACGGAGCTATCCACCTCACTTGTGTTTTGTATCCACCCCACTTGTGTTTTGGAAGCACTTTTGGAACGTTCTACTCGGGAAATGTCAACGGTGACAATGTGACCTTATCAAGGCACCGCCACATGAAAAAACATCAAATCTAGTCGTGATAAGCAAGGTTTGAAGCATTTTGCTGGCTAAACAAAAAAGGGTCGCCAAAAGAACAACCTGATAATCAAATGCTGTCGCGCCATTTCTGACTGAAGAATCAGATTTTAAAACGGTATGCTATGCATATCTTTTTTTATCCACTGTACTTAAAGTATTTCTGTTCTTAGTAAACCACAGTAACATGAGCCTTTCTTCAAAGAGGATCAAGAATATATGCCTGTGAGTATTGTTAACCTATCTGTTCCTACAGTATGCTAGTTTTGTGAGCCCTTCGATGATATTTTGAAATATGTGTTAGCTAATGCTAAGGACGTGAGCTGTAAAACAAAGTTCATGTGGTTCGGTGAAATCAACGTGTTATTTTCCGTTTCAATGTTTGTTTGACTTCAAGTGTGATTGCCAACAAACAGCGTGAAGCCTCCATCTTGAAAAGTTCTTGACGAGTTGTCAAACTGCTGTAGGTGGTGAAGTTGACTCGACTGTCACCATCAACTTTTGCTGGCCAGTCTGAGCAGCTTGTTTCTCACTCAAAAAATCAAAATAAAAGACTAAATCGGGTCACTTGTATTGCCATTGTAGATGCCAAAACACGGCAGCCAAGACCTACTTTTATCTGAATGGAAGTCCTAAACTCACTTCAACCGCTGCTTAGCACCAAGATGCCACCAGGGGGCATCAAAGCAATAATGTAATTGCTGTGCTCTGAGCACAAAAACAGCAAAAACGTTTTTTTTTTTTTTTTTAAATCATGATGATTATCATTATGAATTTTGCAAATAATAAAGAACAGACAAAAATAGGAAAAATTGTGAAGGCTGAACCACAAATAATCGTGTGAATCTTAAAGGGAGTAGTCGGGTGACAACTCAAGGACTGGAGCAATCTCATCAGCAAAGAATCTCATTTTCTATTTCCATTGGAAGCTGCCAAAAAACTAATAATGTTCTCACATCTTCACTCTTTGCCTTCTTCCGCGGGGAGGTGGTGAGGCAGAGAGAATCTTTAATAGAGTGCCCTCGCCCATTCTCCTGGCCTTTTCAATTGTGTGAAAATGTGTAATCCAATTGTCTTTAATGTCATTTTAGCGTGGCTATCCAAGTTGTCATCTCTCAACTATGAACGTATCACTGTACAAGAGTACAATGTCTTTGTTTTTTTTTTTTTTGCTTTTAGTTGTAGGATTAAGTTAAGTTAAAATCTTTCCAAATAGTCAACAGTAAAAACATAAATAATACAACATTTCTTCAATAGAAAGTGCAGTCTTCGCGGTATATATATATAGGTTAAATACCCATTAAAAACAAAACGCACATTTTTGGGGGTGTTTTTTTTGGGAGTGCTGGAACGGATTAATTGCATTTCCATTCACTTTAATGGGGAACGTTGATTTGTGGTGCATGTGTTTTGACACTCAACCGTGACACGACCACCCTCAATGAAAAATGTCGATATTGGGACTCACTGCGATAACCATGGATTCATTTTGCAGCGCCACCTTTTGGAACCCTCATGTATTGACACATGAATAGAAGAGGAAGTGGTATTCCGTTTCCAGTGTCTGCATTGGATCAAACCAACACATCATCATTTAGCTGTGGATAATTTTATAATGTCCCACGCCGACTTGTTGCCAACGTGATCGGCGAGCATCACAAGCGTCACCCTGTTCCCTCATCAACATTTTAATCAACGCCATTAAGCCGCGCTCTGTTTTCATTCCGCTTATCATCGTCATCTTCATAAACATCGGCGGCATCATTACAGCCCCGGCGAATGTTTCGGGATTACAATGCAGGGGAGAGAGCGAAGAGGGAGAGAGAACAGAAAGACGGCGTGGAAAAAGTTAACCTCGATATTCATCAAAGGGAATGTGTGATGCGCCGGGGGAGGGAGGACGCACGGGAATACCAGTGCGGTTTGGAGAATTCTTGGCCCAACATGAGTTTTTAAACATCACACATTCCTTTTTATTTTTATTTTTTTTAAATGCCCCGCCCCTCAACAACATTTCATCTATTATTCAAATCAGTCCTGTTTATAGAACGCATCAAATCACAACAGCAAGTCAAGACTGGGTTCAGCTTGCGCGCTCAAGTGACCTGACAGAATTCGACATGAGCAGACAGGAAAAAGTTCACTTTGGGACGCAAGGAGTGTGACGTCACGACACGGGCGGGAGAATCGAGTCACATTCACTCGAGTCGGACTTAAATCGGCAAAGTGTACGACTTGGACTTGATTGTCTCAAATGTATGCTTGGCTCCACTTGACTTCTCCGGGTACTCGCGTAAAGACAATCGGGTAGAGATGCAAGCAAACTTTCCACTATTTGTTTATTTGCGCTGATTCCAAATCAGTCCCCGTTTTTTTTTTAAAAGCACATCAGGTTTTGATAATAGTAATAATAAGACAGAAAATCAGACATGTAACTGTTTTAGTCCTATTTTGGGTAGGCCGCTCAGAGAGCACGACACAAATTAAGATTCTGTCCCATCATCGACCTGGAAACAAAGTCCTCTGAGGCGAAAAGAACAGACACGTTCGGATATGCGCCAATGTTAGTTCAAGGCGAGAGCGTAGGAAAATGTTCGAGTCGTCAAGAAAAGACTTGCTTTGGAAAATGCTTCTTGGCATCCGGGGAACCCAACAAAGGGGTAGGACATATATTTTGTTTTGATTAGCGCCACTTCCTTATTCGTCACTCAAGGTACTTCTTTGACTGACCAGATTCTACGATAGCTGCTGATTGATTATCTTGGCTCATCATGATTTTGCATTTCAAAACAACAAAAGCAGGCCCAATTTTAGGGATTTGCTGCACCGGTTGTATTCTGCTATCATATGACATGCACATGGAAGACCGGAACTCGACTAACAATGCGGCGACTGCTGCTTTGACTGATAGGAGTATTAAAAAAAACAAAAAAAAAAAAACAACTCGCCTCCAAGTGGTGTTCAGATTAAGCTCGGTATTAAACCAGAGGTGAGGATTAATCCGGCGGCGGGGCATAATTACACAAGCAGCCAACCAGAAGGTTGCTGACTGTACATATGGACACCTCAGAGAGCAATAAGACCCAACATATGTTGATCCCGCCTCATTATCCTCATTAGCATAGAATACAAATCAGTTTCATAGCGGCCCTGTTCCGGATCAGACCCGAGTAGCGGGGCGTCGCCGTGACTGGCGTGGAGTCACACACTTCGCGCCTGCCTCATCTGATGGATTACAATGCAAATGGCTTTTGTTTGACTCCCAACTGTTTTTTTTTGGGGGGGAAGAAAACCCGCCAGGGATCCTTTGGATGTAGATGAGAAACCGACTGCACACGAGTGACATTTGCATGGCCGCCAGGAGTCGGGGAAATAATAATATTTTCGCGGGGCCGGTTTGCTTGCCAAATAGTGTGTGCAATTGTTGATCATGCGAAATGGAAATGAGCAGGGTGTGGCAAACACTATGGGTATGGTTTTTAAGTATTGCTTAAAAAAAGTGTCGGTTGTGAATTTGTTCGTTCAAAGTTATCGGCAGTGACACCGGTAACGCTTTGCGAGCACGTTACTCCAAAACGAATGCGTTACGTTTCCCAGCCAAGTAATCACAATTCATACACAAGACAACTGAAAGTGGCTTGCAAAAAACATGAAAGAGAAATAAAACATGATCCCGACACTGCAAAAAAAATCACAATAGCGTCATGTAAAATAATGAGATTAAAAATGGTTCAAAGCAAGCAGCAGTCAAGTTTCACGCATAGAAATGTTTTGAGTGTCGACATTTGGCGACTGCGCTGGCAGTTTGTTCCACTTTCTCGCAGCATAACAGCCAAATGCTGCCTCACCGTGTTTAGTCTTGACCTTGATCTGGCCTAGCTGACCCGAGTCCTTGAATTTGAGAGCCCTGCACGGCTTATATTCTCTGAACATATCACAGATGTGTTCTGGGCCTAAACCGTTTTGGAATTTGTCAACGATCGGTCGGCTTTTAAAATCTATTCGGCGACAGACTGGAAGCCAAGGAAGAGACTTTAAAAATGGTGCGGCGTCAATGGTTGGGTTCAAGAAATTAGCCAAAATGTTGGGTCAGTTTCTTGTTGACCCAGTTTGGATTATTATTATTATTATTATTATTTTTTTTTTTTTGTCGCAACTTTTAAAGTGCACAGACAATTGTGTCAATCAGCCACCAATCACACATGTGATCACAAAATGATCACGACTGATTCTTAAAGCGTTCTGCAAACGCAGACAAAACAGCTTCATCTTGCCCATCAAACCAGGCGCCTTCGACAGTCCACCTTCCAAATTTCTCATTCCAGACGTCAGCCGCTCAAAACTCTTTCCACCCTAATACCTGGCCTTTGCCGCACCCCTGCTGGGAGCGTCCGACCGTGCGCTTTTAAGCGCTTTCTCACCGCAGTGGTCTCTCTCGCCTTCCTTCCCACCCGTTTCCGCTTCATTTGGCTTCCACCGGGCGCCCGCTGCAACTTGCGTCTTTCATATGATGGGCGCTAATCCTCCGAAGTCCTCTCTCGCATATGTCTTGTGGTCTCTGGGGAGACCGAGGCAGACAGTTTTGTGTGCGTTATTATGCCACTGAAGAACGAGCGGCTGCGGTCCCGTTGGAGGCGGGGTTGTCAAACTGGGGTCCGCACGTCCCCGCCTGGAGGCTCTGCAAAATCATTTGCAGGCATTTATGATCATGTATCGTTTTTTTTTTTTGTTTTTTTTTTCAGTGAAAATCTCCAGATGGGGACAACGAGCGCACCAATAAAACAAATTTTGGTGTCTGGTGGAAACTCTCCAAAATATGGTCAGTCTGACATGATTTTTGTAAGATTACGGCAATTGACAAAATTTTTTTTGCTCCGATTAAACAAAAAAAATTAAATAAAAAATCATTGCATTATTGTAATGTTCTCGAAAACGGGCAACTTTTGAAGTCCTACGGCATTTCCATGTGCTAGTTACCACATGATTAATTGGCGTTAGGATTTTAGATGGATCGGATGGTCCTTGGAAATTGTCCCTGCACGCTAAAAAACTCTGAGAACTCCTGCATTAGAGTACCGAGGCGTCACGATCTTCAGCAGAGCCCGAAAATGATCAAAACGGAGCAGGAATTCCAACATTCATCCATCTTTCAAGCGGCTTTGTTTCCCCTCTTTACTTCATGACCTAAACTCATTAGGTGGCACCGCGGCATCTTTCGCCAAGCCGGCATCAATAATCCCATTTTTGGCAGGGGGAGCTTGGGTGTTAAGTAAACATTTCACATCGCGTTGCAGATAGCTGCCAACATACTAAGCAGAGACACTTGTGGGGCACATTTGATGATGGCGGCGTTTCTCAGTCTGTGCGCTCGTCTCTCCGGGGAGGTGCAACAATCTGATGAGGGTGATGACAGGG
>NW_017805955.1:259323-260353 GCF_001891065.2 Hippocampus comes | reverse complement strand
GGGTGGGGGCGGGGAGGGGATGGGGTGCTCTCGTCGCACTTTTAACTGCCGCCTAAAAAAAGTGACCTTGATATCAGTTGATGATTCCGTACAGGTAGTCCTGGGTTTGTGACGGAGTTCCGTTGCGAGAGCGGGGGAGCTCAGAAAGGAAATATTTTCTCAATTATTTCACGGAAAAAGAAAGCAATATCATGATTCAATTTAAGGGATATTTTGAGTTGTTGACGTCATCTTTGCACACGTTTTGACGGATTCAAAGCAGAACCAATGTCAGCACCTTCAAATGATTCTTGGAAACGAGCCTGAAATCCTAAACTGACCACAAAATTCCCCAATCAATCAAAGACATATTTTAAACATTTCTTCCACATCTTTCTCTTGATTCTAAGTATTTCAACTTCAAAATGCCCGGCTCATTCAGGACATCTTTTGATTCCAAAATGTTGAGAATCAAATGAAAAATAAAGAAATGGAATCAAAATCCCCAATCTCAAAAATATTTTCCTCTTTGACCTCCACCTTGCACAATTCTTGGCCAATTCAAACCATTCCAACTTGTAAATGTTCGGCTAATTCAGGACATCTGGCGGACAATTTATCACACCCTCCAATTTCTTGTCACGCTTGCCACGGTAAAATTCCAACATTGAAGTTCAGCTTCAGCGTTTCAGCACTACATCGCGACAGAGAAAGAAATGACCGCTTCCCACCTACTTCCTTGACGCCAGTTACAATTTTCCTCCGAGACAGTTTTACAATAGCTTTCATTGAATAATACTGAAAAAAATTTGTAAATAGCGAGCCGCAAAGAGAAAGGAGGGGCGGCCGGGCGATTTTTTTTTAAGATCTTCCCTCTCGTAATCACCTAGTACTCTCTGCAGGTAAGTAAACAAACCTCCGTGTGTGTGTGTGTGTGTGTGTGTGTGTGTGTATCTCGAGCTGCGGCCTGTGGAACGACGGGGCGCTCTTCTTCAAAGACGCTCGAGATTAGATGCGAGAGGGGAACAAAGATGGACCGGGGGGGGGGGGG
>NW_017805955.1:257245-259243 GCF_001891065.2 Hippocampus comes | reverse complement strand
GTGTGTGTGGGGGTGTGTGTGTGTGTGTGTGTGTGTGTAAAAGTAGCCATTTCTGTGAGCACATTAGCTCCTCAGGCTGAACAAAGCCGCATAACCTGTAAGCTTCTTTTTTTTTTGTTATATGGGCCAGTGTGTGTGTGTGTGTGTGTGTGTGTGTGTGTGTGTGTGTGTGTGTGTGTGTGTGTGTGTGTGTGTGTGTGTGTGTGTACCAGTAAGAAAGTGGAACCTGAATGGACAGCCCGTAGATTTGTGTGTGTGTGTGTGTGTGTGTGTGTGTGTGTGTGTGTGTGTGTGTATGCGTGTGTGTGACCTACATCTTGCAGCCTCTATTGTGTGTGTGTGCGTGTGTGTGTGTGTGTGTGTGTGTGTGTGTGTGTGTGTGTGTGTTTCACTCCCACATGCTCCAATACGGTTCAACTGCGTTGTTGTGCTACATTGTGATGATGATGATGATGATGATGATGATGATGACGACATCATATACGTACTTCCCGGCTCCTCATGTATGACATCACAAGAGCTGCATGGACGGAATTGTGCGAATGACCGAAAACCTCGCGAGTGCTTTGAATTGGTTGACCTGAGCGAAAGGTGAAATCGAAACGAAGAAGGGAGAATTTGGCGAAAACTTGTTGCCACCATTGATTTGACTGAAGGCGTTTTGACGCTGGCTCCCAGTCAGCCGTGGAATACATTTGATATTTAAATTCTGCTAATGGTCTATAAATCACGATACGGTTTTGAGTCCTGAAGACATTCAAGAAACGCTAATTGAATATAAAGAACCCAGCAGGGCTCCGAGGTCTGCGGAAGCAGATTAGCAAAGCCCAGTTTTCAAAGCAAAGCCTTGTGGAAGAAATGTGCCATATCAATAAAATCGACTTGCCTTCATGTGGCTTACAACCTGGACAAGAAATGCAAAAAAGTCCAAATAAACAACTGGGAACATAACTGGAGGGGGGGGGGGCAGGGGGGGCGTGGCTGTTATCCGAGTCAAAAAATCAAAATCCCGGTTAAATGTGACTCAGTGCACAACTGTGGCCTCACAATAACCCGGAATCAAGTTCAGCTGTTCTAGTAGGATTTTCCTGACATTTCTTTGTTGTCACATCTTACAGCGCAGGCCACGGGCCACAGAGAGCTTCGGCGGCATCAGAGGGCTCACTTTGTTCAAAAGGTAGCAGCCAGGGAAAGGCTACAAAAGAATTTCCGAGGCATTCAATATCGCCGTGGAACAAAGTGAAGCTCCTGCATTTAATTGAACGAGACGACATTGCAAGAAAGTAGCCAAGGTTTTTGACGAGGTCTGAATCAGATGACATCACTACACAGAAACAGGCGGCTGGTATTCGCATTTCCAATGAGACAAATGATGTTTTTCTTTTTGCATGGCTTTGTGATTTTGATTAATTATCAATTTTTAAAATTCTGAAAAATTATCAATTTTTTAAATTCTGAAAAATTTCATCCGTCCCATACTATTTTTTACATATATTTTTACTCAAAATTTTCTCTTCACAAAAACTTGGATAAAAAAAAAAAGAAGCCTTTCCAATGGTTTTCAATGGGACAAATATGACAGTTATTCCATAGCTCTGCCATTTTGTTTAATTGTAAGTGTATTTGTAAAATTCTTCAGAAATATTATTTTGTTCTCCTTACAGAAATAAACATCTTTTTTCCCTTTAAAATCTCGGATTAAAAAAAAACAGCATTTGAAATGGTTTTCAATGGCGCAAACATGGAGCTTTGCCATATTTATTTCATGATTATGAAATTAATTATTAAAACTGCATAGGCAAATTTCTGAAAAATGTAACTTCACCCTCATGATATTTTTTGGTTCTGTTTAATTTTTGTTCTATTTTTTTTTTATGCATTACCAATGTATTTCAATGGGACAAATGTGTCTGTTTTTGCATAGCTTCACCATTTTGTTGGATTGCATTCGCAAAATCTCCTTATGATATTTGCATCTTTTTTTCACTTAACCTTTTA
>NW_017805955.1:232270-256328 GCF_001891065.2 Hippocampus comes | reverse complement strand
GGGCAGGGGGGGCGTGGCTGTTATCCGAGTCAAAAAATCAAAATCCCGGTTAAATGTGACTCAGTGCACAACTGTGGCCTCACAATAACCCGGAATCAAGTTCAGCTGTTCTAGTAGGATTTTCCTGACATTTCTTTGTTGTCACATCTTACAGCGCAGGCCACGGGCCACAGAGAGCTTCGGCGGCATCAGAGGGCTCACTTTGTTCAAAAGGTAGCAGCCAGGGAAAGGCTACAAAAGAATTTCCGAGGCATTCAATATCGCCGTGGAACAAAGTGAAGCTCCTGCATTTAATTGAACGAGACGACATTGCAAGAAAGTAGCCAAGGTTTTTGACGAGGTCTGAATCAGATGACATCACTACACAGAAACAGGCGGCTGGTATTCGCATTTCCAATGAGACAAATGATGTTTTTCTTTTTGCATGGCTTTGTGATTTTGATTAATTATCAATTTTTAAAATTCTGAAAAATTATCAATTTTTTAAATTCTGAAAAATTTCATCCGTCCCATACTATTTTTTACATATATTTTTACTCAAAATTTTCTCTTCACAAAAACTTGGATAAAAAAAAAAAGAAGCCTTTCCAATGGTTTTCAATGGGACAAATATGACAGTTATTCCATAGCTCTGCCATTTTGTTTAATTGTAAGTGTATTTGTAAAATTCTTCAGAAATATTATTTTGTTCTCCTTACAGAAATAAACATCTTTTTTCCCTTTAAAATCTCGGATTAAAAAAAAACAGCATTTGAAATGGTTTTCAATGGCGCAAACATGGAGCTTTGCCATATTTATTTCATGATTATGAAATTAATTATTAAAACTGCATAGGCAAATTTCTGAAAAATGTAACTTCACCCTCATGATATTTTTTGGTTCTGTTTAATTTTTGTTCTATTTTTTTTTTATGCATTACCAATGTATTTCAATGGGACAAATGTGTCTGTTTTTGCATAGCTTCACCATTTTGTTGGATTGCATTCGCAAAATCTCCTTATGATATTTGCATCTTTTTTTCACTTAACCTTTTATGGGGAGGCGGGCGGGGGGGGGGTTAAGAAATAATTTCATTTTTATAATACATCACAAATAATGTATATCGAAACAGTTTGATTTTGTACAATATGAAGGACTTCACAGACTTGAAAGCATTGCACCGGCACAAGTGCATTTTCCATTGTGCCATAATACGTTCCAGCCCTGCACAGCAACATCAACAAGAACGTGCGAGTGACATACAGTATGCTGAGATGTGCGTGAGTGGGGGGGGGGGGGGATCCATATCTTGGCTTTACTGTGTATAAATAGCCTTGTACGTCTAACGAATGTCCTCAATGAACACAGAGCAGGTCCAAACAAGGGGGAAGCAAGTTCACCAGCGTCACAGTCCTGATTCATTGCAATGCATTTTTGATATGCCCCCCACCCGGTCCGGAGACATGACACACACACACACACACACACCAGCCCTCCCCCCTACAAAGGCCATTCCCTGATGGAATCACATCGCCCCCGGCAACCGTGCATATAGTTTAAACATAGCCGCTGATGTTTGCGTTATGTGCACGCGCACAGAAAAAAAAAAAGGAGAGTGTGAAAGGGCACAGAGAGGAAAAGAGAGCAAGAAAGGAAGAAAATGTTCCACCCATCGCCTGTTAAATATTTGAGATGGCTTCAGTGGAGAAGTGATGTAGTCACAGATGCAACTGCAAGCTCACTCTGTGCATATGTGTGTGTGTGTGTGTGTGTGTGTGTGTGTGTGTGTGTGTGTGTGTGTGTGTGTGTGTGTGTGTGTGTGTGTGTGTGTGTGTGCATTTGTCAGTTTGGAGTGTTGTTTTTACATGGAAAAATGCCGACCAATTGGGCGAACTACGTACTACTAAAGTGACACTGTGGTACGCTCGTGACAAATTAATTAACAGGAAACTCGTAATTGGGACCAAACACCTAAGAGCAAAGTTATCTGGTGGCGTTTTTTTTTTTTTTTTTTTTTTAAGCTGCTGATAGACGACATTGCTTCTGAATGATACACATTAACAGGACTACAGCCGACTGTTCAAACGTCCTTCTGAGAAAACAACAACAACCTAAAATTACATTCAAAATCAACTCCAAAGGATCAGGCGTAAAAGTAATTGCCAAAGATGAACATGGAGGACGCTTCTGCTGTAATTGTAGTTTGTTTTAGTACGTTTTGGAAAATTAAATCCAATATCAGTTAGGGGGTTTGTTTGGTAAGAATTTTTCATTCTAATTTAATTAATTTGTTTACTTTTTTATGTCATGAACAAAGAAAATAATGGTCCACATAAGGGCCCCCGTGCTGCACATTGGACACCGCTCAATATTCAAATATGTGTCAGAAACGAAGTGCTGAGCTTCATCCTAACTGGCATAGATTTTCAATTTCGTTTTTGTGAGGGGAAAATTCTGTAAAAAAAAATCCTGATCATGTTTCGGAGACTTGACTTAAAAAAAACAAAAAAACAACAACAACAACAATTTGGGCGTCTTCTGAAGTGGACAATGTGCGTCAGAAATCAGAAATTGCATCCGTAATTAAGCCCGCGCATGCGCACACACCGCCGCACTCACTTGGGGTTGGAGCTGTTCCAGTAGACGGAGTGCCTGTCAAAGATGATCTTCTCCTCGGCCCACACGCACATCCACGAGAGCGCGGTCAGGATCAGCACCTCCATCGCTCCGCACTTGACTGCCATCGTGAAGGTTCGCGTTCTCTTCTGGAGCCCGTTTTTTGTTTTTCTTTTGTTTTTGCCTCTCTCGCGCTCTCTAGTCGTCTTGGCTGCTCCTCGGATCCTCAACGACGACTCCTCAAGTCATCCTGGAAAGTTGAGACGGTCTCGCTGAAAAAAGTGGAAGGAAGAGGAGCAGATGGAAGAAGTGCGCGCGGGGCTCGTGGGGTACTCACACTGTCGTGGGGTGGGGGGAGAGTCTGCTGCTTGCCGGTATTGCCGTGTGGGGGGGGGGGGGCTTCGTCTGCGTCTCCTCCCAAACTTTTCTCCCGGCATCACGCGGTAAAAACAGGCGAAGGCTGATGTTGTGATTCTTTTTGGAATCAAGCTCCGGCAACGACGGCGTTCAGGTGCACGCCGAAAAAAGCAGGCTGCGGTACATCCAGCGAATGTGCGTCCGAACTCGACGCATCCTGCCCACGCGCGTACAATCCACCACGTCCAAAAACGCTTCCCGCGCCACGCAGCCTTCCACTTCTCCCTCTCCGCGTGAGAGTGAGGCTCTCGCTCCCCCCCCGCCCAAAAAAAAACATTTTGCAGTATGAGTGTTTGGAAAAGATAAAGGGGGGTATTACTACAGAACCGGAAATTGAGGTTACTGCAACATCAGGACGGGTGTGGCTGCGAGGTACCTTGATTTACCAGAAGGGGCGCAATTTGGGGCCCTGAGGAACTCCCCCTGACTCCTCTTTCAAGGCTGACAGAATATTGTATTTTAAGACGATGTAAACACATCAATCCATCCATCCATTTTCTGCCCCGCTTTATCCTCACAAGGGGCGTGCTGGAGCCTATCCCAGCCGTGTTCGGGCAGTAGGCGGGGGACACCCTGAACCGGTTGCCAGGGCACACAGAGACGAACGACCATCCACGCTCACACTCACACTTAGGGACAATTTGGAGTGTTCAATCAGCCTCCCACGCATGTTTTTTGGAATGTAGGAGGAAACCGGAGTACCCGGAGAAAACCCACGCGGACCCGGTGAGAACATGCAAACTCCACACAGGGAGGCCGGTGCTGGAATTGAACCCGGTACCTCTGCACTGTGAGATCGACGCGCTAACCACTGGACCACTGGGCCGCCACTCACTACAACAATAGATTTGATAAATAGTAATTGATTGCGGCACCTTGTTTTGCCAGTGGAAAATACCCATTTTCCAGAGGCGACCAGGAACGAGCGTGTTTGGATTTAAACCTGGTAGTCGGAGCAGCCAACCCTCACATGTGAATCCTCCGAAATCGTAAAATAACAATGATAAGCGGCATCACAAACGAGCAGGGAAAAAAAAAAAATCCTCACATTATGTTTTGACTTTGGGCTTCGGTGGACAGACGTGTACCTAATGCTGTGTCCAGAGAGCACGATTCAACCGTCCAGTGCTCCGGCGCCACTCCCCCATACCCCGAAGGCGTTTTTAAGACGCATTTAAAGCTCGCCGTAAAGTTCAGCCCGTTTGAAAGCTGAGGCGAAGATGAATGGCGAGGAGGGAAAGCGGTGGCGCCTGACGCATGGATGGAGCGCGGCCCGCGCTGTCCAAAGTGGGGGCCCAAAAAGGGCGGCGCATGCAGCCGGGTGTAAAAAACGCGCGGCGCCATAAAAGCACCAGACACTGGGAGGGCAGGGCTGGGCTGGGCGGGGGGTTCGCCGACCAAAACACCTCGTCGCCAGTCAGGTGATATACGGCCCTGCTTCGAGCTCTTCGTCACTTTTATGAGTCAGTCCAGAATTGGGGGACAATTAAGGCAACGGTTATGTACAATCAAACTTTCCATCATATGTCGTGTTGCTGCGTTTGGCGCAATCCTGTTGCAGGGGATTTCAAAAATGATGCTGAGTGAAGCTTTGACAGTTGAATCAAGTTCCGTTTTATTTGAAATGAGCTGGTTGAGGCTTACTTGTAGCTCCGTTTTTTTTTTTCGCTCGACCTTTATGTGGCTAAAAATATTTTAGAGACAAGAAGTTGAGACCGAGCATAATTGCTGCTGTTCAAAATATGTCTAAACAATGAGGAGGAGGGCGAATCAACAAAATCCGACCAAAAAAGCAGATCTTAAATTTACTTTTCTGCTGTACAAATGGGAGAAACAAGCAAAAAAAAAACAAAAACTTTTTTTTTTAAATTCAGTTCGTTTTAATTCGATTTTAAGGCACACTTGTTTGTTTCAAAAATGCTGAATTTTTCAAATTTGTTTTAGTATTAGTTTTAGTTTTTTTTATATATGGAGTTTGTGTTTACCGCAAGATTTTTGAAAAAAGTCCCTATTATTAAGGCCTAAAGTACACAACAATTCTAAAACAACTGGTTGACCTTTCTTCTGTATATTTTTGAAAGAAATACATTTCGAATGAATCCGGGAAGCTCATGTATGATATTGACAGAGACGAAAACCCAAGGACATTTTCACGATAATTACAGTTTGTGTACTTATTTTAAAAGCATTTTTATGTTATTTCCATCCATCCATTCATTTTACGATCCACCAGGCCGCCTTCATTTTATTTCATTGACATTTTTTTTCCCCAATTTTTAGTATTTGTGATCGTTTTTCGTCAACTATAACAACCGTGGTCTTATGACAACTACAACAAACACAGGTGCTTTTTTTCCGAATTTTGAGCGCGGATGACTGAGATTTCATCGTGAGTGACGGACAGAAAATATCCTGGCGATATGGAGACTGCGCCCGCTGAGAAGATCATAAAAAGCAAGACGACACTTCCATTGTGCCTACTTGGTGCCCTACTTCTTGAAAAGTAGCCTCGGATTTGGTGGGGATAAAAGGCGCACACACATAGCAGAAGCGTAACCCAAATACAGCCGCATGTCGTCCGCCCGCGGGGATGAATTATTCAACATCTGTCTGAGAGGCCTGCATATGTAAACAGGTGGACCGTCTCCTGGTTGGCTGCGCTGCTTTTTTTTGTTGTTGTTGTAAGGAAACATTTTTTTCCCCCTAAGAGGGGCCATTTAGCATCCTCAAGGACCAGTTGGTATGTCTTTTGAGTAGAGCCACCAAAAAAAATCTCAAGAAGCAATAATTGGAAAGACAATTTTGGTTTCGAGCAGCTATTTGAGGATTTTTTGGGCCATATTCTGAGATGTGACATCAAGGCGAGTTGACAATTCAGCCCCCGAGCGCTGCTTCACTCAGCAACATGAAATTTGGCAGGCATGTCTTTCATGTGTACAACCCACCAAAAAAAAAAATATATATATCAGACGATTTCATACGGGAAAAGACTCCGAAAGTCTGCCATTTTGGTTTTAAGTGGCCATTTGAACCATTTCAAAGGCTTTTAAAAGTGAATTTGCCCCATAGATTTTGTCCGGTTACGATCAAATTCGAACCACGTACACTCGACAGACGGGCGATGCAAACTTGCACGGGCGGGCAAAGCACGGCAGCAAAATTGGACAATTTGCCTGTAAAACCTTGCCATTACGTCTCACAGAGACATTCTTTCCTGGCACTCCCGACTGGCAGCGATGTATAGATTCAAGAACTCCAGGGTGTAGAAGACCCACGGTTCTTGCCTTTACGTTTTGCCACGCAAGCCACCATGAAGCAAAAAGACGCTTTTGCTCCTCTGCTGTCACGCTGACATTGAGTCTAAATCACATAAGCTGTGCAGCCTAAACGGTATTTGAGGGGATTCAGATGTGGAGGGATGACTGGTTTAACTGTGGCCCATAGAGCAACTGTCTCCTTTCAAAAAAAAAAAAAAAAAAAGAAAAAAGGCCCTGCACGAATACAAAGTCGTCTCTTCCACTGGTGCAAAATCCAAACGTACTCGTATCACACACTAATTGCAGGTTGCAACGGAAAAGGATCATTGGATTGGGGATGTTTTCAACTGCAACCAGGTACGACCCAAGTATCACTTCAGACTTCCCTCCCTTTGCCCGACATCGAAAAAGCTTCTTCCTGGGATTCATCAAGTTATAAACGTAAAAAAAAAAAAATGGCCCAAACGCTATCCGAAACGGGGCCGAGCAGGGAGGGCCAGCTCAGGCATGTGTGGCCGGTTGTATTTGCTTGATTAGAGAGCGCCGCGTTGATGTCAATAAGTGATGCCAGATGTGGACAACCCCCCCCCCCCCACATGCTTTGGATTTTAAACCGGATCGGGAATGCCCAGTGATGACAACGTCTCCCTTGTTCCGCCCTTTGAGGTATCTCCGAAAGTTAAGCGTTTGCAAAAGGCTGTCCTCTAGTCTAGCGTGAGCCAGTTGAAGATAAAACGATACCGAGTTGCGCACTTGGAACTTTTTGGAATTCACTGTTACTTAAAAAAAAAAAAAAAAAAAAAAAAAGCAAAGCTATGCTTGGATGATCTGGTTTTGAAATTCCGCTCCTGCCCAATTACACAATCTCTTTGCATTTCAACTTATTCCGCAGTGAATCGGACACTGCTGTAAACATGGGTCAAAGGAGGACGGGAAATTTCGGTTTTATTGGCACACCGGTCACCATACAAGCAAGAAATCTACAAAGCCTGCACACCCCTACTTTGATGTTTGTCGTCAGCCTCCCTGACCAGTTTTATCCTTTCATCAAGATTGGGAAGACATCCAGGGCCTGGTTGCTCCTGTGCCATACTTTCTTCACTTGATGACTGTCTTCACTGAGCTCCATGTTGTGTTTCATGCTTTGGAAACTCTTCCTTGCCTCTACTAATACTTTTGAAATGTGAAATGCCTCTGATGTTAAGATCTCTGTTCATCTGGCTTATGCTCCGAGATGTGACGACAAAAACGCCAAGAAAAGCCAACTTTGGGGTCAGACAGTTTAAACGGTGGCAGCTGTGCTGACACTCAAGAGTTCAAATGCGATTGGTGAATCGAAACAGAGTTCAATCGCAGTTATCAGAGAGTGTGCACACTTGTGCAACCATTTTTTTGTTCCCACTGTATTGTTCCCACACATTGAACCACTGTAGGTATGCACAAATTCAAATTATAACAGTTGATGGCAGAATGTTTTGCTTAATAGGCGACACTAGATTGAGCACCACTGCTCTTAATTGTCCCCACGTTGTCCGCAAGCGACCAATGACAAGAAGTAGGGGATGCATCGCCATCCAAAATCAGGACACTTGGTGTGACCTTCAAAGGCTGCATTCTCATGCGAGGTATGCAGCCAAGTGCTTCATTTTAAGGACAACACACCCAGCTCGTCGCGTCGCATTCGCCAATTCACGTTTGTCCTCGTCTCTGCAGACGGCAGAGAACGGAGGTTAATCCCCGTCGTCGCTCTGTCAGGGAGTCGGGACAAAAAGGAAGGCAGAGGGTCCTAATACCTCAAAGCCAGGAGGAGCCACTTGAGATTAAGTGTCACACTCTTGACATTGTGAGGGCTGGCAGGTAAAGTCAGCCCTGTGGGGCCACCAGGGAGCAACACTTTCCCCTGGCGGACTACAAAGGGAGTGCAGATTCTCCAGACTGCCAATATGAGCAAAATCAGGACAGTGAAAGATCAGTGGTGGGCAAATGATTTCTTACTTTGGCCTTCAGTTGTGAATGAACAGACTAATATCGTCTCCACGTCCAAAATATGATTAAAGCAATACGGAGATTGCGTAGTTTGTGGACACAAATTTGAGTGCCATTTGGTGGCAACAAACAACTCACTTCACAAAAAGCAGAATTTTGACAGATTAAAAAAAAAAAAAAAAAAAAAAAGAGAGAGGCTTCAGTGGAAGAACCAAGGGGGAAAAAAGTGAATTACACATTTAAAACTACCAACGACCTTTTACTTAAAATACGGCAGCTAGCTTAATGCTAACGTGGATAAATACCATTGAGGGCCTAACGATGACCGTATATGTGGCAGGGTTGCCCTTTCAGGTGCCTGATATCTGAACTCAACGGTGGGAAATAAATGTACTGACTTCAACAAGATTAACAAGGATATATATTTTTTCTTTCCTCTACAAAAACACCCAACATGTTGCACCTTACTGAGTCAACGAGTGACATGCTTTAGGACTATATTATACTGCCTCCCGGTGGCCAAGGTGGGCATACGAGAAGGGCCAGCACGATTGAGGCGTTAAATCAGATTTACGTTCTGTTAAATTACTGTTCTACCGTTTCAAAAACATTTTGGTCATGGTATAATTAAAACACGTGCCTCACTCAGTTAAAACGGCCATCACTACTGATCATAAAAGGCCCTGGGCAGATTAAACTGATACGGCAGCAAAACTGAAATTTTACTGGGCCTAGAAAAAAATTACCGTCCACATACTGGTAGCACTGCAACCATTAACAGCATGTTGAAAATAAATGTAAAACGCTTCAGAGAAATCTAAAAAGCATTTTCATAGAGCTATTACAATTTGTGTACGGAGGCGGTAAGAGAGAACGCCCTGCTCAGCCAGTGCATCTTAAGAGGAATGCAGTTCCCCCTCGCCCTTTTAGTCAGTTTGGTTGAACCCAGACAGGCAAAGTTGGTCCATGTTTAAAGATGAATAAAGCTGGAAATGCAGCAAGATTCAACAAAAAAATAAAGGGAGTAAAACGTGATGGCGGAAAATGCTACAAGATGTTAATTAGGCATCAGCTTCACAGGACAGTAAAGAAAGAGAAATCAACTGAGGCCAGATGAAAGGAACCAACTAAAGATTTATTGAAGGCAGCAAAAGTAAAGAGAACAAGATGGTGGGCGGGGGAGAGGGAGGGGCTAGATCCAGAGACACGTGTGTTTATACCAGTTTTAATGTCTTTGTGTTACAAACATTGTTTTTAAAGCCCCTGAACGAGGAAGGGAGCTTTTTTTTATCGGTCTGGTATTGTCATATCAAAATATACATGTTTTGAAACGCAACGTCAATATAATCCAAATGATTGTGTGGTACAAAAACATGAATATATACAACCGTCAGCCCTGCGTCATACAATAACCCCCCACCCTCGCACACCCCCTGTATAAAAAAACAAAAGCTTGAATCGCAAAAAAAAAAAAAAAAAAAAAAAAACGTGATCATCTAAACCATTTGAAAGACATCTTGTTGGGCGCTTTGCAACATTGAGGAGGGGAACGCAAGTGGGCCAGACGTACAGTATTGGTTTGTACTCAAGTTGTGCGTCGAAGGCATATCCATGGAAAGGCAACTGAGGAAAGGCAACCGAGGTCTGCCTTTTGCGTGGAATAGAAGGCAAAATCTTAACTATGTGGAATAGGAGGGAAAAAAACAGCCTTTTGTGAGATAAAGGGTAGGGGGAACTCACTTGCATGGAATGGGGGCAAACTCACTTGCATGGGCTATACAACCCCTTAAATCACAACACTACAAAACCTCACCGGGGAGAAGGTACTTTGGTCCTTAAGAGCAAGAAGAACAACAACAACCGTTTGTCTGTAGCTACATTTGTTAAACCATGCATAATCTTGTACAAAAATAGACGGCACACACACATACAAAAAAAAAACGCTCGAGTGAATGTGTGCGCACATCTGGATCGGGACTATACAATGGTCAAAGGCTTGTGAAGAACCGGCGCTGGAGGCACTCGGGGAATGTGACAGCGCTTAAGACTTTTTTTTGGGTGGGTTAAGAAAAAAAAAGTGCACTATAGCACTTGACTGTAGCGTAAGTCAAGTCGCCAATGGAAAACACCACCTCGCAGCTGTCCCCTAACAGGTAGCATTACCTGAGTTTGGTGGTCAAACTGAACGTGAGCAGCCAGGTGAGCGGGATGGTGATGGGGGGGGGGGGGGGGGCAGGGGGGGGGGGGGGGGGGGGGGGGACTACCACCAACAATTAAAAAAAAATACAAAAAACAAAGAACTAAGAAAGTAATCTACAATAATAAGGAAGAAAAAAAAAGGCAAGCTGGACCACAAAGTATGTGGGCCTCAAGGTAGCCCTGCCAGCTCCACTAACAATTTCATGACGTAAATGCTAAACATTAAAAAAAAAAAAGAGAAAATGAAATATAGATAAATGTATAGGTATCCACATATAAACGAATGCAAGGTAAGGTTAAATGAGCCTGCGACACGATACCTTAAGAGCGCTACATGGCCTAGCATCGCCTATCTGGACTTACATTCATCGTTTCTACATAGATATTGGGATACATGCACACACAAATCTTTAGTAAACATTTGTGGGGGGTTTTTTTTTCTTTCTTCTTCATAGAACGAGCCTCAACTTCCCCTCCCTGACGCCGGAGTGACACTTAAGGCGGGCGGCTCGGAAAGGTTGGGTGGCGAGTAAGGCACATGACTGTGTAGTCCATAAAGATAGCTTTGCTTGACGGACAGATAGTGTACTATGGATAGTGGTGCACATCCCAATGAGCAAACAGCCTTACAAGAAGATGGCATTTAAAAAAAAACGGGACATGAAGACGTTTGGTGATCTGGGAATTCGCCTTATATCATGTCCGACCGGCCAAACGGGCAGTGGGGGGAGGCACATGTCGTCGCAACAGGAATGCTGAAGTGTGTCGAGTACGAATGCCGCTGGCCATTTTATACAATTTGGTCTTTTTAAGTTCATCAGCTGCCTCAACTTCCGATGTGTCTTTCTTGCGGTCTCAATGCAGACCTTCGCTCGCTTTTAGTTTGTGTACCAAAAGAGCAGATGCCAGATCTGGTCCGGCGCGCTTTTCTTTCCAAATCAGTTGTGCTTTTTCATTATTGTATCGCTCAGATATTGAAGAGGGCTCTTTAAAATTAAAGTCTTAAAACATTTTCATATAAGGCTGGAAGCTTTTCCCTGAATCATAAAACTTCCTTTTTGAGACCTGAGCACCGTTTTGTTTTTTTCCCCAGACAAAAGTAAACCAACTAGCCATTGCTCTGATCAACATACATGGTGCCATTTGATATATATAAGGGGGATCATAAAATAAAGGGGGGGAATCAGATTTTGCTCTGATGACACTGAAGGGGAGTTATTTTCCGCAGAGAAACAACTACAAAACCTGTAATTTCCACCGAGTGCGACCGGGAGAACGGTGCGCAATCAAGATGGTGAAATGCGCTTCGGTGGGGGAGCTGAAGGCACTCAGATGGTGGATTTTGAGAAGGACACTCTAAGGTGATGGTTCTCGCCCAGGTCGTGGTTGTGGAACTCAATCAGGCACTCGATGGCCTCCTCCACCGAGCCCATCTGGATCAGGGCCATCTTGCGGTCGTTCCTGTTCAAGAGAAGAAAGGGGCTTGATACTTGGCCTCAAAAGAGGAAGAACAATTAAAGGAGGGGAGTAGGTGTGAGGTGCCTTACTGAAAAAACTTGAAGGCTTTGACCGTGGCTCCTGAGCTGGCAAAAAGCCTCTTGAGGTCTTCCTCCACCACGGCGGGCCTGAAGGTTGGGGGCAAAGTTGTGAGCTTCCATTTCTTCTCGTACGGCAATTCTCGGCAAGCCATTATTTCAACTACTCTCAACTCAACGGTATTTATAGAGCACTTTCAAACAGCCATTGCTGCATACAAAGTGCTGTACATGTGGTTTTCTGTCAAACTCGCACTGAAAAACACAGAATTTTACAGTTTTTTGACCTTGTCTAAAATGGCCTTAACAATAACTGGTGTCAAGGAAATACTAAGTCATACATCTCAACTAAGCAACAAGCCGTGTGTGTCAAGAGCTAATTCTGGGTTGTTAGTAGAAAGGACGCGTGTGCACATTGCAACTACAGTCAATTTTTCACATTTATCAAATCATCTGCAAGCTATTATTTTTAAGGCAATCTAAGATGAACTTGAAATATTACAATGAAGTCCAACATTTTCATCCCGTTTTCATACTTGGGCCAAAGAAATACAAGTCGTCCTTTGGCGCCATCTTGGTGTCAAGAGGGGAAAAAAAAAAGTAGTGGACTGTCATTTCAACAAAAATAATGTTTTGCCGCCATCTTGTAGCATGTACAGGCATTAACTCATTTTGAGATTACTTGAGGTTCAATGTAAACCTTTGCCATCATAGTTTATGGTAGAGTTAAGGTTTCAATTATTGAGATCATATAAACATTTTAGTCCATCCAGCATCAATGTCGAAGGGCTCGGTCCGCGTGGTTCGAACCTTAAAGCTACCATGACAAAGAACGACTCACGGTATGTTGGACAAATGGAGCGTGGCTGAGGGCGGAAAGATGTTTGAGTAGTTCTTGGAACCGGGCTTCTTGAAGCGATGCAGCGGCGAGTTGCTGAAGTCTTTGGTCAGGCCCTGGTCCTCCTGGCCTTCTCGCGGCAACTGCACCGTGGTGTGCTTGGACACCGTCACGCGAATGGCCCTGCCGTGCAGCCGCTGGCCGTTCAGGTGGCTAATGGCTACGACAAAGTCCAGATTAAACAACATCGGTTAGCCTCTCAGTACGCTGCAGAAATGCAAGTCTAAAAACAAAAAGTATGGCCTGGACGGATATTGCAAATTCTTCGTGTATTTTTTTTAATGGCAGCTATGTACCCGTGCCAAGGACTCGCATTCAAATGATGATCCATTGAAATCAAACCACCTCAGGAGAGGAGGAGAAAAAAAAAAAAAAAAAACCCACCCCACAACGTCATACTCGAAGCCTGAATCGTGACACAAAGGCACAGAGAGCAATGATAGCGGTAGCATGTCTTGCTCTATTAAAGCGCAAACCTTTTCCATTTTCCTTCGCGCGCGTAGCATCGAATACCAGCTAGCGTTTTGAAAACTAGAGATTGCCAAAAACTACAACTGGAACTAGTTTGCCTGCCTATGATTTTACATGGAAGCTTCACTGTTGAGCACAGGTATGTGGCCATTTTGCATGGCAAAAATCGATCATAACCCACGAATGAAATGAATAAAACTATGAACAGTAAATCTGTACATATGCACACATAAGAAAGGAAGAACTGGTGCTACCTAGTTGAGCCTGTGTGCCATCCGCCATCTGGATCAGAGCGTTCTCCTTTTTATTGAACAGGATCTTGACTCTCATCACGTCGCCATACACACCTGAAGAATAGGAGCACACCGTCAGACGGGAGGGCGGGCAGACGGTGGAACTGGGTGTAGTTGTCAAGAGTCACACACAACCAATCACAGCAGCCAACACAATTTTAATAATGATGCTACGGAATCTTCTAGCGAATGAATGAACGCGTGCTGATTTGAGGCTGAACTAAATTCGATCTGGTGGCGAATCAGTCTAACCCTAAATAAGGAGCCTTTTGTTAAGACAGGACAGCTGTAGAATACAATTTTTAAAGTTATGCTGTAAGGAGGGGGGGGGCAGATTTAAAGGGGTTGGGGGTGAAAGGAAATAAAAGTAATAAGTTTAAGGGGTTTGATTGCTTTGGCATGACATTGATTCTTAAACAACCTGGAAATCTAGCCAAAATCATGCAGGAGTAAAACTACACATGCATAAATCAACACTGAAGGAACTACAAAGGACATCATCCCAGGGGTCTCACATCAACTTTTGAGCTGCAGCATTTGTTTTTTTTTTTCTGTTGTTTCAGATTTTTTTTTTTAATTGCCACTTGTAATCCCCCCCCCCCCCCAAAAATGGAGAAACCAATTATAGCAGCAGCTTGTCGTCAGAGAGCATCACCTCCACTGAGGGTGATGCTCTTTTGGGGGGGGTGTTTTCAAGAACAACAGCTGTTCAAAAATTAAATGCTGCAGGTCTGAGCACACTGAGCCTCCATGTCTCTCAAAACCCCCCCCCATGTCATCCAAAACCAGATCTCTCGCGCTCACACACACACACACACACACACACACACACACACACACACACACACAAAGACAAATAACCCCCACCCCTCCCTTGGCTTGGCTGACGACAAGCCATCAGCGTCTAAGAAAATCAAATCAAACTTAAAGCCAAAATAACATGAGACCAAGACATGCCCACCTTGCCAGGTAACAGTAGTAATAAAAAAGGAGATGAAAGGATGATAACGTACCGAAAAGAATAAAGAGGCAGTGTGGCGTAACGCTCTTTAGAGACAGCAGGGGGAGCAGCGGGGCCAAAAAGGGTGGTTTGTCAGGGTACAGGGGAAAAGAGGCGAGGAGTGGAGGACAGTGGAGTGGAGTGGAGTCGGGACATGTCCGCAGGCCACAGGCAGCAAGGTCCACGGGAAGGCCACAGTACCATGGTGGAAGGAGAGAATGGAGAGAGGTCAAGGAGGAGAACAAGGAGGAGGAGGGAGTTGATGATGAGGTGGTGATGAGGAGGAGGCAGTGTGAATGTGGATATTCGGGGCAAAAATCAGTTGGGTGGGGGCGATTGGGGTGTGGCAATGATGTGATTATTTATTTGACAGCGGTATCCAATTTGAATGGCCATTTTTTGGGGGGGGGGGGGGGGGAAAAAAATAAAACGGGAGGAGAGGGCGTAATTGGTCATTGGCCGTGCAGTGAGTTGGCAAGAGTATAAGTGGGGCGGGATTGGACAGGGAAGGGGGGAGGGGGGTTAAAATAAAAAAAAAAAAGGAGGGGGAGAGAGAGTGGGAGAGAGAAAGGAAGTAAAAAATAAAAAACAAGGTCAGTATACACAAAGAAATGTAGTGCTTCAGACAGTAGAACTGGCTAAATTAAAATGCACTGTCACTATGGGGAACACTAGGAGAAAAAGAAGAGAAAAAAAGATTAACAATGAAATACAGAAAAAAGGCAGAGACAATATGTACTTTTAAATCACACGCTACACTTAGACGACTTAGCATGGGGTACACTTAGCTGTTTAAACAGTTATCCCAAATTATCCATCATCTTTTTATCTTTTCCTAAAACAATGATGAAACACAAGTGATATGCAAGTAATTCGGCAGATGCTGAACAAAAAAGGGAAAAACGCCCTAAAGACGCATTTGTAAGCAGTAAGAAAGTAATATTGTCTCTCCAAACAACTCAAGAATGATTTCAACTTATGGACAAAAAAAAAAAAAAAAAATAAAGATATGGAATTTTTTTTTTTTTTTTTTTTTTTTAAACAAAAACAAGAAGTTAGTGTACTTGAATAAACTTCACAGTGAGCAAAGTGGCAGGTCAGAGATGCAGCAGGTTTGGTCAAACAAACAAGAGGTCCTAAAAGAGAAGTGCTTTTAACCAAAATGGCCCCTTTTTTTTTTTTTTTTTTAAAAATGATCTCTTGAAAGTTTTGGCTGCTCTCCGGCTAGTCTGATCACCTGTAAGGGGGCGGCATTGAGCAGCCTGCCACACAAACATGCTACGGCCTGCTCAGAAAGCCTTGCCAAGTGTGTACTGACCTCCGGGTTCAGATTGCTGACCAACAAGACGTTGTGTCCGCTGGCGGCAGCGAGCCCGGCCAGGCTGAGGCGACTAGCGGCGGCCGCTGCTGCGGCCATGCTGCTGTGCCCGACGCCCAGAGACGCCAAGGCACTGGGGATGCCGGGCATTGCAAGACCTAAAAGAGGAGCAAACGGTACAAAAACAAACAAACAAACAAACACAAAAAAAAACAAGGTCCTATCTACACCGCTAAATTGCCACTACTGTACAGAGAAGATGCTGGAGTAAAGAGACTGCACTGACCTGCTTGCTGGATGGCGAAGGCAGGTGGGAATGCATGTGCACCTCCATACGGTGAGGCGGATATGATACCTGGTGCAGCTGTGGGGTGGAGGCAGTCTATGTTAATGACTTTCAACACACCTATACACCTCAAGGCGGTTTCCCGCTCGCACCAGGGGACCCCCCCCCCCACTCCAAAGTGCACATGAGTGGCCTGCACTGTTCTAAAAATATCTCACCAGTGATGACATTATGATTTTCCAGGAATGTTGGAGAAGTGAAGCCTACAACAGACGTCAACTTTATTTGGTGTTCAGAGTTCCTTCAAATGGCGGCAGGCGTGTACCAACTTCGATTTAACGTTCGTTTGAATGCGACTCTTATGAAACCAGCCTCATTAGAGGGTGTGCACACTTGGGTAACCACATTGTTTCACTTTACTTCTCAAAGGTTAGAAATCACTCCTCCTGGGCTTCATGTTTTGTACCACAGAAACTTTTGACACATCATCCTGTATTTAGAAATGTATTCAAAAAAATTGAACGAATCGTCGTCTCTTTACCAAAGGCAGCAGCTGCCATGGTCTGGTGGTCCAGGGTGGGCTGAGTGTCAGCGGTGGGGAGATCCAGGCGGGTGTAGTCCCTGCTCTTGTCGTTGTTGTATTTGACATTCAGGTTGGTGAGCTTGGAGAAGCTGATTCTTAGCGTGCAGCAGGCGTTGTAGATGTTCTGCCCGTCTAGACACTGAGACAAAAAAAAGTAAGGATGATTTAAGTGGTGTGCCCTGTTATGATTGACACACCCACCAAATTTCTTGTGGGTCAGCAATACTGACACTTTTTTTTTTTTTTTTTGCCCCTTAGGTGGCAGGCACATCGGCCTCACAGTGCAGAGTTCGATTCCGGCGCCGACCTCCCTGTGTGGAGTTTGGAGGCTCTTCCCGTGCCTGCGTGGGTTTTTTTTCTCCAGGTACTAAGGTTTCCTCCCACATTCCAAAAACATCCACCGTAGGTTAATGGAACACTCTAAATTGTCCCTAAGTGTAAGTGTGAATGGTTCTTCGTCTATGTGTGCCCTGCGATTGGCGTGCAACCTATACAGGGTGTCCCCCACCGACTGCCTGAAGACAGCTGGAACAGGCACCAGCACAACCCCGACCCTAATGAGGATAAGTGGATTAGAAAATGGATGGATGTTTCCCCTTACATTTCATGAGGTGCGACCTGAGTTTTGGGGGGAACCCAACATTCGTTGATGCACAAACACGGGACATTATCTAATACAGTGTTGACTAAATTCTATTGAGCCAAAGCAAATATTTTACACTGAAATAAAAACAACTGTCTGAATTAATCTCAAATTTACTTGCCGTGCATGCAATAACACCATTGTATGAATGCTAACTCTTTGGTCCACGTTGTGTGTGTGTCTTCCGCCATCTAGTGGAGAAGCCTGTCACATTCTGGCATTGATGAACAGATACATTTGCCGCTAAATCCAAAGTAAAAAAAAAAAAAAACATTTCCAAACCAATTAAGTGTAACAATCATGGATAATCTCCCATCACCGCACAGCGCTCATCAATCTAAAGGCTATAAAGTGAGCCACCCCTCCGCCTTGGTTGGACCAACTCTTACCTTGGCGTTGTGGGCCATCATGGCGTCGGCATACTGGATGAGAGCTTGGAACTGGTTGTTCTTTGTAAATGTGATGATCTTCAGCACTGTGCCGAATTTGGAAAATATCTGAGGGAGAGGTGAAAAGCGCGCATGTTAAAAGCAGCCCCGTTTGATCAAATGCCCGAGGGGGCGCCGGGTGGGCAAGCGACGCCCAGTCTCTGCGCACCTGGTGCAGCACGTCCAGGGTGACCGGGTAGAAGAGGTTCTCCACGATGACTCGCAGAACGGGACTTTGAGCGGCGGCGCCCACGAGGCCGCTGGCGTCCGCCGCGATGGCCATGCCGGCGATCCCGCCGCCGCCGTGCAGAGCGTTGACGGCCTGCAGAGCAGCCTGGGCGCGCTGAAGGGGGAAGGCAAACCAGATGCACTATTGAGCACGCGAGCCATTTGAGGTGCGCTTAGCGAATAGAAAGCAAACGCATTAAGCATTAGTGTGCGCGCCTCACCACTTGGTTGGGGGAGTTGTCCGTCTTCAGCTCTTTGTGGGTGGAGTACTGCATGTAAATGGGGTGGTTTCTGATGACGGGCGTCACGGACAAGTAGTAGCTCACCATGGTCTGAGCACACTCCTCGCTGTTCAGCTCCAGGAACGCCTATGGGGTAAAATGGAGAAGAACACGTGCATTTAAAAAAAAAAAAAAAAGCTGTTTTTCAAACAGGAAAAATTAAACAACACGCATGACAAACATGTTCATTGTCAACTTAACGACACGGTGCACATTTCAAGGCCCTACCTGGTTTTTCCCTTTCAGCATCAGCAGATTAGTGACTTTCCCAAAGGGCAAACCGAGCCCGATGACCTCGGCCTCGTTTATGTCGCTGGGCAGCTTGCGCAGGTGAACGACGCGTGACGGAACACCGGGACTGCGGACGTCACCCTTGAATTTTTTGCTGTCGTTGCCATTGGCTGCAAAGGGGGCGGGGTAGGGGGACAAGAGACAGATACAATCAGGGGAGTGAAAAGGCGTCTCTAGGCCTTCCTGAATAATGGATCGGTCGCCGTGGCAACACATACAACACAGACAAGGCAAGCACTTAAATGAGAGCTGACGCCCCCCCCCTCCCCACACACACAAAAACCTTCCATGGCAACCCCCTACCTGAGTTCATGATATAGGGCCCGTTGGATATGCAGGAAGAAAAGAGTTCGTCAGATCCCCTCTGTAGGAAAAGAAAGAAAGAAAGAAAAAAGGCTTGCTTTAATGTGGGGAACGACGAGCGCGCAGGAGTGCAGGTGGCGAGTACGGCTCTCGTGTTACCCAACCATTGTGTGCTAAGGTAGGACGTACTGTAACCCGAGTCATGAAAACACCCCTTAGAAGGAAACACAAAACCTCTACTGGCCACTAACAATGAGACGACTTGGCTTTGTCATTTGACACGATGGGCCTGATTCTCCTGTTCATCTTAAGTTCTCTCTCTTTTTTTTTTTCACAAGCCCTTGTCACCACTAAAGACGATTCTCCATCCTGACTTCTCAGGCGCACGCACACTGTGCATGAAGGCGTCGTTTTCAAAGAGACGTAAGTCATTGACAAATGACGGCAAACTCAGGCAATTTGCCCAAGACTCGTGAAGATCCATTAAAAAAAAAAAAAAAAAAAAAGGAGTGGCACTGAAAACATTTGATCGCTTTTTTTTTTTTTTTTACAATATGAACACGTGAGGCTTAAGCAGAATCCCCAAGTTCAATGTTTGACTTACTACAGCCCCAGAAGACCCCATTTGGTGTGACAATCCGCAGAAGGCCACATTTGACAGGGGACGGCCACATTTGAGCATTGCTCCACCTCGAGCGCGCGTCTCTGGAGTGAAGATGCTTATATGACAAAGTGCGAATGCTCCCCCCCAATAAGCACATGCAAGAACCATGGCTCTCGTTTGTCACAAGGGCTGTCACCAACAAATCTGTTTCGAATCAGAATCCGTGATTTCATCAAATACTTTTATAATCGCTGTTCTAATTAGAGGTTGCATTAAATTAGCTAATGAGTTTTCTTAGAAAAATAAATTACTAGCCACCTTGTAGTCGCGTAAAGGCGGGGTGCTCAAATTCCTGTGCGGACACTTTCTCTCTTTCTACCCCAGCTTCAATTTGCAGTCATCACATAAAACATGACTTTGATCCTTTTTTTAATCGTTTAAAACAACCTCAAAACTTGGGCATCTTTTTTTCCTCTGTAATCCGTACTGGCAGCCATGCCCCTGAATGAGTGCGTACCGACTCCAAACGTCCGTGTGATAAAAATGGTTCCGGGCGGCGCAAAGATGAGCGTTGTTATGGTTTCCAGGCAGAAATTTTTGTGGGCCACTTAGCCGCGTTAGCCTATTCCCCCCCCCCCGAGTTGCAACACAGTTCATACATTCGCATATTGCTTTTAGGAAGGAAGCAACAAGGCGCTACGGAGATAAAAACGGTTACTATTGCAAAGACCGGTCCGGTAGGTATTGGCGTAGTTTTACGATGATCCCGACATCTGACATTTTGAGTGAACAATTGCACCCAGTAAACTAGTTTGCACAGGCGCATTAGCCAGGATTTTTGTTTTTGTTTCATACTAATGACCTAGGTGTGTTCCTCATACAATTAATGTGTTTGTCAGGTCATGAGTAACTTCGGAACGGGCCTCTATCGTTACGCGTAGACAACCGCTCGTGACCAGAGTCCGACGTTTTCAAAACACTTCCTGCCACTCGGCACTCTCAACCGGGTATGAGAAGAGAAACACAAGTCGACGCCATCTGAACTGGAAGGACAGTGATAGCCTCTCCCAACTCTGCCCCCGCCCTCGTCCATCCCCAACACTCCATGTTGTTCACATGGCCTTGGCGATAATGAAGTACGGCAGTCACAAGAAGTGGCTCAGTGGACTAAGCTCCACAACGGGGGCCCACAATGAATGAAGGTCCTGTTCCGGATGAGACTGGGGGCATTGTTACGTGGCAGAGCATAAACATATGGAACCCCTTAGGACTCGCTGGATTTCAAGAGGCCTCGCAGTTGTTCTAAAACGGAACCGGTCGCACAGGTTCGCGAGCAATTGTTTTCATGGCTGGTGAACCCGACAGAGCCTTTGCGTTGCACAAGGTGGGAGGTTCCCAGACACTCAATACCTCCGCCAACGGGTGGCCAGGCATCAAATTGGACACTGACCCCCCACCCCCAAACAAAAAAACAACACGCTCATCTCGCCTTACTCCTTTGGCCCATGTCTCACCACTTGGCAAAGTTTAATTGAAACAGGCCAAGTAGTTTAATGAACATTTTAATCCACGTGTTCTACTTGCTAGCGAAAAAAAAAAAATCAGTATTTAGCCTGTGTGATCACATCTACAAGGCTCCTTTCGCATGAGTTGAGTTAAAATCCACGTGTTCTACTTGCTAGCGAAAAAAAAAAATGTTTTCAGTTTTTAGCCTGTGTGATCACATCTACAAGGCACATTGTGCTGGCTCCTTTCGCATGAGTTGAGTTAACCCTCTTGTTGCGCAGAGGGTCAAAGTGACGCATTTTTACTTTCAGGTAATAATGAGGGCAACTATTTATGAGTTGAGTTAACCCTCTTGTTGCGCAGAGGGTCAAAGTGACGCATTTTAAAGGAATAACAAAATCGTTTCTCCATTTTAAAGTTCCACTTGGCCTAAATGTAATCACCAGCCACCCATCCTTTGTCTTATCCTCTCAAAGTCATTTTTTTAAAAAAAATGCAAAATGACAAATGGTATGATAGCGGTCATGTATAACTTTCAGGTAATAATGAGGGCAACTATTTTTTATTGATTTTGCTTTTCATTTCCGACACCTGTTGGATAAAACATAACCTTGGGGTCATTTTGACCCAGAAACATTATTGCTGTTCCTGACAACTTTAGGTTGATGGAAATAAAACAACTCTGTGGATTTCCTCCCCCGTTTTGACAAGTTGGAAAATTAAAACAAGGAGGGGGGAGGAGGAAAAAAAAAAAAAACAGGAAGAGCGGCAGCAAGACCAGGCCTGCTTCCTGGCTTCTAGTTAACTCCCTGATGGGGACTTCATGATTACATGCTTCATGGTATTTCCCTCTTGTTCCTCATTCCAATTATATCCACAGAGCTGAGAAGCTACAATATGTGTAAAAGCAAAACCGTTGCCTTTTTTTTGGGGTGGGGGCGTTCAAAACTAACATAATTGCACTAGATGAGCCCGTAGTTCTCTCTCTCGCGGCACCAACGGCTAAATAGAGACCTTCAGATAATGGTGACGCATGACTGGCTCACTTCCTCAACATGTTGTGCGGCTTCCACTCAAAATGGAACATTTGAACGGTAGGCTGTTTTACTGCCTCTTAAAAAAACTTGTTTTTGTTTAGCGCTAAGAACAAAAACCATTTGGACTTGGGAGTAAGGTAGTAAAACGACGGTGGGTGCAGGTATGCGCATGTTTTTTTCCATCATCTGCCACTGCGGTGAATGGGAGGGGGCAGGGAGTCTCACCAGGGGGACTTTGGGGGAGGAGGGCTTTGGAATGTGACCGTGGAATTCCAGACGCTCTTCCCCAGACGAATAATTACAAGATTCCAGCAAAGCAGGGCACCGTCAGTGAGCGTCGCAAATACTTATTTATCACAAGTGGAGTATCCGGCCATCAGGGAGACTATGTTGAAAAACAGGCTAGGCTGGAAGGAGAGAGGGTGTGGTTTGTCCCCCGTCGAAGGCACGTACCTGATGACTTGTTCAAACAGACACGCAGACCTTTGGCCTGCGAAACAATAGCTCGACATTGCTTCCAGTCATGCCACCCACACTATCCTGTTGCCCAGGTGCTTTTTTACGGAGCAGAGAGATAATACGTAGCAAAGTCGCATCGGCCCAGACTGACCAGTAACTGTGGTCCTTTGATGTTTGCGGCAAAGTCTTTGAACATCTGCCCTAAAACCGTCGATTGCTGCCAAGAGATTACACGCAGACCTTTGGCCTGCGAAACAATAGCTCGACATTGCTTCCAGTCATGCCACCCACACTATCCTGTTGCCCAGGTGCTTTTTTACGGAGCAGAGAGATAATACGTAGCAAAGTCGCATCGGCCCAGACTGACCAGTAACTGTGGTCCTTTGATGTTTGCGGCAAAGTCTTTGAACATCTGCCCTAAAACCGTCGATTGCTGCCAAGAGATTAAACAAGACCTTAAGATTCAAGCTGTTTTTTTTTTTGTTTTTTTTAAAGTTGGGGCCGAGACAATACTCTCAAGTCCAAGGGGAGTTGAAAATGCTCCCTGAGAACACGACGAATAAACAGGAAGATTCATTTTCAAATAGCTGCACTGTTGACGGCCAACCGCCGCATACCAGATCGGACGTCATGAGAGATGATTGCCGTCGCAACCGCAACAAAACGGCTTTAGACAGCACTTTCATAATTACAGGGGAGAAGCTCGAGCAAATGGACAAGCCAACTCTTTCCCAGTGTCCGCAACGCTTCTTCACGCTTTCGACTGTTCACAAAGTATACGTAAACAACTGACTTATGTCTCAGAGGCCAGAGTAACATCTGTGGAACTTTTGGGCATGCATTTAGGTCAACCAATCCTGTTAATTACAGTGCACCTTCAACAATTACACAAGAAACAGACTTCATAACGCGGGTAATAAAGCAAAATCCCGCCACCCCCCCCCCACACATAATCTCCCTTCCCATGGATAAAAGCAGTTACAATGAAAGAAAACGAGTAAAAGACACGACAAATAGACAAACGATGTTTACCTTTGTGCCAACTGATATGTCATGGACACTGCTGTGGAAAAGACAAAACAAAGGGGCTGTCAGCAGGAAATTGCCGCAAATGTAGAGTAATACCAAATTCTTGAACAGGGGACGCAAGAAAGAAACCTTCCTTACTCAATTTCAGGGACGTAGCCGGATCCCAGAGGGTACAAGTCAGCGTCAAGGCGGCTGTGAGGTTGCAGGAAAATAAGACAAAAGCAAACTTTTAGCTCTCGGGTACGCAGAGAACATCTCGTGAAAACAGACAAGAGGAGAAGAGTCAAGTGAGCACACTGCCGTTACACTGAACACGCAACAAGCAAGACACGAACACCATTCCAACTGTCGAATTCAGGTGATCGACGAGGAAAGGGGGGGGGGGTGGAATATAACATGAGAAGATGCGGC
>NW_017805955.1:227098-231754 GCF_001891065.2 Hippocampus comes | reverse complement strand
GGTAGTTCTCTCTCTCTCGCGGCATCGACGGCTAAATAGAGACCTTCAGAGAATGGTGACGCATGACTGGCTCACTTCCTCAACATGTTGTGCAGCTTCCACTCAAAATGGAACATTTGAACAGTAGGCTGTTTTACTGCTTCTTAAAAAAACTTGTTTGCTTCCCCAGACGAATAATTACAAGATTCCAGCAAAGCAGGGCACCGTCAGTGAGCGTCGCAAATACTTATTTATCACAAGTGGAGTATCCGGCCATCAGGGAGACTATGTTGAAAAACAGGCTAGGCTGGAAGGAGAGAGGGTGTGGTTTGTCCCCCGTCGAAGGCATGTACCTGATGACTTGTTCAAACAGACACGCAGACCTTTGGCCTGCGAAACAATAGCTCGACATTGCTTCCAGTCATGCCACCCACACTATCCTGTTGCCCAGGTGCTTTTTTACGGAGCAGAGAGATAATACGTAGCAAAGTCGCATCGGCCCAGACTGACCAGTAACTGTGGTCCTTTGATGTTTGCGGCAAAGTCTTTGAACATCTGCCCTAAAACCGTCGATTGCTGCCAAGAGATTAAACAAGACCTTAAGATTCAAGCTGTTTTTTTTTTTGTTTTTTTTAAAGTTGGGGCCGAGACAATACTCTCAAGTCCAAGGGGAGTTGAAAATGCTCCCTGAGAACACGACGAATAAACAGGAAGATTCATTTTCAAATAGCTGCACTGTTGACGGCCAACCGCCGCATACCAGATCGGACGTCATGAGAGATGATTGCCGTCGCAACCGCAACAAAACGGCTTTAGACAGCACTTTCATAATTACAGGGGAGAAGCTCGAGCAAATGGACAAGCCAACTCTTTCCCAGTGTCCGCAACGCTTCTTCACGCTTTCGACTGTTCACAAAGTATACGTAAACAACTGACTTATGTCTCAGAGGCCAGAGTAACATCTGTGGAACTTTTGGGCATGCATTTAGGTCAACCAATCCTGTTAATTACAGTGCACCTTCAACAATTACACAAGAAACAGACTTCATAACGCGGGTAATAAAGCAAAATCCCGCCACCCCCCCCCCACACATAATCTCCCTTCCCATGGATAAAAGCAGTTACAATGAAAGAAAACGAGTAAAAGACACGACAAATAGACAAACGATGTTTACCTTTGTGCCAACTGATATGTCATGGACACTGCTGTGGAAAAGACAAAACAAAGGGGCTGTCAGCAGGAAATTGCCGCAAATGTAGAGTAATACCAAATTCTTGAACAGGGGACGCAAGAAAGAAACCTTCCTTACTCAATTTCAGGGACGTAGCCGGATCCCAGAGGGTACAAGTCAGCGTCAAGGCGGCTGTGAGGTTGCAGGAAAATAAGACAAAAGCAAACTTTTAGCTCTCGGGTACGCAGAGAACATCTCGTGAAAACAGACAAGAGGAGAAGAGTCAAGTGAGCACACTGCCGTTACACTGAACACGCAACAAGCAAGACACGAACACCATTCCAACTGTCGAATTCAGGTGATCGACGAGGAAAGGGGGGGGGGGTGGAATATAACATGAGAAGATGCGGCGGGCGACTTTGAAGCACCCCCCACGACGAACAAACGCCACGCCATAAAGTCGCCTTACTGTGGTTTGATATGGCTCCCCCCCGGCGGTTGAAAAAGTCCCTGGGATTGAATCAAGGCGAAATGTTGGGAGGCGAAGACATCGGTTGCTTCCAACATGGCCCTGACTCCCCGCACAAAACATGAATGCGGAAATGAGACACGTTGCTTTAGCTCGACCTGCCCCAACTTAACTCGCTCGGTTAAAAAAAAAAAAAAAAAAAAAAAAGACAGAAAGAAAGACCAGCGTAGCTTAAGCAACCACACTATGAACTACTGCCCTTCTGCTATATCCGCTAACACCATTGCGAAAAAGTCTAAACGGGACAAAAAATGAACCATTTTTTCCATAACTTGACGACGGCTAGCGGAGGTTAACGGCTAGGCTAGCAGCTAACTGTTGCATGTTTGGGTGAGCGTCCGCGGAGGAGGAGGAGGCGGAGGTGAGGAAGAAAAGAGGGGGGAAAAAGTACATTTAAGTAACAACTTTCGCCAGCGGAACACAAAAAAAGGCGACGACGAGGACGCCGCGAGGCGCCCGCGGGTGTGAGCGCGCGGAGGATTTACGCGTAGAAAACGGCGTCGGGGAAGCGGTTGCGTTTACAACTCACCCGTCCATTGCACAAGAAAAAAACTGCAGGTCTGAGGCGAAGGTAGGGCGGCAGACTTGCTTGATTTTCTTACAAAATGGCTGAACGCGCGCAGGCGAGCGCTGATTAGTCAGCTCGCCTACAACAGGCCGGAGAAGGCGGGGATTAAAGGCGACCAGCGCTGCCATTGGTCATAACGGCCATCAGTTATGTTGAAGGGGGCGGGAGTATGAAAAAAAAAACAAGGCCGCGGCAAATTTCCACTCATCGGCCAAAATATTAGGAACACCAGCTGGTTTTGATTGACGTCGTCAAATGAGACATTCATTTGCAATACTGTACCCAAAAAGCATAACGCATTCACTTCGAAAAAAAGTATATATTTTTTTTCTGATTAATGTATTTTGGGGTTTTGTTCTTTTTTGGGGAGGGCATTTTCTCTCTGGTTATAGGAAAACCCCCGGTTTAAAAAAAAAAAAAAAAAAAAAAAGACAGAAAGAAAGACCAGCGTAGCTTAAGCAACCACACTATGAACTACTGCCCTTCTGCTATATCCGCTAACACCATTGCGAAAAAGTCTAAACGGGACAAAAAATGAACCATTTTTTCCATAACTTGACGACGGCTAGCGGAGGTTAACGGCTAGGCTAGCAGCTAACTGTTGCATGTTTGGGTGAGCGTCCGCGGAGGAGGAGGAGGCGGAGGTGAGGAAGAAAAGAGGGGGGAAAAAGTACATTTAAGTAACAACTTTCGCCAGCGGAACACAAAAAAAGGCGACGACGAGGACGCCGCGAGGCGCCCGCGGGTGTGAGCGCGCGGAGGATTTACGCGTAGAAAACGGCGTCGGGGAAGCGGTTGCGTTTACAACTCACCCGTCCATTGCACAAGAAAAAAACTGCAGGTCTGAGGCGAAGGTAGGGCGGCAGACTTGCTTGATTTTCTTACAAAATGGCTGAACGCGCGCAGGCGAGCGCTGATTAGTCAGCTCGCCTACAACAGGCCGGAGAAGGCGGGGATTAAAGGCGACCAGCGCTGCCATTGGTCATAACGGCCATCAGTTATGTTGAAGGGGGCGGGAGTATGAAAAAAAAACAAGGCCGCGGCAAATTTCCACTCATCGGCCAAAATATTAGGAACACCAGCTGGTTTTGATTGACGTCGTCAAATGAGACATTCATTTGCAATACTGTACCCAAAAAGCATAACGCATTCACTTCGAAAAAAAGTATATATTTTTTTTCTGATTAATGTATTTTGGGGTTTTGTTCTTTTTTGGGGAGGGCATTTTCTCTCTGGTTATAGGAGGTATTTTTTTTCTGCACTGTGTATTTTTCCCGTCATAAAAAAGAATCAAAAGACCGAAAAAAATATTACAAAAAAAAAACGGAAAAAAAGTAATCTGAAGAATGGTAATAAATATTTCAAAACACACAAAATCAATGAAACACAAACAACATCAACAAATAGTCCAAAAAACAACCCCCCCCACCCAAAATAAAATACTGAGAATTTTTTTTCCTAGAGAATGTAACACGCTTCCATAGTTTCAATCGGTGCTTCCTGTTATCAAACCGAGATACCGTATGTCAATTCATCCATCCATCCATATTCTTATCTACTTCTCCTCACGAAGGTCACGGTCGTGCCAGGGCCTATCCCAGCTATCTTCGGGCAGTAGGGGGGTGGCGGGGGGGGACACCCTGAATTGGTTGCCGGCCAGTCGCAGGGAACAACCATCCGCGCTCACACTCACACCGAGGGACAATTTAGATTTTAGAGCAACTTTTAACTCTTGTGTTAATGGCATTTTGGGGTAGCCTCGGTGTCAGGATTAAAAGGGGGACCTTGCAATTTTTTCTTCAGAGTTAGGGTTAGGGTTCACTCCACCTAAAATCTTTGCAAACCTTATTATACTGTATCAAACAGGGATCGTTCCAATATTTTGCAACTCTCTGCTAAGTTTTTGGACTTCCCTACGTGGTGAAGGACCAGGAGCGTGTCATTTGGAGGCCCTCGCTCCACATCCATTTCGCGCAAGAGTTTGAAGATGAATGTTTATCTCTTGATGAAAACGGTTTGCGGTGTTGTCTTTCAACTATATTTTAATTCAACAACAACAAATAAAAACAAAAAAAAGAACCATGTCGGTTGCCCTTTACTGGACAGCAGCTGGTGCTGAAATTGACCCAGCTCCAAAGTTCATGATTATTTCAGTGCTGTGGACATGCGGGTGTGTTTTGCAAGTTCCACAGTGGCTCATAAACGCCCTTTAGTGGCACATTGAAAGAACTGCACTTTGCAGTCACATGACACTAAAGCAAGCGAGTCACTTCTTCGTTACTCATTCACCTGATTTGAGTGACACAAACAGTACTTTTACTCTTGTTTTGGAGGACAGGAATAGGTATCAGCGTTCAACCCAAGGTTGTTTTTTTTTTTCAAATGCACAATTAATTAATATCAACTAT
>NW_017805955.1:199598-222098 GCF_001891065.2 Hippocampus comes | reverse complement strand
TGTTGTGCCGACACGCTGTTTATATAGCGGAAAGGGGGACGTCCCTGAGGACAGCGTGCGGATATTACAGTGGGAAGGGTGAACGTGAAAGAGGATGCTAAAGGCACACCCCACCGTAGGTGTATATGGTATACAGTACGTGCATTGCGCAAAACATCCCAAAAATGACACGCTTACGAAACATCGTTTAAAGTGCAAGCTACACATCTCACGTTCTGACCTCGGACTACTTGACAAGCAGCAGTTTTAAACCTAAAACCGCTTTGCATCTCCAGATCACTGCCGCTTGCCTGCGAGCATAATTGCGACAAAAGTCTTTACGGCCAATTCGAGAAATTTGCTACCTGTGACGCGATAATAATAATAAAAAGAAAAAAAAACCCACGCTGGACTCATTAAACGTCTTTAAAGCCTTTGATCCATTTCCAAATGCCATCCTGCGGTGATCTCAACTGCCGGCCGTCCCGCAGACAGCAAAAACAAATACGTGTCATGGCTATGAGGTCAAAATATAAACCACAGTGGGTCGTTTCTGCAGCTGCTCCAACAGGAAGTGACGCGGAAGCGACCCCTAGAGGCCATAATCAAAAGCAGCTGGGAACGTTTTCCAACTCGCGTCGGACAAAAATTAATAAATAAAAAAAAATCTAGACTTGTGAATTCCTTCGCTATGATGCAAAAAGAATCTCGACAGTCCCTGTTTCTTTTCCCCTTACTCTGTTTCCTGCCGTCTTGCATGCATCAGGCAGTTGGTGAACTTTTTAGGGAAGGTGTTCAAACTACGTTGTAAATGTCGGAGTGGATCCCGGCCGTTTCTTATCAGGAGCTTTTTAATCTGTGGAAGTGCTTTTCTTTCAACATTCCCAGGCAGTGTGGCAGCGCACGCGCACACACACACGCACACACACACACGCACACGCAGCCATACAGCATGCAAGACGTCAAGTATGAGCAGCTGACATAAATCAAGATTACTTCTCAGAAACCCAACTAAAACTTTCCCATCTACTGTGCACTACTGAAATGCTCTAATACGCACGACTGAAATCCCCCCGTCACAAAACTGAAACGCTCTCACCCACACGGCTGAAATCCTCTCAAACACACCCCTGGAATCATTTCACACATCATGGTGATTTATGGTCATAGACCTGTTTCAGGAGTGTGTATCAAAGCATTTTATGATAAAATGTGAGATAAAAACTGTTGCGTTTCCCCCCCGCCCAAAAAAAAGTAGTTTGAGTGTTTCAGTCGTCTGAATGACAGAATTTCAGTTGTGGCGTGAGAGCGTTTCAACACTGTGTATGAGAGTTTTAGCAGTGTTTGAGAATGTTTCAATGAGAACAAAATCAATTTTCGTAAAGCGTCAAAGCGTTTCAGTCGTGTATCAAGAGCGTTTCAGTTGCATGTGATAACATTTCAGTAGTTTGGGATAGCACTTCAGTCGTGTGTGTGTGTGTGTGTGTGTGTGTGTGTGTGTGTGCATTTCAGTAGTGTGTGATAGCAATTCAGCATTGTGTGTGGGATCAATTCATTAGTGTGTGAGACTATGTCAGTAGCAAAAGTGTGTTTTTCATTTCAGTAGTGTGTGCGAGCATTTCAGAAGTGTGTCAGTTTCGATAATGTGAAATCACGTTTCAGTGAAGTGTGAGTGTTTCAGTGGTGGAAGGGAACATTTCAGTAGTGTGTGAGAGCGTTTCAGTGATGTGGATGATAGTATTTCTGCAGTTTGCATGCGAAAGCATTTCGGCAGTGTGTGTGAAAGCCTTTCAGGAGCATGTGAGAGCGTTCAGCAGTGTGTGCGTGTTTCAGTGGTGTTTGACAGCATTTCAGCAGTGTGTGTGATAACATTTCAGTCGTGCGTATGAGAAAGTTTCAGTTTGCTATGTGAGAGTTCATTCTGAATAATCCCTCAGACGGCACCTCATAGTCAGGGCTGGTGTCATACTAACATAACACACACACACACACACACACACACACACACACACACACGCACACGCACACGCACACACACACACACACACACACACACACACACACACACACACACACACACACACACACAGTAATTCAACACTCTTCCTCCACCAGCAATGCAGCCAATCTAAAAAAAAGTGCTTTGTTTTCTCTCTCTCTCGCTCTCTCTCACTCTCTCCTCTCAATCCCGCCACACCCTAGCCCAGCAAGAGATGACATCATATAATGTGCTAATACACACACACACACACACACACACACACACGCACACACACACACACACACACACACACACACACACACACGCACACACACACACGTGCATACACAAGCGTGGTTGTAAAGTTTTGTCTTTGCATTGTTCTGCGGCGTAAAAACTTGCAAACGTAGCAGACAAAGGGCGGAACTGTAGCACACACATTCACACACGCACAAATGCGCACGCACGCGCGCATGCACACACACGGGCCTCGATGGACATTACATCGACTCACTGGGAAGACTTTACCACAATCAAAAAAAAAAAACTAGACGGATTCGCATACAGGTCCATTAAAACAGGTCACAGTGCAAAGGCGGCCATATTTGTTGATGATGCCATTTTACGAGCAATGTCCCAAAGAAACTACGACACTTGCAAAATGACTTTCCGAGCATCTTAGCCTAAGCTAACCAGCACTTGATCGAAATAATGATGATCTCGTCTCAGTATGCTCATGAATGTTATCTCGTGTCATCATATCATATCATTGGAATGAATGGGCATGCTTGTTCCCCCCCACCTTCCAAAAAAAGTGCTCTCTAATACTCTGTAATGAGACAATTCAATGGAAATAAAAAGAATGAAACGGGTGCAGGTGTCCACCATAACCTCCTGGGGGCAGGATAAGACACGTATTGATATAATGTATACGGACATAAGTACACTCGATTTAGCTCCGTGCAGAGGATAAATAAGACATGACTGAATGCTGTTTTATTGAATGTCTAAATGTGCGTTTGTAGTAAAATACCATTTACATCTTCATCCAAAGGACACAATTCAAAGTGAGTTGAAGAGATTCATTTTAGATAAAAGTAGTCCTTCGCAACCATTTTGTGACTCCTGTCGGCAATGACCCCATCTTTTGGGGAGGAGGGTCAATTCGGAGCGTAATTTTTTTTCTTTGTGGGGGGTTCAAAGGAAATATAAAATGTGGCATGGTGAACTTTTTCAATGAGACTTGCTGCGGCCAGCACAAATTCCTTCCGATTGGCGTGTTTGATAACACTTTCTATGTGTGTGTGTGTGTCTGCGAGGCGTTTCCTGTTGGTGGGAGTGGGACAAAGCTGTGTTTCCTCTGTCAAAGCCGTCTGCATTGTCCGAGGCTCGTGCGTTCCCGCACTGTGGTACACAATGACCGCACACACAAACGTGATAAGAGACGAATTCTGAAAATAGATGAACTCATGTCACACACGCTCACGGCCGTCTTTGTGCTCTTAGTAAGTGGGACAGCTGTAACGAAGTACAAAAACTTCTTCCACTGGGCTTTTAGTAGATTTTTCAGGTATTCTGACGATGTTACACTTTTACTCGCTACGTTTGAAAACAGATATCTGGACTTGCTCGCAGTGTGAACTTGATGTGATGTGCAATGCGAGCCCGAAGGTGGTCCACAAAGGCAATATTAATCGGAATACCGTATTTAGACTAGTGTGGGGGGGGGGGGGCTGCATAGAACGTAATATTGCATATTGGTGTAAAATAAGTACTTCTAATTTTACCACAGGCTTTTTTTTTTTGGTACTCGAGTATTTGTGCTTCGACCGAAGTACCCTTGCCGCCTCTGCTTATCGGCAACCTCGCCAAATGCCTTTGATAACGTTGACGCACCCACTGACAAAAACCTTGCCTCTTGATATGACAAGGGCTTGCGGACGCCATCGTGTGTGTGCGTGCGTGTGCGTGTGTGTGTGTGTATAAACAGCCAGTGGGGGAGCTCCTGGTGTTATCTGTCGTCCATTTGGAACATTCCGTAAAAGTGGTCAGTGAGGCTCGCACACTGGTTGAAGGAATTACTGAGGCTGGGAGTCGGAGCCCGGCTCTAACCAAGGGCGCCGTTGCCCGGGAGGCCTGCAGTGAGCTGGCAGCGTTTGTTTATCATCAACTTGGATTTAAGGGCTTTAAAAGGTTCGCAGCTCAGCACGACTCGACACTCATTTTTGCAGTTAAAGGGAGAAACGACTGTAGAAATAAATAAAGGGAGCGGTTGCTTTTCTGCTCTTATAGCAACATACGCACTGTATACACACACACGGAAATAATAGCATGAAATAATTAATGCTCAGTTTTTCATTATTATTTTCATTATAAATAATTTGATGAGTTAACCAATTAACATTTTTGTTATTTATGATAAACCAATGAACGAATTATCTAATGAGCTCAAAGAACTTAAAAAGTACAAATGTCAATATTTGAAGTAACCAATTTTCGCTTTTTTTCTCTTTCTTTTTTTTAGCATCGTTGCACCGCTGCAGAGCTAGCACCAATCATGCTGTTACCATGACAACCAAGGCGGAGCTAGCGAGTTGCGATGAGACAAGTGGCTTTCACTTGCAGAAGAGTTGAGTTTGACGACAAAAATGCAAGCGCTTAAAAAAGACATTTTGTATTTTCACTGGCGGAGGCAGCACTTCATCACTTTTTCTGATACTGTATATTAAAAGACAAACGCATTATTATTTCATTACAAATCGTGTTTTTAAACATTTTGGCAGATTTTTAACATTTTTTTTGCACATTTGACTATATTTAAAAAAAAATCATGTTTGCATATAATTTTCCCACAAATATTCTTTAACAACAATTTTAGCTGGCAACTCCTATTATTGTTATGCTTCTTTCTATTTCCAACCGGTTGAGAATGACTCAAGCTAATTATTTTTTATGACAACCATTTTTTTTTTAAAAGTCGCTCAGTGCATCAGCAAAAGCATCCAAATTCTTTGTCTAATCCTTCTGGCAAAAAGGCAACTAGACAGGGAAGGAAAGGGCGGTGTTGTCCTGCCGTTATATCAAAGGGAGCTGAAAGACATATTTTCACAATAAAGCAAACGGATTCAATTAGTGATTCATGACATCCCTTTACATTGTGCTCAACTCATTTCCTCCTGGCCTAGGCTGCCTTTTACGACAAAGTGAATTCAAGTGAATGTTTTGAAAACAATGAGGGGACTGTTTAATTTTGGGGGGTTTGGTTGTAAGTGGAGCGTACCTTGAGATGTTGGAGTTGTCGTCGGTCATCGTCCAGCTGCCTCCTCTTGTTCTCAATTTCTGTCTGCTTCTTCCTTTTTTCCTACAACCAAATGAGTACATTATTTGTATGGATGTTATGCACCCAAAAGCGCAGACACGACAAAAATGCTCAAACAATATGCTGACATTCATTCTTTATTTATTTTCAAGCTATTTTGCCTGTGGTGAAGGAATATCGATCATAGCATTCAAAGCATGCAGCAACACACATCCTTCACTTTTTTTTCTGCCAAGGTGACTCAGCTTTTGATAGACATGAATTTTAAAAAAAAAGTTTTCAAGTTTGAGCCATTTTTTTTTTTTTTTTTTTAAGAATGTCGGTTGAAGTACCGCCAAAGGATTTTCTTTTTAGGAGGGGTGCACCTACCATTCAAAGCATGCAGTGACATTTCCAAACTTTTACTGTTTTCTGCATGAGCGCCTGAATTGAAATGAGAAATTCAAACAGATTCTGTGTGACTTTCGGGCCCTGCTTCCTCACTTATGTTTTTTTTTTTTTTTTTTTTTTTAGCATGAAAAATGACAGAATAAGCAAGTGATTGAGTGGATTAACTTTTGAAAATATATGCTCCTTGTGCTCAAAAATGTATAATTTTTTTAAAATCAGCATTTTTAAAAAAAGAACTATTTTTTGGGGTGGTTTAATTTTCAGCTATTTTGGTTGCATTGAATGAATAGTGGTCAAATTTGCCACAGGATTAGCATTTTTAAATGGTCTCACATTCAAAGCGTGCAGAAAAATTCAACACTTTACTCATTTTCTGTTGTTGAAATAACAATAAAAACTGTCAGTGTTGGTGTTGGAAAATGAGAAATGTAAAAAAAAAAAAAAAAAAAAAAAAAACTGTGTATGCGTGTGTGCTCCACGTCTTTATTCCATCTAGTAATATTTATCTTTCTTTTAAGCGTGAGTATTTACAGAAATAACAAGCAAGACGGAGTGCCTAAGTGCATTGGCGTTTGATGTTTTCTTGTGGTGCCAGGAGATGGGACATAAACGGATTTGGGGCTCAGCGTCGTCACGGAGAGCCAATAAGATGTTCCCTGTTGCTTTTCTACTCACAGCGATGACCTGGAGCCTCTCTTCTTGCGACACCTCATCCATCCTAAATGTGGCATGAAAAAGAAAGAGAGAGAGAGAGAGAGAGAGTGAGAAGCAGGTCGAGCAAACGTTTGCTGACTGCAGCATTTGCCCGTTGGCCGCCCACAACAACATACTGTCAACAAGTTTGATACGCGTTGCTTTACTTTGCTTTGGATTCTTTCCAGCGCAGGAGAGTCGGTGGAGGCATGCTAATGCGCCAGCAGGAGATTCCTGCTCTACTTGTAATGATTTCCAGACAAGAGGAGTGAGAATGGAAGGGAAAAAGGCTGCTGCACAAAAAAAGGGCGGCGGTAATACTGGCAAAGTGTTGAGCATGTCGCAGTTTTGTTTTCTAAACACAAACAGATTTTCTAATCTTTGCAATGAAGCATTAACATCAGTGTCTAGCAATAAATCCTCTCTCTCTATTTATTTATTTTTTTTAGAAAAGTGCAACATGAATTGGTAGTGTTGTTTTTTTAGGAAGCAAACAATGAAGACAAATGCGACAAAAACAGCCTGTACCCATGTTGTGTTTTTGTCAATGACGACAATGATGAAATGATTTTGCCGACGGCCCTTTTTTTTCCACAACAGTAACACGATGGTGACAAGCTTATAATGTTACTCGACAATCATTTCGTGATGAATGTCATCGCAAACTGTACATTCTGGTGCTAACGGGCTGTTAGCCACCTAGCAAGCGTCCGTTTATTAGCTGCTCTGTGTGCTACTGTTAAGAGTAGAACATGCAGGGGATTTTTGGCCGGGATAGCAAGTGAAATGCATTGTCTTATTGACCCATGAGTAAAACTATCACATATCGATCAGACGAAAATGTTGAGGAAATGAACAATGCAAACAAGGTCATCAGCAACAGTTTGGACAGACGTACACAATGGCTTCAATCTTTTCCCCAGTCTGCTTTCAGGTCGCCCCCCTCAAGTTTTCCTCCCGGTGGAGGAGATTATTTCGTTGATGTACACAGACAGAGCCTCGGAGGCATAAGAGTGCCTTGTGCTATGTGTCAAGGAGCCACATCAGCGTCACACGGACACGACCGCAATCATCTGATCGACCGCCACCCCCATGCAACTGTGCACACAAGACACTTGCGCTGTCTCAATGCTCGCCTGTGCTGCCTTACATGAATGCTCCTGGTGTGGGAAAAGCCTTCTAGCTCAGGGCTTCTCAACTTTTATTGAACCAAGGCCCACAGTTGACACGAGAAAAATCTACCAGGCCGGCACGCCACCAAACAAACAAAAACGTCAGAATGGAATTGATGATTTCGTTTCAATTTGTTAACTATATAGAGTTTATCCAGAGCTCGCATTTATCTGTGTTGATTTAAATGCATGACAACTGATTTTGTACAGTGCATATAAAAAGTCTACACACCCCTGTCCGAACACCAGATTTTGACACAAAAAAACCCCCAAAAAAATGAAAACGAGCTAATTCATTACAAAACCTTTTCCACCATTAATGTGACCTATAACTTAGAGCACAACTTATTTTAGTTTACTTGATCTTTTTTAGAGGTGGAAGTGCAAATACACCAAAATAATATGGGATGTTTCTGTGTTCAGAATTAACCCAATTTTTTTGGTGGTAACACTGAATGCTATCGTGAACTGTTCATAATTCCTTCCACCTCATCTAAGACTCAGTTTCAAACTTTTTACTAGGGATGGATGAGTACCGATACCCGGCATCGGTATCGCTGCTGATACCAGTCTTATTTCAAGGTATCGGTACTCGAAACGACGACCGATACCGTGGTCATTTCATGATCAGGAACTCGAAATTAGAAGAATAGCAAATTGCCAGAAGAATAGCAAATTGCCATTTTCTTCATAGAATTTTAAGAAAAACTGCTCTTTTGGGAAATATAGGTCTTTCTATAAAATGATAGGTCACTTTTTTTTTGGGTTGTGGGGTGGATTTTCTGTCTGAAAAGTGCTAGTGGTTTCGGTGACTACTCAAGAATTGAGTACTCGTATTGGTATTGGTCTGAGAAAAAAGTGGGATCGAACATCCTTACTTTTTACATTCACCGTATAGTCCAAAAATATAGGGACGACTGTGATTGGCCACTCTGTGTTTTGTGGGTGTGGCTTCATGAAAAAAAGATGAATTCTAGAAACAGTGCAGCATCGTCGGAACAGTAAGAAAGTCAAGACATCAAGCTCAGAAAACACATGGATAACAGGAAGTGGTCTTGAACAAACAAAGTCATATTTTGTCAATACGGCAAGGCCGGTGCATCGCAAGAGAGCTGACTAATGACGGAGCTAATTCCCCCCGATGAGCGCAGCCGACACTCTTGTAGCACTTCCAGGAAAGGAACGCATTAAGGGCCCGCATAGAGCCCCACCAGCTTGCCGCTAATAGCATAGCTTCCTCCGGCACCGATATTCACTTTACACAAGGCGAAAATGACACAAAACGCATCCAAATGAGAATCTTTCAAAAGATGGTGACAAGTTTCCTTTCGACGCAGGTTTTCATAATCTTCCGACGCATGTGTGATTTCTAGCTGTGAGACGCCAATTTTGACACATTGAATAGCATGATTAATTCAGGACTTCTCTGTATTGTTATTCATGCTGCACCGTCTGGGTGGGGGGGCGGCACAACAGAAAGATTATATTTAACTGGTACACTAACTGGACACCGTAACAGCCGGTGCCCACCCACGCACTAGCGCAGCCAATAAAGGCTTTAGTGCCTCAAATACTGCAGCAACCATGTGGGAGGATTTTATTTATTCATTTTTATTATTCATCAGAAAAACAAAACAAACAACGGGGATGCTATTAAAACCAGTCGAGTGGAGCAATCAACCCGCGGAGCATTTTCAAATGCCGAACGCGACAAAACGGTGACTTCACTTTTTAATTGGAGACTTGCGTGTGAGAGGTGCTCATCGGCGCCTTTGCAATCAAGCGGAGGAGAGAGGTTCATTCGGAGTCAATTAAGGTGAGATCAAAAACAAATTAGGTTTCCTGAAAATTTTCTCTTAATAGCGAAACTGTGAACACCTTCCAGGCATTTTATAAAGCGACTGCCTCATTCCTAAATTCCATCCATCCATTTTCCGATCCGCTTATCCTCACAAGGGTCGCGGGGGGTGCTGGAGTCTATCCCAGCGTCTTTGAGCAGTAGGCAGGGGACACCCTGAACCGGTTGCCAGCCAATTGCAGAGCACACAGTGACGAACAACCATCCGCGCTCACGCTCACACCTCGGGACAATTTAGAGTGTTCAATCAGCCTGCCATGCATGTTTTTGGAATGTGGGAGGAAACCGGAATACCCGGAGAAAACCCACGCAGGCCCGGGGAGAACATGCAAACTCCACACAGGGAGGCCGGAGCTGGACCCGGTACCTCTGCACTGTGAGGTCGACACACTAACATTCCTAAATTGATTGAATTAATTTATTTCCTAAAATTCTCCAAACGACATTTTTTAAAAAAAGAAGTCAGGCATTTTGAATTGATTTGAATCGGGAAATCCTTTTTTCTTGGCAGTTCAGTTCTTGGAAGATAAAAATCTGATTCTCGGTTTAACTCTTCAGTGTGTTTTCAATGAGGAGCTAATGGCTAATTTTGATCCGGAATCGCTGATTTGGCTTCTGTTACTTGTTTTACTTTTTCCAAACGCGATAAACGAAATGCTCGGCCGAGAGAATTAGAGAGCCATATTTCACCCATGAATGCTTTGAACGATAAGAAAGACAGCAAAAATTGGCAACGAATGAATGGATTTTCCCACACGTACACTCGAGTAATAGAAGTGTCTGGCAAGGGGGAAAAAAAAAAGAAAAGTTTCCACTCCACAGAGTGAATGATGACAGTGAAATGACTCTTGACTTAATGACCCTCGCTCTGCATTGGAAGAGAAAGGAAACTAATCTCCATGTCCCCCCTCGTCCCCCTCCTCACACTGCTGGAGAAGCACTTTGCTCTCTGAGTCTGTGCTCCACACTTCCATGTCTTCCTTCCTTTCTGGCCTGACAAAAAAAAAAAAAGACAACAATAGCCTTCCCTACACACGCATACACATTCTTGTGTCCGGGTCAACCGCACATGCAGGTCAACGCATCGGACTGTCTGAAGCAGCAACGGTCAAACCTCGAGAATGTCCGTGTTAGCGAGGTCCAGTGTTAGCATTCAAACTTGTTAGCTTGTACTGTTACAATCGGTTTGTCAATTGTGCAGGCAGCATAATTGTATTCAGAGTTTTGGTTTTGAAATATATGACAACATGTTGGAATACGATTGCTGAAAATGCGCAAACAGTGACAACAATGTGGCACTATTTGTGGAGATATAGCGCTCAATTGTTTTCCATTTCAGTTTCCCAGATGTATTATTATTTTTGTTGTTGGGGCGGTGGCATGGCTAAAACGGCACCGAGTGATATATTCTGGCATCCTTTCACACTATTGAAGAATTTGAGCGCTTTCATTCACATCGATGGTGATCTGGTGCGATTGTGACACGTCGCTAGCAAGCTCGCTATGACGCCATCTCAACAGAGTTGTCAAAAATTGTATTCAAGCAAGAATATAGTTAAAAATAATATGACAATACAGGTAAAAAGTAGTCTTCCAAATAATTAGACAAGTCAATAATTCAGTAAAAAAAACAAACTACTCAAATACTCAGTAACTTTGTATTCAAGCAAGAATATAGTTAAAAATAATATGACAATACAGGTAAAAAGTAGTCTTCCAAATAATTAGACAAGTCAATAATTAAGTAAAAAAATACTACTCAAATACTCAGTAACAGGTGGGTGACATTTGATTGACTATTTTTTTAATCCAAGCACAAATCTCATGTATACAAAAATACATGTAAATGCACCCATTAACTCACCTTATCATTTTACCTCAAACAATATTGAATGATATCTCTAGTTGAATTACAATAACCAATAAAATCTATCAATAATAGAAAAATATCAGTACAAAGCGAAATTGAATTGTGTAAAGGTGTTTCTCCTTGACAAAAACAATCAAGTGAAAGTAAAAAATGTAACATTCAAACTACTCTGCATTAAAGCTACTCTGACAAGTACAATTTAGCCAAAAAGTCCATCCTCCCTTCTGATAGTCCACTGATGTGGCCACGTTAGAACGCCTCGTTGTCAGCCGTGAGTGCACGCATGTCACAGAAAGGGGGGTTCAAGAAGCCGGCAGGCAAAGTTTTGAGTCATGCTTTCACACTCCTAGCTGAAACAGAAGCGTACAAATATTGTACTACACAACTCAATTATAGTCAAATAAAGTAAGTGATACGTGAATATTTTGGAAGCTGCTAAATTCACGGGTTGATTTCAATCCCCACCGTGCATCGGTAGAGGAACACACAGGAAAGTGGGTCGGTCAGGAAAAAGGCTGAAAAAAGATGCCCGGTGTGAGGCTTTGGATTGTTATTTTTGCCATTTGACCATACGCTGTAAAATTTTTATGTTCCGTGCCCCCCGTCGTCAGCTACAACTTTGTTAACGCAATCCATCTGGTTTTCATTTTCAGACTCGCAGGAGAACAAAAATATTGCCAAATCTCAACGCTATTTGTTGCACATGACAATTTGACATTTCGATACAGATTTTAGCAAGTTGACGCACATCACTTACTTTCGCGGGCCACATAAAATGACCTGGCGGGCCGCATTTGGCCCCCGGGCCTTGAATTTGCTGTAGGTGGAGACAATAAGATGGTACCTTATGTAGAGACCTCTGGTCACTACATGTGTACTATTTAAAACTATTGATGCTGTACTTAAACCCCCTTAGCCTATTTGCGACATCCCATCCTGCGGACTTGGGGCCCCTGGTTGCTTATTTTTCGCAAGCAGTGTCGTACTTGGGCCTCAAACTGGACAGTGATTTTAAATTGTGACACCGTGTTGTGTCATCAGCTGCAATTTAGGGCGTCCCAGTAATAGCAGACACTCCACATCGTCCGCATTTCTTCAACCGTCCTTCCAGTTTATCTTTTTAAATCACCCAAGTAATGAGGACCAACACGGTAGTCTTCAGGGTTGCATTAGTGTTGTGGAGACGTTACCTCTTAGAGACAAAAATGGACTCCTATCTCCAAAGTGCAGTTAAGACAAGTGCCTGTGTGGACATTTTTTTTTTTTTTTTTTAGCCGATCAGCAGTATCCTTATATCGGAAGCCCAATGCATTAACAAGACCCTCCGACGCTAAGACAGGAAGCATTAGGTGCCTTCTTTTGGCAAAGTCCCAGAAACAAAGGTTCTCAAGAGGCTCGGGAATTGTTTATGTAGTTGCGCCGTTCGCTCCGAATCGTGAACGTTTGTGTGTGTTAAACTGGGGTTACATCCAGTTCAAAAAATCTCCCCCCCTCCCCTCTCGGGTTTGTATCAATAGGCCTTTTGAGAGAAGCTACGGGGGTGATAATCATGAGTATGCACCAATGAATGTGAGCTGGGGGGCGAGGGCTGGGGGTGGGGGTTAATCGACTGGAGAAGATAAAATGATACTTTCCAGAAGACACGGTATCTGGTGATGCTCTCTCGCTTCAATTTATGTCATGACAAAGCATTTGGTGGAAAAGGAGGGAGGGAGGATGAGGGCGGTGGTCATGTGTAATGCGACCATCCAGGAGCAAAAGAGGCATTTGTGAAAACATGAAACTTCACACACACGTCATGCCAGACAAAATAAATCAATATTTTATTACTGTGTCACTGTCGTACCTTCGCCCCATTGAGCCCTCCCTATTCATGGGGGTTAGTAACCGAATTACAAATTAATTACATAAACTACGGTGGCATTTTCAGAAACTATCCTTAAATGTTCTTCATGTAATTAAAAAGTAGCCTCCAAAGTCACATGACAGAGTCTTTAACTTCATCACTGCCAAAAACGATCTGGACCTTTCTCTGCATTATCTTAAGAAGTTTACCGTCTTGCTTTCTCTGGCGTCACCTTGACAAGGAGACGTCGCCTGCCCGTCGGACCGCGACTGGTATCTTCAGTCACGCTGCCGTTTGCTATCAAGCTGGCCGGCTATCAGCCAACGCTAGCTTCACCGGAGCAGGGCTTTTCGTCGACATCTTCGGATGTTTACAAAACGAACGCAAAAATAGGTGGCTCGGCATTTTTTCAGTTCATAGTTTTAATTATATTCCCAGAAAAATTCACGGTTGTGAATCGGCTCGAGTTTACTGGCAGGCCAACAGGCTTTCGCTTCATTCTTCATTACTGATCTCACAGCTAACAGTTGCATTGATGGTTTTGTAACTCATTCAGGGCTAGCCATTTTCAGACCCATCTTTACTCTACCGGGTGGGAAAAAAAAATACATAAAGCCGTACATGGGATTGAATCCCCGGATTCAACATGAAAAAATGTCCTTGGCACTGAATGAGTTTTCGTGACAATGTGTGTCATTTTTAATATGGATATACATCACAGCGCGTGGCAAGTTGACACCCAATGTCCTTTAATAATGGCCAACTGGCCGGGCTAAAAATAGCTCACTTGGTCACAAGGACCTGAAGTGGAGTTTTGCACTTGACAGCACACTGACTGAAGCTGTTATCGAATCCAATTCTCTCCCTCGAGGTCCAATTTACGTTTCGTTCACAATTAAAAACAATTCGGAGCACGTTTATTGTGTGTGATGTGGGTTTTGTTCAAATACACCGAGCATCGGGAACTGTCGAAAGCTTTGCAAACGTCCCAACGACATGAGCCCGTTTCGAAATCATTCGAAACAGCTCTCGCCGTCGTCGGATGCAATTGCCGTGTTTGCGTTCGCTCTCTCGCATTTCATTGCTGCTCAACAAAAGACTTGTGCAGAGACAATGACTGGAAGAGAGAGACTAAAACAAAAACAAGCGCTTTTGTGTTGTCTACTACACCTGCTGTGCGCTAACAAAGCAATCACAAGTCTGCTAACACAAACTGTTTGACTCCGACAATCAGTCAGAGGCAAAATTAGCTTGGTTATCTTAAAAAAAAAACAAAAAAAAAACAGCCTCATCTTGTAGCATATTGGCTAACGAGCTAACATTTAGTTGTTAAGACGCTGAGTCTTGAGTAGTGCTGCAGCATTATGGCCAAAATGATCATTACGATTATATTCGGGAAATGTGTATTTTTTTTTTACTGGACTACTTTAACAAGCGACATGTAAACAACTTTCAGTGCAAATGTGAATCTTTAACAGGAATGGTCTGATTATCGCTTTACAATAATAATCATTAAAAAAAAAAAGCAGATACCCAACAATGAAAAGTTTTCCAAGGGCTAACTGAATCTTGATTAATGTCATTTTCCCAGAATTCAAAAACAAGTGACTTATCCCTTTGGAGGCACTCGCTCCGCACCATGATGCTCCTCATCACAATTTGTTGCTGTGCTTTCGACTCCCGCCATGACTGTGCAGTGCGCTGGCTTGTTCTGTAGTCGGTTTAGCAAAGCACTGCTTTCGCCCCCTGGTGGACGGATGACCACATGTTGACGAACAACGCAGCTAAGGTTGCATTTAAAATGTAAACATCGCTGACGAGCAGGTTAATTGAATTGTGGAATGATTGATGAATTTAGCTCCAATGCAATCTGTGTTCATTTCGAATTTGGACCGATTAAAATGGCTTTGCAGACGGTACACGGCGCGAAGGTTCATGCAGAACATGCATTTTGTCTGGGCTTAGGTTTTTGACAATGGAGCACCGCTTTATCCAGCGACTGAATTTATCCATGTTAATTTTGATCTCTGATGGATTCAGATGCATTGATTTACATTTTTGAAGGATTTAGGAGACTATACAGGAGATTTCTTAATATGATCCAGAGCATGCATTGATGTGTGTTCATTCTGATGGATTCAGTTGACTTTGTGGACAACCGCATTGCTTTTTCAGGTTTTTCATGAGCATTAGTCGCTATTTAGTTTTGACTTTTGATTTTTGAATTCAGATAGTTTTAATTTGTATTTAGAGCAGGTTGGATAGGTTGTATTTTTTCAAAAATAGTCAGTTTTACTTTTTTTAGGTTTATAGTTTTAGTATTTTTTTAAAAGTATATGGAGTATTTGTAAGATTCAGATAAAAAAAAAAACAACAACAAACACCCCCCCCCTCCCCCCCCAAGCGTACTCGGTATACCCTACACATACTAGTGTACTGCACTGTACCGACCTGGGCACAGCAGCTTGGATTGGATGCACACAGTCACATACGCATGAACGCACACACACACACACACACACACACACACACACACACACACACACACACACACACACGGATTCCAGACAGGGCTATGTCATGGCCAACACCGTGCGCCATATTGGAGCAGCAGACTGCTCACATCACAACACACACGCACTGGTGGAAGAAGCCAGTCAGCATCATCACCGGATTTAAATCCAAATAAAAATAAGAGGGATGACGATGTTGGTGCTGATGCTGAGACCGCCCCCCCCCCATGCACACACTCATCTTCTGTCAGCATCACAACAGATCGATGTAGCTTTGGCATAAACATGTTCGGTTACACCTGTCGGATGCACAAATTGGGCTAACGGGTGGGACGCCAAAAAGAAGAAATCTAACAGTACGCATGCTTGATTTTTCTCACATTTGAATCATTTTTTTCCTCTCTATGACTGAAGTATGCTGCCCGCCACGAAGCAAAAATAGGCAAAATCACGACTTACTCGGCTCCGGTAGTTGATCCAGTCTCCTTCTTCTTTCCACACACGCCCCCCCCCCAAACCCCACCCCCTTCAAAAATAAAAATAAAAAAAGGGAGAAAACACGCGTGGTGTTGATTTCTCCCTCTCCTCCTTCCACTCCTTACAAGCCCCCCTCTTCCCCCTCCTCCTTCTCCTCCTCCTCGCCCTCCCTCCTCTTCGTCCTCGTCCTGGAGGTGATGCCGGTCGTCCGGGTGCCCGCGCGCTTCTCAGGCCGACTGTGGTGGCGACACCCCCGCGGCTCTGCGCCTCGACGCACACGGCGGAGCTCCGAGCATGGGCGGCGGTTTGAAAGCAGGTTGTAATGTCGTTGATGCGGAGGGAGGGAGGAAGCACGTATAGAGGGAGGGGAGGTGAATTTGGAGATGGAAGAAGGGGGGGGGGGGGGGGGGGGAGATAAAACAGGGAGGGGGGAGGGACGGAGGGCTGGGGAGGGCCCTCGGAATAAAAAGGCGTTTCTTATTATGCCGCTGCTCCTCTTGTGTTCATCCAAGAGAAGATTCTCGTTCGATCAACTGCAGCTCTGTTTTGAAAACGAGAAGCGGGGTTTCAGTCGCGTTTATTTGGGGATTTGTCGCCCTCTAGTGGATAGAAATGTCAAACACGTCTGTCAGTGTGACATAAAACGTCCATCGTGCTATTTTGGGGTTGATTAAACTTCCACACGAAATGAGTTTTTAGATGGGTTCTTTTCTCCGTTTGACGCGAGCTCAAACGAGCAGAATTGCACCTGCGTTGAAAATCCAGCAGAGTGAGCTCGAGTTTCAGAATGAACGTGCAAGAGGCGCCGCTGCTATTTTGGGTTGCAAATATATTTTTGATGAAAGTGCCTTTTGGGGGTGGGGACCAATTTTTGGTTTTGCATAAAGCCGTTTGAGTATTTAGTCAATATCAAGGGCCCTTTGTACTAGTATGCTTTTGTAAGACAATTCAGTGCACTAGTAAAAAGGACTTGACACACGACGACTGGATTTTATTAGTTATGTTTTTGTTTTTCTTCCAACACGACTGCCACTTCTAGCCTACTAAACACAACTAAACCTGACTAGTATACTGTACAATTGCACAAGTGTGCACACCCCAAACCTGCGCTGAGCCAGCATTCAAACTGCCCTTAATTCACCCCAGATAAAGTTCAGATGCTCTAGTAGGCTTTTCTGACATTTTTTTTACTTTTTGAAAGATGCTTGACGTTTTTTTTTTTTTTTTTTTTACCAACACTGACTGTTATTCCCAGCTTGTCATAATTTATATATTTTCCTACATATTTTTGGGAGTTTGATCCAGTCCGATGAAACCAAAGTTGAACTTTTGGCATCATGTCTGGCACAAATAAAACACCCAGTGAAGAATGGTGGTGGCAGCATCATACTTTCGGGAATTTTTTTCCCCTCAAACTAGATCAGTATTAGCACACTGTCTTACATTAAGAAGCAGAAAAAATAAACTCAGGAAAAGCTTGCTTAGAACAGCTGAACTTTATTTGGGGTGAACCAGTGGTACTTTCAGTGATGGCAGGTTTATGCTGACTCCTATTCAACGTGAGTTTGAATGTGATTGGTTGATTCTGAACACAGTCACATCACAGTTAAAAGAATGCTTTTTTTTAAAATTTTTACTTTTTGCATTCAGAAGTATAAAAACAAATCAACTGAGTTTTTCACCTCATATAGTCAGGCACATTGATAATGATGGGAATTTTTTGAAATTATTTAGCATAGCTAAAAAAAAATCACCCAGGAAATTGCTTATTTTCTTTTTTGTCCACACGATCTATTTTGGGCAAAGCATGGTGTGAAATTTGAACAATCACTTGAGGACTGAGGCCATTAAAAAAGGAGGTGAGAGACCTTATTCGTCGCTGATTTAATTCTTATCATTTATGTGTATGTTTTTGTTGGACATACCTCAAGGGAGCAAAATTGCATGACCGACATCCGACAGGGAAGCCTTTTTTGAGCTTTAGTGTAAAAGCTGCAAAATCTGGACATTTTTCCCACACTGACTATTAATGACGAGTTAGTTTACATTAAAGCCATGATGTCGCTGTGATGTTATGTCATGACATCATAGCAAAGCACTTCGCCGTCCAATCACGTTGCACTCATGCTTTTCGAAACCGCAGCCACTAAGGGGGTGTCATTTGCACTGTTTGTAGGCTTTGAAATGGGCATTTGCGCCGTAGTGGGAATGAACACAGCCAACTTGATTCCTGGTACAATCTTCCTACGGCTCAATTAACTCCACCAAAATTGCGTTACACCACCTGCACCACAACTTAGACCGGTTTTCACCCAGTCTAGAGTTTAGTCTACACTCTCGTCACCAAGCCATCAGGCGTAATCAAAAACACCCGGTCTGCTGGAACACCTAGCGAGCCGCAAAGCAATTTTTCAAGCACAAGCTGTAGTAGGCTTGCCCTGGCACAAAAATGAAGACGATGAAGACATACAGAATATCCAATGGATCTTACATACATGTTTTTAAAGATAAAAAAAACAACGTAGTCTTAGGCGATCCAAACATTCTTTTGGGAAACATTGTCACAATTTTGTCAACATCAAAAGACAATTTAGTGTGCTGCCTGAACTCCATTTGGATGTTTTTATTGATGTCATAGACAGTTTCGACAATATCAAGCGCACTCTATGTTTTTGGAAATCTAGACGAGGTAGTATTGAGCTACAAAAAATATTGTTTCAATCACGGCACGTATAATATCGCGGTCTCTTGACGTGGGAATATTTGGCTCCAACAAAGGGATTCTTTGGGGTTGGCGGGAGCGAGGCTGGTGTGCTTTGTGCGGGAGATTTAGGGAGGTTTCCAGTTGGGAACCTGATTTGGGAAACAGTGCGCACATCATCATCCGCCCTTCAGCCATTTTGACTGCACACACGAGACTTATTCACAATCACATTGAACGCTGTTGACAGATGAGCGGCAGACATGTTTTTTTGTTGTTTTTTTTTTGACTGCACACACGAGACTTATTCACAATCACACTGAACGCTGTTGACACATGAGCGGCAGACATGTTTTTTTTTTTTTTTGACAAACAGCACAGGGAGGTCATACGTGACGAGAAAGCGGTATTCGCTGCTTTCTCAAATGTGTTTATGTCTCGATTATATCCGGCCCCCGACCGGCAGCCCTCAGGCCCAGCTCAGCACTTGACGTCTTATCTCTCTCTCAGAAGCCTCCGTGAATATGAATAAACATTGAAGAGGAAAAAAAAAAAAGACAAAAATTCACCCTCCCAAAATAAAAAGCGTTGGTGCCGGGTTGAGATAAGACCTGGAAAAATGACAAAATGTCTCCCGGTTTACTGTCGACAACACGTGGTGGTACTTTAACTGCCGTGTTGAATTTGTTTGGTGACCTTGCTCATCACTTTTCCCAATTGGAATGAATCCAGCCCCCCTATCTTCTTATTTTATTTTTTTCTTCTCCAAAAAGAAAGAGAAAATAGCACTGAACATACACAAAGAACATAACGAAATAGAATTCAAATAAAACACGACTTGCTCCAAGATTTATTTCTCAAGACATTTTTCAAGATAACTGCTGAACGACGGCTGAGTGCCGCTTTCCTGCCGCTTCATGCAAATGCCGAAAAGTACAAAGAAGGAAAAGAAGATGAACAATAGACAGGCTTTATCCTGCCGTGCGCACTTGAAGCAGCTCGTTATGAAAAGTGCACAATGCCCCGGGAGGCACACAAAAACACACCCACACAAGAGGTTGGAATCGTGATAACAATTCACGCGCAGCTGACATTTTACACCGAGCAGGTCGACAGTAAACATGGAGACATTTTGGAATTGTTGCTTCACAGCCATCTCCTCCTATTTTTCTCGACTGCTTTCGGTGTTTAAAGATCCTGCAGTGAAAATAAATATCATGTAAATTTGAAAAAAAAAAATGTGAACGACCAAGTAAATCAAATGAGCCTTCAAAAGCATGAAAATCATGCCGTTGTCTCTGCTCTCAAACTCTGTGGGGTGTGTCCGCTGAATGCGCAAAACCAATGCCTGCTCAACTAAACGGATGCAACCACATCTGGCATGACTGCGCTGCGAAAATGTCCACTTCAAGTCTCTGGTTGCCATTGAGTACTTATTGACTCAAGTCTGGATTTTAAATCTGCTTTTAACCACCCGCCAAAAAAAACCTTAACTCAAATGACGGGTTTTCTGTCTCAACAAGACGCAGAAAAAATTGTTCTGCCTTTTATTTTCAGTAGGCTCGATTACACTTATGGTCTAAGAATCAAATAGCCAAATGCCAGAGGTCTGCTCAAAACTTTTAGTTCACTGGAATCAGTTCAATGAAAACATGATTTACTGCCGCATTTGTGAATCTAGCCTTCATTTGCTTTTTTCCATCTCCGCTTGCACGCTCTTTTGATTCTGACTCATCGCCGTCTTCCCTTCCGTCTACGGATTTTCATTGAGCAGCCAGCTTCTGTTTAGTCCCGTCCGGTGTTTGCATTTTGTCCTTGCTTAAGCGCCTCGCTGCGCATCAGCCTCAATGAGTCAGTACAAGTGCCTGCTCCAATTGTCTTTTTTTTTTTTTTTTTTGCGGGAAATGCTACAAGAGTCAGATGTCTGCAGTGTTCCATTTTGCACACATATGAGATGGATCACAGGCTCCGATTTGCTTCTTTAAACGATGCCCCCTTGCCAACCATGAATAGAAAAGTCTAGCGCGTCGTTTGCATTTCTGTGACGACTCTTTCTGTGATGGCTTTTTTTTTTTTTTTTCCTTTTTGGAACGCGACGTGACGACGTCTCCAAGCAGATGCGAGTTCCCCCCCAATGTCTTCACAGAGAGGAGTGAAAGTGGGTCAGATGTTTTTTTGTTGTTTTTTTTTTTTAAGCGAGAGCGCAAACCTCTGCCAAGAGCTTCCGTGGAGACGTCTGGTCTATCTGACACGCTTCCTAGACAGGAGCCAGGCGAGTGAGTCCAGGAGACAGCATGACGGGACGTAAACAATCTCCGTCAATATTTCTTCCAGTTCAAATGTACTAAACTGGATTAAAAAAAAAGGAAATACAAATAAAACGCATTTGAACACAGTGACCTTGTGGAATTTAGTGTTGAATGGAGCGTCGCCAAATTTGGCCGCCATGACCAAAACTCCCTGCGTCTTTCCAGGCATGGATTCTTGAGACTTTTCATGATAGAATTGCCTACCAAATTTCACGTTGCCACGTGAAACAGACTTCTAGGGCGAAATGGCCAAAAATGACTCTGGAATAGTTCAAAACAAAATTCCAGGCATGAGTTCTGAGACTTTTTGGTGGGTCTGCTCATGATAGATTTGCCTACCAAATTTCACGTTGCCACGTTAAACAGACTTTGAGGGCTCAAACGGTCAAAAATGACATGCAGAATAGCTGCTTGAAACCAAAACGGCAGACTCCCTGTGTCTTTCCAGGCATGGATTCTTGAGACTTTTTTTGTGGGTCCACTCATGATAGAATTGCCTACCAAATTTCATGTCGCCACATGAAACTTCTCGGGCGAAATGGTCAAAAATGACTGGAATAGTTCAAACCAAAAATTCCAGGCATGAGTTCTTGAGACTTTTTTTTTTTTTTGTGAGTCATGATATATGGGCCTGCCAAATTTCATGTCGCTATGCGAAATAGGCTAAGGGGGCTGAGTTTTCCCCCAAATTCCCGATGGGGCTCGAAGGCAGTCTTTGCTATTTTCCATCCACTGTAACATGACTAGGTGAGGCGGGGTAAGCAGTGCATGAAAGAGGTCATAGACATAATACAAACACACACACACATACTCGCAGATATGGGGCCCAGTCCCAATTAGTTTGCTCTGATAACTGTGTCAGTGTATTACTACGCACCGTAAAGCCTTGAGGGTATTGAAGTCAAACACTGTACAGTCTTACTCATGCATGTGAGGCCACAGTCACATCAGATCAATCGAGCGGAAATACTATCGAAGTCTTCTCTTGATACGTGTGCGACCCACACTTGAAAGAGACAATATTTCAGACTTTTTAGTCGAAATGCCCCACATTTTGCAACGTACGAAACTCCAAGATCACCTGTGAGTCTGGTTTCTCATGAAGACCGCTTGGCCTGATTGGACTGCCGCCATTGGCTCGCTTTTCACACGACTGTCCTTGAATGAAAAGGATTGCTGCCAAATAAATGCCATTTTGTTTTCTTGTCAATTTATTTGTGGCTCGACGATATATTGATTGAAATGATATTGTTTTGTTTTGACTCACAACAAATTATTTAAATAAATACTGTACATACTTATTTTTAGCTTACGTTTGTTTTAAAGTTTTAAAGTACATTACTTGACTCGACAGCAAAAAAAAAAAAAATATATATATATATATCTATCTAT